>NC_090325.1:80675688-80978718 GCF_035084215.1 Heptranchias perlo
TAGTTTATAAAGGATATGAGGTTTACTAATCAGCCAACCAATGCAAATGGAACAGCTCATTAAAAATATCCTAAATTTAAATCACACCACTAGCAGCGAGTTGTGTGATACCTGTCACATCACAATGGTTTGCCTATAATAAATAAAAAAAGAATATGCTGGAAATACTCAGCAAGTGAGGCAGCATCTGCGGAGAAAGAAACAGAGTTAACATTTCGTCATCAACCTGAAACGTAAACGTTATTTCTTTCTCCACAGATGCTGCCTGACTTGCTGAGTATTTCCAGCATTTTCTGTTTTTATTTCGGATTTCCAGCATCCGCAGTGTTTTATTTTTGACAATGGTTTGCCTGCCTTTCTTTTTAGAGATGGAAGGTTCTACCCCAAATATTAACCCGTCTTTTCTATTTGTTAGGTATTGATTGACCTGCTTTGTATTTCCAACATGTTCTGTTTTAATTTCACAAGTTCAAAAAGGTTATCCTAAAATGGTATAAAGCATTGGTGAGGTTATGCCCAGTATTTTGAAACTATGCTGTGTCATATCAGTAAATGTTTAAAGCCTTTGTCAAAACAGTGGTCAGAGGAATTTCACAGAAAGATGTTAAGATGTTCATTCCTAATATTACTGAATGCAATTTTTAACTAGAGTTAGGGGCATTGGAAAATATTCAAAGAAGATCTATAAAGATTGTATAGTGTTTTAAATTTGTTAGCTCTGAAGAGATGACAAGAATGCTAAATCATCAGAGAAAGGTTAAATGAGAGAGGAACATATAAGAAGTACATTTTATGAAAATTGTTGGGTGTGCGTGCCCTAATTCCTGTTATGTGCTCCCTTCAGGAGTGCAATTTCATAAAATCAGCTCTGTAGAAAAAGTGGAGCCTCTTCAAGTGAATAGGTCATTTGCCATCAAAACTTATTCACTCATTTGGACTATTGTCCTAAAGAATTTTCCCATTTTGCCATTGCTTCTGCTGCCCTTGACATTTTACACCACCACAGCAATTTTCAGCTTTGCAGCCAACTGAACAGCTGATTAGTGAACTATGATGTTGTACTGGCATGTGTTGGCTGGCAATGTGTACCAGTAGAACATCATAGCCGACTGATCAGCCATTCAGGCAACCACTGTGATAGTTTAAAACAGAAAGGGCAGCAGAATCAATGGGAATGGAATGACAAGGACAACTGAAGCAATGTGAGATCTCAGCGGAACCCCCCAGGGAAATGGGCATTTTCATGAGGGTTCTGCTGGTCTCCCAGCGGAGTTACAGTGGGAGACCAGTGGATTCCCCATGGAATTTCAGACACTATTAGACAATATTTTCAATTCTGTCTGTTTTAACATAATTAATTTCAGTATATTGTTTGGACTACATTTTGTCATAAAATGAAAAATCTTGCCATTTAGATTATATATGGGAAATTACACAGCTGACTGCACAACTAATAATAGCATTTATGTATCCCTAGTGAAAGTTATTTCAGAAGCAGCAAATTCACAAACTTGGCATGTTTACTAAACATTATCATTTTGTAATTTACTTTGATTTTTTTTAAGATAATTCAATATTTCATTTATTCATGTTTTTCTCCCAGTCTTCTCCCTTCTCTTCTGAAGGTGGTCACTAATGCCGGGGTACAGTTCCACAGATTCTCTCCACTCTTCCGCTCATGGTAGCTTCATGTGTGGGCGTAGTCAGTGATAGTGAGCATCACAGCTGAGTCCACTCCTGTCCTTGCTGGTTGTCCACAAATGCACACTTTACAGCAGGGGTCACTTATTAAAGATAATTATGAGGAATATAGAAAGTGTAGTGGGAAGGTAGAAATGGAGATTGGAAAAGCTAAAGGGAAGCATGAAAAAAGACCAGAAGTTTATATAAAAGGAAATAGTAAGAGCTCTGAGAAGCATATAAGCAATAAGATATTAGTTAAAGAGAGGATAGGATAGCTCAAGGATGAAGGAGGGAGTCCAATTGTGGAGGATGAAAGTGTGACAGAGATATTAATTTATGTATTTTGCTACAATTTTTACAAATGATGGTGGAAGTTAGGATGGAGGATATGTAACAATTGTTGGAGATAATTGTAGAAAAGGAATGGGTTCCAAAAAAATTAACAGAACTCAAGGTGGGTAAGTCACCGAGCACCGATGGCATGCACTCTAGGCTGTTGAAACGAGATAGGAGACAGCAAAGGAACTGGCAACAAGTTTTCAATTCTCTTTAAATATGCGACTTGTGCCATGGGCCTGGAGAGTATTTGATATTGCATGCTTGTTCACTTATCTTTTGTAGTTTTTTTACATTTTTTTTTAAAGAAAAGCTGTTTGTGTTGCTTATTTCAGTAAAACGAAATCGATCAGCATACTTTGTGCTTTATGGCCATATCAGGTGCTTTCTCCTACCCGACAGATATTTTCCATGCCCTACAGACATGCCAGGTCAATTAGTGTTTATGAGAAGTGAGCTGAAAACCCCAGCCACCAGCGCCGGTTGAATCATACCATGTAAAACCTTGCAGTCCTGTTTGATCCAAATTACTTTGAGACCCCACATCATATTCTTCACCAAGACTGGTTACTTATATCTCCACAATATTGCCTGTCTCTTCTTCTACCTCACCCCCACTAACAATGAAATCATCATCCACCTTTAGACTCAATGGCCTGGATTCTCCTCCCACTGGGGCAGCGTGGTCCTAATGCTCACCAGTGTGAAACTGCCACTAACCCTCCATAATTTCCTCCCATGACCCTCATTAGCTTTCCAGCTCAGTTTGGGGACCAGAAAGCCATCCTTCATTGGCTTACCATCATTGGGAGGGCAGGGGGTGGGGAGGATACAGTTCTGCTGCAGCATTTAAAAAGCTGCAGCCAGTTAAAGAGCAACATCTCAGCAAGATGGCAGATGGAGCAGAAGCCTTGTAGGCTACAGCAGCTGGAAAGACCCCCATATTTTCTGATGCGCTGGTGGAAGTGGTACTGGTAGAATTGAGGGAACTGAGGGTAAGAGGCTCCAGAAGAGAGTAGTGCAGGCTTTCTGGAGGGAGGTGGCAGAGGCAGTCACTGCAACCTACAGCATCCACACAGCTGCCACTGAGTGCAGGAAGAGGTTCAATGACCTCACAAGGGCAACCAAAGTAAATCAAGGCTCTGTGCCAATATATATCCTCTACCACTCAGACATCTTCACTCACCTCTTTACCTATCATACTCTCTCAGCACCTGGGTGAAAGGAAAATTCACTTCTGCTAAGGGCAATCTCTCCAAATACTCAGGAACCTTCTTTACTCAGAACCACTCTCTTAACTCATTTTGCTGGCCACAAGGGCTTCTGCTGGTTCTCAAGGACACCTGCACCTTTCATCATCATGACATGCATGATGTCATATAGGGCAATTTTCCATGATACTCACTGGCCTGTAAGATTGCCTTCTCTCCCTCTAAAGGAAAAAATGGTGCACAACCAAGGCCACAGAAGATCAACTAGGCGAGGACTATCACTGAAGCCCTGAGTATGCAGAAAGAGGAAGTGTTAGGCTTAATAAGCAAATATGCAAGAGAGCCTGTAGAAGAAGGCAAGGTTGGAGGAGACCTGGCAAGAGAAGGTTGGTAAAGGCTGGGCAAAGGCCATCACATATAGTTTCAGTTTCATGTGCTTTCTCAAAGTATTGTAATGCCCTTGCGCTCACCGATATTTCTTCAAGGACAAATGTCACTGTGTGCACAGTTAAACAAGGTCTTATTTCTTTCACATCCTACGGGGTGCCTTAAAGAGAAAGGCCAGCCACTTCAATGATCACCCAGACACTTCTAGATCCACAGGTCCTAATATGTCCTCACCAATTCCATCCTGGCATCTTACCAAGCAGGGAGCCCATGGAACCAACCCCGGGGGAACAGGCTATTTTAGATCTTGTATTGTGTAATGAGACAAGGTTAATTAGTAATCTGACTGTAAAGGATCCTCTGGGGAAGAGTTATCATAATATGATAGCATTTCACATTGAGTTTGAGAGTGACGTACTTAAGTTCGAAACTAGAGACTTAAACTTAAGTAAAGCCAATTACATAGGTATGAGGGGCGAGTTGGCTAAGGTACAATGGGAAATTAGATTAAAAGGTATGACAGTTGAAAAGCATTGGCAAACATTTAAAGAAATATTCCAATATTCTCAACAAATATACAATCCATTGAGAAATAAAAACTCCACGGGAAAAGTGATCCGCCCGTGGCTAACTAAAGAAGTTAAGGATAGTGTTAGATTAAAAGAAGAGGCCATAAGGCTGCCAAGAAGAGTAGTAAGCCTGAGGATTGGGAAAGTTTAGAAACCAGCAAAGGATGACCAAAAAATTGATAAAAAGAGAGAAAATAGAATATGAAAATAAACTAGCAAGAAATATAAAAACAGATTGTAAGAGCTTCTACAAGTATGTAAAAAGGAAGAGGGTAGCAAAAGTAAATTTTGGTCCCCTAGAGGCTGAGACAGGAGAAATTATAATGGGGAATCAGGAAATGGCAGATGCGTTATGCAAATATTTTGTATCTGTCTTCACAGTAGAAGACACAGAAAGCATACCAGAAATAGTGGGGAACCAAGGAGCTAATGAGAGTAAGGAACTTAAAGTAATTATTATCAGTAGAGAAAAAATACTGGAGAAACTAATGGGACTAAAGGCTGATAAATCCCCTGGACCTGATGGAATACATCCTAGCGTTCTAAAAGAGGTGGCTCCAGAGATAGTGGATGCATTGGTTATGATCTTTCAAAATTCCCTAGATTCTAGAAAGGTCCCAGCGGATTGGAAGGTAGCAAACATAACCCTGCTATTCAAGAAAGGAGGGAGAGAGAAAACAGGGAACTACAGGCCAGTTAGCGGGAAAATGCTGGAATCCATTATTAAGGAAGTGGTAACAGGGCACTAAGAACATCATAATATGATTAGGCAGAGTCAACATGGTTTTATGAAAGGGAAACTGTGTTTGACAAATTTATTAGAGTTTTTTGAAGATGTAACTAGCAGGGTAGATAAAGGGGAACCAGTGGATGTAGTTATATTTGGATTTTCAAAAGGCATTCGATAAGGTGCCACATAAAAGGTTGTTAGGCAAGATTAGGCTCATGGGGTTTGGGGGTTACATATTAGCATGGATAGGGGATTGGTTAATGGACATAAAACAGAGAGTAGGGATAAGCGGGTTATTTTCAGGTTGGCAGGCTGTAACTAGTGGGGTGCCGCAAGAATCGGTGCTTGGGCCTCAGTTATTTACAATCTATATTAATGGCTTGGATGAAGGGACCGAGTGTAATGCATCCAAGTTTGCTGATGATACAAACCTAGGTGGGAAAGTAAGCTATGAGGACTGCAAAGGGATATAGACAGGTTAGGTGAGCGGGCAAGAAGGTGGCAGATTGTTGAGATGATGGATAAATGGGAGAGTCCATTACTCATAACTGCAACGCACTTCAGGAAGTTTCTCACAACCTGTAGGTCACCCTGGAAATTGTGATAGCCTGGGAGATTGCTGCAGCATCAAGACACAAGGACATGGGTGGCTTCCAGAGTGACAAGCTATCATTGCTGCAGGTGGGATCACAGACATAAATTCAGCCCAATTAATCAAAGCAATAAATTGTAAAAGTAAATATTTAGTTGTAATATTCAAATTTTGCAGAGGAATATAAGATCAATTGTACTGTGTTCTGAATGGTCATGTTAAAGAAAGAACTTATATTTATACAGCACCTTTCAGGACCTCAGGACATCCCAAAGCACTTTACAACCAAAGATGTGCTCTTGAAGTGCAGACACGATTGTGATATAGGCAAAAGTGGCAGACAATTTGCACACAGCAAGGTCCCACAGGCAACAAGGAGATAAATCTGTTTTAATAATCAGTTAATCTGTTTTAGCGATGTTGGTTTAGGGAGGTGCGTTGGCCTGAACACCAGGCGAACTCTCCTGCTCTTATTCAAATAGTGCCTCGGGATCTTTTATGTCCACCCGAACAGGCCTCTGTTAAACATCTTATCTGAAAGACAGCATCTCCAATAATGCAGTACTCACTCAGTACTGCACTGGTATCAGACTGGATTTTGTGCTCTGGAGAGGGCTTAAAATGAATCATTCAACCTGGAGCTGGGACTATCGAAAAGCCGCTAATATGCATTTCTCATGTCTACCCAGAACTTACTGCACAATCCAAGCAGTTCAAAGTGCTAATGGGACACTTAGGCCTGTGGCGTCAGACCTTTAAGGGCATAAAGAAATGTTATATTACATGTACTGTACAGCAGGAGAAATTATCTAACAGTGCCTGCTTTTAGACTATACTAAATTACCCTTGCACACTAATTTTTCCCAAGATAGCAAGGTTTGTTCCAAATATTTTATGTAATCCTTCCTTCCCCTATAAATTGGTTCTTTAAATGAATTCAAACAAGAAGCTTTAAATAGTACTGTTTAGTTTACGGCTAGATTATGTAACTCCTCTAAGGATTTTAAGGGCTTTTGAAATAAATTCAAGCAGTTGATCCATGTTCTGACTACTAATCCAGTCTTCTACATTTTCTTTCTACATTCTTCATCGCTGTGATTCTTTTCCTTTCTCTTACAATATAGTACAAATGATGGTTCAAATTAGAAAGATATCAAAGATTAAATTAAATTGCTGTTCTGGTCAACAGCACATGGTTAAACCACATATGTAGACCACCATCACAATCATTATTGAATCATTGTTCAATTTATATAAATTGTTACTTATATACTCAGCACTGTCTTATATATGAAATAATATTTTAAACAAAATAAAAACATCAACATTTAGATATTTCATAATAACTTGATCAAATTTACCCACAGAATTGTCTTTTGTGTCTCCTCCAGCACAGAGCTTCAAGTGATTGGGGTGGATTTCCCAAATCTACTTATAAAAACAGATTGAAGATGTTAAGCTATTTGCATTACAGCCATAATAGTCTGTAGTCTGTTCTTTTAGGGCTTGGGTTTAAAGCGATTAATACAGAAAGAAGCCCTGAAATTCCTAGTGGACCCCTGTACCACCAGAAGTGCAGTGGGATGGGACTTCCACCCACCAGTGTGTCCTGGTGCCTTCGCCATATGAAATGTTGACGTCAGGATAATCCACATATTTTGGGTAGGCACCATGCAATTTCAGTGCAACCGGGTCATTTATCCCAGCAGCAGGGGGAGGAGGAGGGATTTCACTGTGACATTTTGCCTCAGCACACTCTAGCCGACCAAGCCAGCGAAGCAAGAAGAAAAAGGGCTGAAAGGCCCAAAGTTCAAATTTACCACGCTGACATTTTGAAAGCAGCTGGGCCCGCACCCACCTGGATTTAGTCCTGGTAGACACTGTGGGCTCGATTTTAGCACCCGCTATCGGGTGCATTCTCGGCGGGGGGGCCCCGAAAATCGCGAAATCCAGGAGCAGGACCGGATCGCGCCTCGATCCCGCCCACTTCCGGGTTCCCCGCTGATGCGCCAGCGTGCGCGCGCAGCCCCCGCTGGTGGGAATCCCGCAGGCAATTAAAGCCAGCGGGATGCCACTTGACAATATTTAGTTTGGTATTTCAGGTCATTAACTGACCTGATTAAGGGACTGTGTGTGATTTTTGATCAACATGGGACTGTTTCCCACACTGGGGGAAACACTCCCAGCTCGAATGGACGTATTGCAGCTGTCAGCCTGTGGCAGCTGCAAAGGTCCATTTGACAGGTGGGGGGGGGGGGGGGTGGAGACCCTCACCCATTGCAGGAGGCCACTCTATCACTTGGGACAAAGTTTGGCCTCCACCACCCTCCTCCTGACGGTCAAAGTCACCAACCTGCACACTTACCCCGGGGTCCGGAGACATGAACCTACCTTGCGGACCCCCTCAAATGTACATCTTGCGGATGGGGGCCGCCGTAGCTGCAGTCATGACCTCCTCGGAGGGCGAACAGTATCACCAGCCTCGCCATCCACGCCGTCCACCTCAGACACGTGGAGCTCCACAACAGAGTGCTGCGACACATCCACCTGTACAGCAGGAGGGAGGGCTTCCGCAGAGATAGATGCGTCGCAGAGGGCACTACCCTCGCCACAGGTTCCACAGACCGAGGCTCAGCCTCCTGGACCTCTCTGAGCAGCAGTGCACACGGAGGCTCAGAGTCACTCGACATGTAGCCGTGGACATCTGCAGCCTCTTTCATGCCAAGCTGCTCCTGGCTGGCCGGTGCACCATCTTCCTACCTGTCGCTGTCAAAGTCACCACTGCCCTCCTGAACTTCTCCTCCACAGCCTTCCAGGGTGCAACCGGGGACATCGCCGATGTCTCTCAGTCGTCTGCGCAGAAGAGCCCTGCAAATACACCTGCACCCACTCTGCAGTGACACAATGGGTGGCATCAGTGGTGGGTCCTCATAGTGATACCCAGGAGCTGGCATTATTGCACAAACCGGACAGGATTCGCGAAGACATGGCAGTAGTGGTGCCAATATAATGTGTGATGTGAGTTGTTCTGACATTCAATATAAGTAACAACCATGACAAACCCTCAAACACCCTTGTGCATCCGCTTCATGCTCACGACACGTTTGCCTTACGCTGCCTACTGCACATATGTGATGCATGCCCTGTGGCTGCAGCACAGGTGGTGGCAGGTTGAGTGAGGCTGGCCGTGAGAGAGATGCACGAGAGGGTGAGTATGGGATAGAGCCATGAGATTGTATGAGGATTGGGTTGCGTGGTAGTGGCGGGGTGAGTACTGGTGAGGTGAGTAGGTGCAGGTAAGATGAGGATGGGGTTTGAGTGGGTATGAGGGGTGATGTGACAGAGTAGTGTTGGCAGTGCTGAAGGAGATGTGGGGTGGGGGCAGTGATGTGGCAGACAGAGTGTAGGGGAAAGACTACGTGTACTCACTTTGGCTGACCTACTGAGGTCATTGGACCGCCTCCTGCACTGTGTGCAGGTGGGCGATATGTTGGTGGCGCAGGTGACCCCCTCTGCCACCTCGAGCCAGGCCTTCCTGGTGGCGGAGGCGGGCCGCTTCCACCCGCCCGCCGGGTGGAAGATCTCTGTCCTCCCCCTCCTCCTCACCCCATGTATTGATACCTGGGGTGAGGCATCATTAAACTGGGAGCAGCCTTCCCCCTGGGCTGCTCCATGTAGTCATCTTTGCTATTGGTTGCAGCATCTGTCAGTGGAGGATTGCCCCTTTAAATAGAGCGCCTCCAGCTGATAGATCTTACTGCGCATGCGCAGCCCGCCCGACGCGCAGATCAGCAGCGGGGAACCCGGAGGAGCAGGTAAGTGAATCCAATTAGTGGGTTGCCTGCTACGATCGCGCGGGAAACCCACTAACGCGCCCGCTTGCCCATCCGCCGAGAACCCGCATCCCTGCTAAAATCGGGCCCTGTATGTCCACTTCATCCAGGCATACAATGTGTTGGGGCAAACCGAGGTGGAACTGAAAGGATTTAGGATGGCTGATGTCAACCCGCCAATCCCGTTTATTCCAGTGATGTCACCATGGAAGGGGGTGGTCACACAAAATTCCCATCCCCTCCCATCAGAATTTGCACTGAGGCAAAAACAAGGGAAGACCTAATGTAACTAGATATCGCCCCAAATTCCTCCCTCACCCTCCCAGGCAGCTATGACTTTACGTCGTCAGATGCTAGGAATTTTTAGTGCAGCGTTCACAGTGAACATTGAGTTACAGAGAAGAATGAGATAGAACTGAAAAAAAGGGCGAAGCCTGGACTACTGGGCCTCAAACATCTGTGGAGAGGTGCAGCCCTGCATAAGTGTTGAGACCATAGAATCATGGAAAGGTTACAGCATGGAAGGAGGCCATTCGGCCCATCGAGTTCATGCCAGCTCGATGCAAGATCAATCCAGCAAGTCCCACTCCCCCACCCTATCCCCGTTGCCCTGCAATTTTTTTCCTTTCAAGTACTTATCCAGTTCTCTATTGAAGGCCATGATTGAATCTGCCTCCACCAACCTCTTGGCAGTGCATTCCAGATCCTAACCACTCGCTGCGTAAAAAGATTTTTCCTCATGTCACCTTGGGTTCTTGACCCTTCTGCCAATGGGAACAGTTTCTTTCTATCTACTCTGTCTAGACCCTTCATGATTTTAAATACCTCTATCAAATCTCCTCGCAACCTTCTCTGTTCCAAGGAGAAGAAATGTACCGAGTCGTACAACACCAGGTTATAGTCCAACAGCTTTATTTGAAATCACAAGCTTTCTGAGCTTTGCTCCTTCGTCAGGTGACGTCAGGTGACCTGACGAAGGAGCAAAGCTCCGAAAGCTTGTGATTTCAAATAAAGCTGTTGGACTATAACCTGGTGTTGTACGACTCCGTACATTTGTCCACCCCAGTCCATCAACGGCATCTCCACACCAAGGAGAACAACCCCAGCTTCTCCAGTCTATCCACGGAACTAAAGTCCCTCATCCCTGGAATCATTCTAGTAAATCTTTTCTGCACCCTCTCTAAGGCCTTCACATCTTTCCTAAAGTGTGGTGCCAGAACTGGTCACAATACTCCAGGTGCACCCACTTTGGACCTCCTCTGCTGATGCTGCCAAATTTTACAGCGTCAGGGAGAGGTCTCCATTTTAAATGGCAAAGACGGGTGCTTGCACTACTATGAGCGCATCTATGTCATCCATCATGTTAGAGAAGCCAGAAAGTCAGATCCGGGGATGCCCGTACACCTCCCCCTCTGGGAAAGGTAAGACAAGTGTCACCGCTGCCTCCTTTGTGAGGGGGTTGCTTCTTCTAAATATGTGGGGAAAACAACATGCCTGCCTTTTCTTCAGGTCTCCAGGACAGGATGTTGGCCTGGATCTGCAGATGGCCGCCATCTCTGCCATCCGTATACCAGGTTTCTCTGAGGCCAAAAAAACAAAAGCTCCCAACATAGAGAGTTCCCACTCTTGGCCCTGCCTTGCTCCCAATCCCTTTAATGCTAATGAATTTGTTTGGGGTAGGGGAGGCTCTACCAGCAACAGACTATCATGGAAACTCCAGTACAAAGCTGGTACCCAGTGGGTCCTGCTTAATCTGCAGCCCTTCTGGCAGAAGTTATGTGGGGGTGCACTGGAAAGGCTATGGATTTTTGGGGCCCTGGTGCATTCATTTAGTTGGACATCCAAGAACAGGCCAGAGGATCACCTGCATAAAAAGTAAATAGCAGTCACATGGTTTCAGAAGGAGGAGATCCTATCTGACCAACCTCTTTGAGTTTTTTCAGAGCATTACAGTGACAAAAATGAAGTACTTTTGTTTGTCTATTTTTGGTTAGAGAGCTGTCTCTTTAAATCCAGCCATTGTACATAAGATGTTTAAAAAATGACTGCAGTTGAAATTCTTGTACCAAGCTTAAATCAATATAATGGGGTAAATTTCCGTCTTTGCAGGCTGTGCTGTAACCTGGCCGAGCGAATCACACGGCCATTATAGAACCTGCCTGATTTTTATTCCATTGATTTGCATTTTATTATTTTCAGGGAATGAGGAACAGTAAGAAATTGATGGATCTTACTGTGAAAACTGTATTCATTCATGTATTTCATATAAAATAAGCCAGTTTGTTAGTTTTCAATCATGCCTTGTCACACGAGAATACTTTTCAATCCACTTTCGGTAAACACAGGAGAACACATGTGGCGACATATGCAAGATTACAGGAACTGGTACATGCAACAAGGGTTCTATGTTACAATCCCCAGGTTACACTATCGTTTTACTCGATATTGGGCAGTAAAGGGTTGAAGGGTTGTAGGAGAAGTGGGGTCCACTTATGGAAGTTAATGATGAGGCTAAACCCAAAAGAATAATGAGTACAAAATCAGAAAATTTGTAAGAGGGGTATGAGAGGAATCATGGGATACAGTTCCCAGATACTGGGACCACAATGGTTTTTCCAATCCTAAAACTTCCTATGTTCCTATTTACTCAAACCCACACACAGAAATCTCTTCTAGAAAGCAGTCAACAGAAGCCATTTGAAATTGTTACAATGCTATGCGAATGAAATGGAAAAATATAACAAAGAGTTTCTTATAAATTGAAACAGGGCCGATGTTAGACCTGTCAGTGCGGATAGATTTTCTCCCTCTCCCTTTGACACATACAGTATTCAGCTTTTTCTCTTGAACTAGGAGGCTGAGAAAATTATTGCACTGATTTTGTAACAGTCCCCTCACTAACTAAATGCAAAAGTCAGCTTCCATAGGTAAGCTGCTGCAACCTATGAATTGAAACTTTATTTTGCTTGTAACGTATATAGACTATTTGTGCTGCAGGGCAAGCAATGAACCTTTATACCACTGGGTTACACACTGGAAATATTATGGGGTGTCACTGTATATTCTTGATCTCTATAAAAATGGAAGAATCCATTTCTCCAAGTTACGCATCCTCCACTGTGCTTGGTATCTACCACTTGCTGTCCCAATGTAACAATGCAACGGTCTCATCCATTTCTCTTGCCACAAACTCCACCATCTAGAGGTGGGGGAGAGAAATCTCTCCATCCTTCTATTCCCTCTCTGACCCACAATGAACCCTCTCCCCCACTGAGGCTTTTGGCTTGTTACGTCCTCTCCCTCTTGCTGTTCATCTTCCCCCATCCTCCTCTCCTCCTGCCTTTCCCCTTCCTTCCCTTTCCCTCGTCTCCCACTTACTGAGCCACATATTGGCTTGTTTCCCCCACCACTCTCCCTTCCCCAATCTCCTTCTATCTGCCCTTTCCTTCTCCCCCAACTGGTTCCAATTTGCCCCTTTGCCCACCCTCTAACTCTGTTTGATCTCAGTCCTAACTCCTCCTGTGCAACACCACGGGAAATCAAGAGTACATATAAAATCATAAATGTTGTAATTATAACACACTACTTATATTTCTCTCAGACACACTGCACTTTGCCCTATGACACACAAGGGGCATTTACTTTTTTTTCTCTGTCAGACTGGATGTTCTGAAACTTTCTGCAGCCGTTTTATGCTTTCTTTCACTTTCATACACAAATGTATTCCTCTGTGTATTTTTTCCCACGTTTCTTCTGTTAGACGTTGTGCCTTGGAATATTTTTCTACGTTAAAGGCACTATATAAATTCAAATTGTTCTCACTGTCTTTATTCTCTCTAACAATTCATTCTCAGACATTGTGTATTTCCTTCCTCTTATAGATCTCATACATTTAATGTAAAGATAAGGGGGTGGTGCCAGAGGATTGGAGAATTGCAAATGTTACACGTTTGTTCAAAAAGGGTTTAAGGATAAATCCAGCAACTACAGGCCAGTCAGATTAATCTCGGTGCTGGGGAAGCTTTTAAAAACGATAATACGGGACAGAATTAACAGTCACTTGGACAAGTGTGGATTGATTAGGGAAAGCCAGCACAGATTTGTTAAAGGCAAATCGTGTTTAACTAACCTGATAGAGTTTTTTGATGAGGTAACAGAGAGGGTAGATGAAGGCAATGCAGTTGAAGTGGTGTATATGGACTTTCAAAAGACGTTTGATAAAGTGCCGCTTGGTAGGCTTATCATCAAGATTGCGGCCCATGGAATAAAGGGGGCAGTTGCAATATGCATACAGAATTGGCTAAGGGACAGGAAACAGAGAGTAGTGGTGAACGGTTGTTTTTTGGACTGGAGAGAGGTGTACAGTGGTGTTCCCCAGCGGTCAGTGCTGGGACCACTGCTTTTCTTGATGTTTATTAATGACTTGGACATGGGTGTACAGGGCACAATTTCCAAATTTGCAGATGACACAAAACTTGGAAGTGTAGTAAACAGCGAGGAGGATAGTGATAGACTTCAAGAGGGTATAGACAGGCTGGTGGCATGGGCGGACACGTGGCAGATGAAATTTAACACAGAAAAATGCAAAGTGATACATTTCGGTAGGAAGAACGAGGAGAGGCAACATAAACTAGAGGGCACAATTCCAAAAGGAGTACACGAACGGAGAGATCTGGGGGTATATGTGCACAAATCTTTGAAGGTGACAGGGCAGGTTGAGAAAGAGGTTGAAAAAGCATACGGGATCCTGGGCTTTATAGAGGCATAGAGTACAAAAGTATGGAAGTCACGATGAACCTTTGTAAAACACTGGAGTATTGTGTCCAGTTCTGGGCACCGCGCTTTAGGAAAGATGTGAAGGCCTTAGAGAGGGTGCAGAAGAGATTTACTAGAATGATTCTAGGGATGAGGGACTTCAGTTACGTGGATAGACTGGAAAAGCTGGGATTGTTCTCCTTGGGACAGAGACGGTTGCGAGAAGATTTGATAGAGGTATTTAAAATCATGAAGGGTCTAGACAGAGAGAAACTGTTCCCATTAGTGGGTCAAGAACCAGAACACATAGATTTAAGGTGAGTGGCAAAAGAACCAAAGGTGGCATGAGGAAAAAACTTTTTTATACGGCGAGTGGTTGGAATCTGGAATGCACTGCCTGTGGGGGTGGTGGAGGCAGATTCAATCATGGCCTTCAAAAGGGAACTGGATAGAACTTGAAAGGGAAACATTTGCAGGGCTACCGGGAAAGGGTGGGGGGAGTGGGACTAGCTGGATTGCTCTTGAATAGAGCCCGCCAGGACTCGATGGGCCGAATGGCTTCCTTCCACGCTATGAGAGATAGTTAGATAACTGTATGGGTGTTTATATCTCAGACACCATCCGTACGTACCTGCCCACCCATTCCAGACCGGGATGTTATGAAACTTGCCGGAGGTGTTTTGTAACAGTTCCACTCGGCCCGCCCCCTTTCCCCCTCTCGTCCAACGGCAGCGGCGCCAGGCGGTCACGTGCGCCAGCCTTTTGTTTTCAAAGGGCCGGCCGGCGCAGGTGGCGGTTGGTTTGCCGGCGTCTCGCGCCGTGTCCGTGACCTGGGAAGAGTGTGAGCTGAGCAGAGCGAGCGAGAGAGAGATGAGAGCGCGCATGCGTGGGCCAGCTTATTGAGCCGATCATGTCGGCAGTGAGCGGTCGAGGTGGCACGTCGGCGGCTCTTCCGAGCGAAGGGAAACGCGACTGCAAAGACAGCGTCGATCCGGCGGTGATGGTCAAGTCTCGGGACAGCCTGGGGCTCGCGGCCGCGGACCGGGACTGCCCGTTTCCACAAGCGGCGGCGGCGGCCCTGGCCTCGGCCAGCCGACTGCGGGAGGCGCTGGAGCGGTGCTCGCGGGCCATGAGCCGCGGACCTCTGCAGCCCGAGCAGCTGCGCGGCCTGGTGGACTGCCTGCTGCACAACTTCAAACGGCGAGGGGGCGGTAGTGAGGGCGAGAGCGAGGACGCGGAGACGGGCCGACCGCCGACCGGAGGGGGCCTCCTGGACTGCGGCGGCTGCCGGGAGCCGCTGGCTGAGCCCGTGACCCTGCGGTGCGGACACACTTGGTGCCGGCCCTGCCTGAGGCGGGCCGCCCGGTGCCCGCGGTGCGGGGAGGCGGCGGACCCGCGGGCTCTGCGCCCCAACGTGATCCTCTGCCACCTGATGGGCAAATGGTTACCGGCCGAGGCGCGCCGGACTCGGGACAAAGTCAGAGTGGCGGAGCTGGTGGCTGAGTGCCGCTTTCCGGAGGCGTTGACGATGCTGGAGCAGCTGGAATTGAGTGAGTACCGGGGTTTGGGGTGGGTGGGTGGGGGAAGAGTAGATGTTTTTGGGGACGAGGGAGGGGGGAGGATGGGGATGAGGGTTGTTTTGATCTGTGAGGTTTAATAGGATTTCACTCTCTCCAGGTTGAACTAGTGCCCTGTCATGTGTAACGAAGCGCTGTGAGCGCAGGGTTATATAACGGAGGTGAAGTCATAGGAGTTGTGTGTGTTTTATAACCGGGTTGGGAGTGGGACGCAAGAATCCGGCTCCTGCAGGAGATTGAATGGCGACAGTTTTGTTTTTTTTTCCCCAAGTAAAAGTATGCGATTTTTTTTTTGTTCAGTTCTTCGATCGTTATACTCAAACAAATAATAGCTTTGTTACCCGTGAGCTTGCAGTCCTCCCAGACAGCAACAGTCTTGTTATGTAAACACTTCTTTCAGTTATTTGTCTAAGGTTTCATATTCGCTTACCTAAAGTGTCGCTACAGTTCAGTCCGCATCGAGTCTCGTTTATTTGCCATGCAGCGCAGATAGGCGTAAAATCAGATACGTTGGAGTGGAGCTTGTGGGGGATGCTGTATTCCGCGGTAATTAAAGTATGAAACATGTAGTTATGTTCTCTATGTCCAGTAAATAAGGAACTCCTGTTAAATATCAAAAGTACTTCCCAGCAAGTTTTACGCACGTCACGGGTACTGGTATATCCGAAAGATGCAAAATGTAATACACCTACAAATAATCAATTTGGGAAAACGCGGTTCATTTATTAAACAAGGTCATCTTAGAATCGCTTATTTGTTTATGATTAGATATATCCATATTTATTAGTATCTAGTTACTGATCAATCTGATTTATCATTCAGATTTGCTCAGAAGCTGAAGTTTTTGCTGTCTCCAGCACTATGATAAATGTCAATCTTCAGACAGCAGATTTCATTACACTCCAAGTGTATAAATTTGCAGCAATTTTGCCAGGCCAAATCACTTGCCGTTATACAGCCTTGCTCAAGCAGCGCCTCGTTACACAAGAAGATGGGGCATTATCCTAACTCGCACCAGGTCCCGTTCACCCATCACCCTTGTGCTCGCTGACCTACATTGGCTCCTGGTCTGGGAGCGCCTCGATTTTAAAAATTCTCATCCTTGTTTTCAAATCCCTCCATGGCCTCGCCCCTCCCTATCTCTGTAACCTCCTCCCTCCGAGATCTCTGCGCTCCTCCAATTCTTACTTCTTGCGCATCCCCGATTTTAATTGCTCCACCTTTGATGGCTGTGCCTTCAGCTGCCTAGGGCCTAAGCTCTGGAATTCCATCCCTAAACCTCTCTGCCTCTCGACTCCTTTAAGACGCCCCTTAAAACCTATTTTTTTGACCACCTGTCCTGATATCACATGTGGCTCGGTGTCAAATTTTGTTTGATAGGGCTTCTGTGAAGTGCCGCGGGATGTTTTACAATGTAAAGGTGCTATATAAATGCAAGTTGTTGTAGTAGATCAACCCGGGAAGGGAGTGAGTAAAATCCCATCAAATCTTACTTGCCAATATAATGAGCAGCCAATAATAATTACAGCAGCTAAAAGACACTTCAATTTCTCAATATTTGGAAAGCTTTTGCATTGCCCAGTATTTGTGGGAGCATGAGACCAAGCTTATTGGAATAAACAGTTCAAATTATTTAATTTGTTCATTCTATTGAATATTTTAAAAATCTCAACGCTACATGAATCTAAGGTTCTCTTAAGCCTACCATTTATCTGTAGTTACCAGCAGTTTCTTTTTTGTAGATATGGGGTAGAATTTCCATGGGGGATATGGCAGGTAATCAGGAGAACCCTGTGGAAATTACTGGCATCTGATACAGCTGACGTATTAAATTCCTTTCTGTCGGGGGTTTGGGTAGTTGATAATGAAGCAGACCAAGAAGTCCTAGTTTTGCTCTCTGGGCTGCATTGAGTTATCATTTTTTTCCCCCACATTTCTCCTACCTGAAAGGCAAATAGCTGATCTGGGTGTCCGGATTGACACTAAATTGAAGCTATTGCAACAGTGGCAGTGAATAAAGCAAATCAGCTATTGGGATATATTACAACAACTTGCATTTATATAGCACCTTTAACGTAAAAAGTCCCAAGGTGCTTCATAGGAGTGTTATCAGACAAAATTTGACACCGAGTCAGATATTAGGACAGCTGACCAAAAGAGGTAGATTTTAAAAAGCGACTTAAAGAAGACTAGGAAGGCGGAGAGGTTTAGGGAGGGAATTCCAGAGCTTAAGGCCTAGGCAGCTGAAGGCATTGTTGCCAGTGGTGGATCGATGGAAATCAGGGATGCACTGAGGCCAGAATTGGAGGAGCGCAGAGATCTCTGAGGGCTGGAGGAGGTCACTGAATTTAGGAGGGGTGAGACCATGGAGGGATTTGAACACAAGGATGAGAATTTTGAAATTGAGGCGTTGCCGGACTGGGAGCCATTGTAGGTCAGCGAGCACAAGGGCAATGGGTGAACAGGACTTGGATACACGCAGCAGAGTTTTGGATGAGCTGAAGTTTACGGAGGGTGGAAAGTGGGAGGCCTGCCAGGAGAGCATTGGAATGGAGGTAACAAAGGTGTGGATGAGGGTTCCAGTAGCAATAAAAGGTCAATATTGAGCTGAAATAGTGAGGTAATCCTACCACTTTATAAATCATTGGTGCAACTGCACTTGGAATACTGTGTTCAGTTCTGGTCCCGCAGTACAAGGAGGATATTGCGGCTATTGAAAGGGTACAGAAGAGGGTGACCAGAATTATGGAGGGTTTGGATTATGATGAGTGAATATGTAAATTGGGCATATTCTAACTGGGTTGGGCGGGGGGGGGGGGGGGGAGAAAGAAGGCTGAGAGGTGCTATGAGTGTTGCTTTTAGGATTCTGAAGGGACTAGATAATGTACACCATGACAAACTTTCACCGTATCCAGAACAGTTGCACCAGAGGTCACTGCCTGGGCTTGAAGGGGGTAACTTCAAAGCTACTGTAGGGGGTGGTGGTGTGTGTCAGCTTCACCTCTGACTTCTGAGCGGTCCGAATCGCTCCCACTCCCTGGGTTCTAGACCTTGGGCTTATTTGGGGGTTGTGACAAAGTGCAGCAGACAACTGATTTTGGTGCAAGAAACTTTGACCTTTATTCAAGAGAGGAAATACAACACAACAATCTTAACACTCTAATAAAATGGGGAACACTTCAGTACATGTGAGGGAAATTACAGTAGAAAGATACCTCACCCCTCCCAAATCCCACTGTACTAGTTAGGTTGGACTCTAAAGGACCAGCGATAATGCTCACCAAACGAAACCTTGACAGTAATTCACCCAGAGGTAAGTCAGAAATAGATTGTAGAATGGAAACTTTGCGGATCTTCGATTTTCTCCCGAGTTGGTTTTTCTTTGGTCGCGGTGGCTCGATATTACCCGCCCGGTTAGTTGGTGGTAATATTCGGTTGGTTGTTTCGTAAGGCCCTTGTTGCCGCGAGGTGTCTGATGGTCACTGGGACTGTTGCTCTGGTTTCTTCTTGTGTCGGCCTGCTTCTAGAGCTGCTGTCCTTCCCTGTCGAACTGCTTTCCTTGTTGTCTGCTGGAAACTGCTCTTCTTTCCAGACACAGGCCGAACCAAGACAAGCAGCCCACCAGAGCCAGCAAGCCAGAGAGAGAGAGAGCTTTCGCCTTGTGGATGTCTCTCTTACAATGGTCTGTTTAAAACAGTTCTTACAAAGCTCTTTGATGGCCTTTTGATGGTCCCAATCATATTGCAAATTGCTTCTCCCAATGTGTCATTGTTTTAATTCTGATTTAGAGCTTGTCACATAAGGCTTCCTTTTGTATCCAACGTCCTAGGTGTTGTTGGTTTTACTTTAAACAAAGGCATGGCCCCACCATGTCTGGAAAAAGTTGCCTCTTTCAATGGGAATTGTAAACAATTTTACAACACCAAGTTATAGTCCAGCAATTTTATTTTAAATTCACAAGCTTTCGGAGGCTTCCTCCTTCGTCAGGTGAACGATGTGAAAACATTTTCACATCGTTCACCTGACGAAGGAGGAAGCCTCCGAAAGCTTGTGAATTTAAAATAAAATTGCTGGACTATAACTTGGTGTTGTAAAATTGTTTACAATTGTCAACCCCAGTCCATCACCGGCATCTCCACATCTTTCAATGGGAGTGATTGTCGACCCCCTGCGGTCGATTTTGCATTAAAACAGAGACGTGTATGAAGCTCCACGGTGTGTGTGTTGTTGATTTCGTCTGGTGACCTCTCACCTATCCTTCCATCTTAGGATTTTAGTCAGGGTCCAAAGTTTTTCCATACTCAGGGTTTTTTAGGGTTTTTCTCCGAGTTTTGGGGGATCTGTGAATTTTGAGAATCTTACAGCTACTATGCGGAAACATTATTTCGGTGAGCAAGTGGTAAATCTATGGAACGGGCTCTGTAGGGAGATGGTGGAAGCAGATAGTGTTGACTCATTCAAATGCAAATTAGACAGATTTCTTTCAGAAAATAATATCTTGGGATAACTGAGTAATTTGAGACATGACATATTTTAAGAGTAGCTTGCTAGGGAGCTATAGGTGACTTATGGTTACCAAAGCTTTCAACCACTGGGGGTTTTCCTCACCTCATGTTTGGGTCTGTTGTAAACTAATAGTGATCGATATCCATGATTAGTCAATAGCTCCATTATTGTATTGTGCAACTACCAGGATGGTTGAAGCCAAATTAGATGAACCTTGGTCTTTTTTTTCATCTTAACAATTCCTATGTTGATAGCTTTTCAACTGAAGTAGTTTTTTAACTTATCCTGAACATACATATGTTTTCCCACACTACAGATATACTGCATAGCTTAACAGTGATAACCAGGTGCAACTGCAAAGACATTAAATTTTACCATTATGGTTGCTAGATCCGCATAGATATGGAAAAGTTGTACTGGGACATCGATGGCCAAAGATTTCCCATAACTTAATGCATGTTCCCAACAGCTATGAATCAACAAATTGATTATTAATGCATTTGAACTTCTGCATAGAAGGGAAAGTGTTTCACACAGCAGTAGTGTGAGAAGCTTTTTCACTGGTGTTCTGTGCTGAAACTTTTAGTTTTACAGAATGCTGAATGTCACTTTTAGTATTTTGGGTGCCTAACATTTCTTTTTCATTTCTTTAGAACCCAGTGATGTTGCCCTACAAAGCTACAGGGCTGAATCATATGCTGGTCTACATCTGTTCAAAGAAGCAATTGAAGATATGGAAGCAGTGTGTTCAAGAATGCCTGCTTGGCCAGAGGTAGGCTATATTATATATTTAGCAGCTTAAAGAAACTGCAATCTTGCCCAATCCTAATTAAATTAGTGATCAACCTAATTATCCCTTTCTTTCTGCTACAATTGTACCTCAGTGGTATCCTGTACTTTGACCATTGATCTATGTTTCTTAAAATTCAAATTCTAAAAGGACACTTTAGTTCAGTACTGAAGGAGTGCTGCATTGTCAGAGTTCCGGTCTTTTGTATGAGCCATCAGACAAGGTCTTGACTGCCTGTTCTGATTGTTTAGGTGGACATTAAAAATCCCATGGTACTATTCATAGAATCATATAGCACAGAAAGCTGCCATTTGGCCCATCGTGCCTGTGCCAGCTCTCTGAAAGAGCAACCAATTATTCCCACTCCTGTGCTCTTTTCCCCATAGCCATACAAATCTTTCCTCTTTAAGTAGAGACCCAATTCCCTTTTGAAAATTACTAGTGAATCTGCTTCCACCACCCTTTCAGGCAGTACATTCCAGATCATGACAACTTGCTGTGTTTTTTTTTAAATCTGCTCACGTGCCCTCCAGCTTTTTTGAAATTATCTTAAATCTGTAAGATTTCAGATATCTTCAGTTACAGAACAAATAAAAAAAAAGCAAGAAGTTCTCCTGGTGCTCTGGCCAACATTCCTCCCTCAGCTGACACCACCAAAAATAGATTAATTGGTCATTCACCTCATTATTGTTTGTGGGACCTTGCTGTGCATATATTGACGTTTGCTTTTACCCACATGACAATAGTAACTCCAATTCAAGTAGTTAATTTTGATGCTGTTTGGAACATTTCTGAGAACTAAGATACTAAGTAAAATACAAGACCATTGTTTCTCCAGTTCCCTCTTGTGCTTTTTCTTGCTCTCCCACTGGGTGCCCAAATTAGAAAGGATTCCATTTTCTACCACTGACATCCCTGTCCCCCTTGAGTACAAGCAACCCTCAATCTGTAGGCATTAGTAAAGCCCAATTTTAAATTCCATTGAGTCTGCATTGTCCTGTTCCGTGTTTTAAAGTGGAAAAAAATTAATGCATCACATCAATGTTAATATGCCTGCTGATCTTATAAAATCCTTTAGATTTGTTTAACAAATAATTTAAGAATTAAATGTTTTCACTGTACACAGCAGAAGGTTAATAGTGCTAAGTTAACCCTGAAACAACTGTTCTTTTATACAGAGCAATTAAAAAAAAGCTATTGGATCACGTAAACAGTAGTGTCAGGATTACAAGGTTAGGTTGAAATTGTAATCTGGCTGTCGTTCTTCATTTATTCAAGTCCCCCTACAAATTGGTGTACTATATCATGCTCTCATATAGTAATAACTATTTACCTCCCCCGTGGGACAATCTGGAGAGTTTTTGCTTGAAATCAAGTAGGGCAGTTACTTGAAACAGTTCACGTGCAACCTTCATCTGTCAGTTTAGGGTAAGTGTTTTGGCATTGCAGTGTTTCAGACTGCTCTGCACATTTTAGTTCCTTAGAATTCAATTTCCATATTCCACACCACTTTGATGTACTTGTAGTTCCTATAAATGTAATTCAACTCCATGTACAAATGCTCCTCTGGTTTCTTTCTGACCTGCGAAATATTTTTGTATTTGTACACCTATACTCATTCAAAACCAGGGGCCTTTGCTGTTTCCATTTGTCAAAAACTGAGAATGTGATATCTTGTATAAGGCTATGTGGAAGAATACCTGATTCACGTGTGTGTATTTTTTCAGATATATATTTATTTGTATGTGTGTATATGTGTATATTTATAATTCCCTAGGATGACAGGGATATTTTATTTTTTCATGCATTGTGGATGGGGCAATGCATAGTGTAACTAATATATTTGACCTTTTCATTTTTTAGTCTTTTTGGGTAATAAACAGCATGTCTGTCTGAGTTTTATCATGCTAAGGATTGTTGCCACAAGTCTAAACATAGTTTTTTTTAAAAAAAAATCTTATATCCCCTTTAGATTTCATGATTCAGGTGATCACATTTCCTGTACGTAAAGATGTTATCCTACAGCTAGATAATACATGATTTAAGTAGCCTGCAAATGCTAAAACAACGCAAGTGATGGGAATTGGGATGCGACAACTCACGTTTGGGTCCAGTGCTAGGGTACAATGATTATGTAAATGTATCTGTTCTTGACATTTCACGGATAACTCAAGGGGAAGGGGTGTGGAGGATAGATTTGGAATTCAAATCAAAAGATCGTTAGTGAATGTGTCTGAGGGGTTTATAACAAGGAGTGAACCACAGTGATTTATGCACATTAACCTCTATGCATAAGTTTATTTAAAAGTTGTTTTAACTTTTTCAGGGATACTTTAGAAAAGCTAGAGTGCTATATACCATGGGTCTGGTCGATGAAGCTGTACAATCATTTCTTCAGTGTTTGGCCTTGGATGAAGATTTTACTCCAGCAAAAGTAGAAGTGGAAAAGGTAATGTTTTTGATATAGCTATCGGGGTTCTACTGTTGACTGGACTTGACTTGTATTGTAGATGGATGTCTATTCTGCACAGTTAAACACGTATGAAAAAATGATCTGAATGTACAGGTTGAAATCTATTCAGTCTACACGGGTGATTTTATTTCAGTCTAAACTCTCCATGAATTAAAGCCTATTTGGTTGAAAATCTCAATCAAATATTGGATGCTAATTTTAATATCTAAATATAGTTTTCCCTCAGGTAAGGTGATACACATCTGAGGCTTGTCATTAACTTTGAAAGAATGAAGTAGCTTGTTTTTTTTTGAGATGCCACCTCTTATCCTACAGGTATCTAATTTGTGTACCAGTAATTCCACTAGTTGAAATAAGAATCCATACATATGTTTTGTGAAGTTGTTGTGACAAAACTCTACATGGTACTTAGAATACATTAATACATTAGGATTGTACAGTTGAGCACACTCTGGGAGCATAATATTTTGGAAGATGGAGGTTACTTTTTTGACTTTGGAGCCCCACTCCTCTGATGTATACAGAGATTGGGGGGAAAAAAAGTATAACTGCTCATTGCAGCAGAGAAAGGCTCGACCACAAATTTATTAAGAATTGTGCAGAATTGCAACAAATGTTTAATTAATTCTTTGAGAATTTGAAATGGTGTAAACTACTTCCTCTATTCGAGTAGTTTTGAGTCTCAGCTGAAACTTTCACTAAAATAAGCCAGCTTTAAGTAAGATGTGCTGTCTCTTATTGGGTAGCTTATGTTAGGCCATTCTCTCTGGACAAATGCTGATGGCAATCTGTGTATAACTACAGATTTCTGGCATTTACATTATTTGGCATTTATATTGATGGTATTGTACTGATTGTGGAATGATGAAAGTGGGGAGCTACAGTTATCTGCATCGTTGTTGAGTGGGGGTTGGCAGTGCTCTGTGCTTGTCTGCACAAATGCAGCATAGAACACTTGAGTACTGGTTTACACAACTATTGAAGATTCTTCTTGATGAAAAGAGTTTACCAAGCAGTTATATCCTTTCATCTGTAAAAAGTAGAATGATGGCATTTCAAGCTGCTTTCGTTAGAATTTCCCCCCTTTTCTTCTATTCCTAAAAGTAGTGACTCATTGTGGCTTTTTTCAGACATTGGCAATTCTTTAGTGCTCCAACCCTCTTCCAATGGCCATGAGTGAAGATAGCTGTTAGCAGGCTAATTGACCTGAGGGTGTTGGGCATAACAGCTGAGCCACATTTTATCGTTGACGGGCCACATTCCACTTTCGGTCAGGGATGGCTGAGAAGTACCCAGGAGCAGGATCCCTAGTTCTCAAAGTACTTTTTTTTCTCTTTCCTTGTGCACTGAAAGGGCTTATAATTTCCTTTTTTTTAAACAAAAGATGCAGGCATTCATCAATATAATGAGAACCAGTAGTTAATAAGACATCATTATAGATGCTGACTAAATGGTCTGTTCATAAGATGTGAGGGATTTGATTACTTACCATCATCCACAAACACAACGTCAGGTTCCACGTGCAGGCTGACGACACCCAGCTCTACCTCGTCATCACCTTCCTCGACCCTTCCACTGTCATCTGGTGCTGAAACCCTCATCTGTGCCTTTGTTACCTTTAGACTAGACTGTTGCAATGCTCTCCTGGTTGGCCTCCCATCTTCCACACTCCATAAACTTGAGCTCATCCAAAACTCTGCAGCCTGTATCCTAACTTTCACCAAGTCTCGTTCACCCATCACCCCTGTGCTTAGCTGACCCAGCCGGTCTGGGAATGTCTCGATTTAAAAATTCTCATCCTTGTTTTCAGATCCCTCCATGACCTTGCCCCTCCCTATCTCTATAACTTCCTCCAGCCCTGCAACCTTCAGAGATCTCTGTACTCCTCCAATTCATGCCTCTTGCACATCCCTGATTCTAATCGCTCCACCATTGGCCATACCTTCAGCTGCCTAGGCCCTAAGCACTGGAATTCCTACCCTAAACCTCTCCACTTCTCTCCTCCTTTAGGACGCGCCTTAAAATCTACATCTTTGACCAAGCTTTTGATCACCTGTCCTAATATCTCACGTGGCTCGGTGCCAAATTTTGATAATCGCTGCTGTGAAGCGCCTCATTTTACTGAGTTAAAGGCACTATATAAATGCAAGTTGTAGTTAAATGGATCATTTGAGAATTGGGTCTAGACTGCCCTAGGCCACCAAATTAAAGTACTGACGCACTGTGGCTGCAGTGTGTACCATCCACAGGATGCACTGCAGCAACTCGCCAAGGCTTCTTCGACAGCACCTCCCAAACCCGCGACCTCTACCACCTAGAAGGACAAGAGCGGCAGACACATGGGAACAACACCATCTGCACGTTCCCCTCCAAGTCACACACCATCCCCACTTGGAAATATATCGCCGTTCCTTCATCGTCGCTGGGTCAAAATCCTGGAACTCCCTTCCTAACACTGTGGGAGAACCTTCACCACACGGACTGCAGCGGTTCAAGAAGGCGGCTCACCACCACCTTCTCGAGGGCAATTAGGGATGGGTAATAAATGCTGGCCTTGCCGGCGACGCCCACATCCCATGAACGAATAAATTTTTAAAAACAGGCTTGTGCTGGGTCTATTATTCTTTGGAACCCATCATTAGCATACAGTACTCTGATAGTGTTTTTGTACATCATTATATATAGAAAGATGATCGAGATGGTAAATTAATAAGGGGCAAAATATGCTGCCTATTTAAAGAAGGGATCTTAATATCCATGCCCCTTTCAGAAATTTGACCATTAAGAACTGAACAATTTTTTTCTGCCTTGGCACTGGGAGGAGTTACTGAAGTAGATGATGTAAAGCAGTTTGTGTTAATCATTTACCCAAGTACTTGCTTTCAAGTTTGTTGGTTCAAGTTTCTAGGCACAAAATTCCTTCCAGCCACTTTCCTAATATTCATATTCTGTTTATTTAAACAAATATTGTATATAGATTTAAAATAATAATTCACGAAACTTTTTAAAGAAGGTTCTGATTATAATGGTACAAATTTCCCACATGCATTAATACTGTAACATCACATTTATGCCCACGTAGATTTTATGTGACTTGCTGTCACCTGTTCCTGAGAATGTAAAAGAAGGATTGCTACACATTAGAAATAAAGATTTGCCAGTTCACTTGTCTACTAATGTGGACTGCTGTCGAGTACTGTCTAATTCAACCGAGTTGAAAAATGATGAGGTAAGAGATGGCAATACGTTCTGAATTTACATTTTTCACATTTCAGATTGTTGTGATGCTGTAATTTAGTGTCAATGCAGCAATTCTGCAGATTACATTCAGTGAGTAGGTCTCAACATATCTTGTTTAATAGGGCTATAGCTAAAATAATGGTTGTGTCTTCAGTTAATACTCTTTAAAGTTCAAATCATACCTTTTATGCTGACCATTTGGTTTTCTTCAGCAAAAATTAGAAAAAATATTGCATAGTGACTAAATTGAAGTGGAAGCATACTGTGGCAGGCAGGATATGGGTTCAGAGGTATGAGTCATCAGACTGTAAGTTCCTGATCTCAGCTAAAGTGCCAAGAATGGGGGCCATGCAAAGGTCAGGCATCTCTGCAGGAAGGAAGTGAAGATATATAGATAGTTTTTTTTTGAAATGACAAATCCTTCAGGGAAGGGAACCTGCCATCCCTACCTGGTCTGGCCTTTTAGTCCCAAACTGTGTTTAACTCTTAATGCACTGAGGGCAACTAGTTATGGATAATAAATACTACCTTGCCAATGTTGTGCTACATCCCAAGAACAAACTATTTAAAAAGTTTAAGTAAAATCTGAATTAATATACCTAAGCATTTTATACTGTAGGATGACTAATGAGATTAAAAACAAAGCCAACAGAAATTGAGTCTGAGCTTTCTATTCCATTGCCAATTTGACATTTTTAGTATATGTACATGATTGTATACGCTGCAACATTCAGAGATTACTCAGTGATCAGTTTTCACAATTTGACGTGATCTTCAGGCTTTGTCTCTTTCCAACATTTTCACCAATATTAGCTGTTAATAAATTCAGACCTTTTCAGCTTTTTGTAATAACTAAATTTTGTTGTGAATCAGCAGGTGTCAAATGTGCCAAAAGCCGCCGAGGGAGAGCTAGTATGCCTGAGTCGGACCCAGTCGGTTCAATTGCTACATAGGGTGGAGAAGCTTGTTGGTTTGAAAAGGGTTTCTTCGGCGCCACTGTTTTCAGGCCAAGAGAAGGCAGTTCTAATGAAAAGAAAGCTGTCTTTCAGTGATCAAGAAATAAAGGAGACCGGTGACCGGAAGAGTAAACAACAAAAACGTGGTCAGTTATTAGTTGAACTTTGTAATGCTAGCTTGCAGAACAATGTTATGCTGTTCAGGTAGCTTTAAACCTCAAAGCTCAACTATTTAAGAAAAATGAGTAAAAATAATTCACAACTCATTTTTTTCTCCACTGCCGCCGCCCCCCCCCCCCCCCATTTTAGAAATATAACTGCTTCATAAGAAATAGGAGCAGGAGTAGGCCATACGGCCCCTTAGCCTGCTCTGCCATTTAATAGGATCATGGCTGATCTTTTACCTCAACTCCACTTTCCCGCCCTATCCCCATATCCCTTGATTCCCTTAGTGTCCAAAAATCTATCAATCTCAGTCTTGAATATACTCCTCGAGTCTATGACCTCTAGTCCTAGACTCCCCAGCCAGGGGAAACAGCCTCTCAGCATCTACCCTGTCAAGTCCTCTAAGAATTTAATACATTTCAATGAGATCACCTCTCATTCATCTTACTTCAGAGAATATAGACCCATTCTACTCAATCTCCTCATAGGACAACCCCCTCATCCCTGGAATCAATCTAGTGAACCTTCGTTGCCCCCCTCCTCTAAGGCAAGTACACAGTACTCCAGGTGTGGTCTCACCAAAGTCCTACATAATTGCAGCAAGACCTCCTTACTCTTATACTCCAACCCCCATTTGCCTTCCTACTTGCCTGCTGTACCTGCATAGTAACTTTTTGCGATTCGTGTACAAGGACATCCAAATCTCTGTGAATACCAACATTTCTTAGTCTCTCACCTTTTTAAAAAAAAAATCTGCTTTTCTAGTCTTCATATCAAAGTGGATAATTTCACATTTTCCCACAAAATCCCTTTGCAGCCTCTTTGTGTCCGCCTCACAGCTTATTTTCCCACCTGGCTTTGTATTGTCAGCAAACTTGGATACATTACATTCAGTCCCTTCATCTAAGTCATTGATATATATTGTAAACAGCTAAGGCCCAAGCGCTGATCCTTGCGGCACCCCACTAGTTACAACCTGCTAACCCGAAAATGACCTGTTTATTCCTACTCTGTTTTCTGTCCATTAACCAATTCTCAACCTATGCTAATATATCATCCCCAACCCCCATGAGCCCTTATCTTGTGTAACAACCTCTTGTGTGGCACCTTATCGAATGCCTTATGAAAATCCAAATATACTACATCCACTGGTTCCCCTTTATCTACCCTTTAAGTAGATGAATGCTTTGAAAAGTGAATGGTTTGCAGTGCTATTGTGTAATTTCTCTACTTAGAACCATTAGTTGCTGTTTGTGTTGTCACAAAACAGTCATTTTAGTAAAAGTGACCTATTTTTCTGTGATCAAATTTAGAATATTTCACTTTTAATGAGCATTTTATTTTTCATTTAAAATTTCTTATTTAAAATATACTTGCTTCTATTCAGATACTGAACAACAGTTCCATTTATCAAGTTCTGAGAGAACCATAACTAAGGATCTAGTAGATGCATCAGATTTTGAATGTTCCCTTTGTATGAGGTAAGAAAACATTTTGCTGGAATGGCAAATATATACCAAAATTAACCCTTAGAACAACTAGCAGAGAGAGACTGAAATTCCCCAGCTGCTGTAGTCTAAGTTTTCAGCTCCTGCATCAATATTAAAAAAATAAAGAGAAGTAGTTTTATTACAGTAACAGTGACCACAAGACTAAAATACTTGGACAACTTAATTTTAAAAAAACATTCCTGTTTGCCTGGTCTGAGATAACTTGTTTTGGCAAGTTTTTCTGGGTTGCAATTATAAGGTGGCTTGTACTTCTTAGCTTTGGCTTAAAATTGCTTCAGAAGTTTGACCGATTGCTCGACAGAAGGAGTAAGTCAAACGTCAGAAATTCTTCCGATTGGCTAGCTAAGAACTGGTTTCACAGGTTTTTTTTCAGCCAATCAACCTGATGTTTGTGCTTCTGGCTTTCTAAATGAATGCTGGGACAGCAGAAGGCAAGAGAGGTGAAGACAAGCTGAAAGGGAGCACACAACATAGTAAAACTGTTTTGTCTGAAATATAGATGTATACAATTATCATTGTAATGAAACAGTTCCTAACATCTCACCACTGTAATATTAACTAAGAAATTCTTGTCACTGAAATTTAAAAAAATATATCTTAGGATAGCAGCAGTTCTTCAGATTGTGTAAGCACAATAAGTAGGATTTTACTGGTCATACACCAGGGGCACCTGGTCGCAGTGAATATCGGAAAATTGGATGGGTCAGAGCACATGCCTGTAAAGGAAATTAAAGGAAAATCAGACAGGTTCCTGTCTTTAACTATTTCTTCTCTAACTATTCTTTCACTTTTCACTAAAAAGCCTGTGCTATTTTTTATATTATCTGCTGGCTTTTTTAACACTCCCTTTTCGCCCCCCCCCACTACATTTTCTATATTCATTATTTTAATCCATTTAACCATGGAACTCTATTCTTTGCATGCTTTTTTGTCTTAAAAGAATATACTTCTTTTGTACTCTATACTCATCTCATGTTTGAAGATTTCCCACTGCTGATCTGTTAACCTGTTTGCTAACTTTTTTGCTCAGTTAATGTGGACCAGATCCTTTCTTATCTCTCTGAACTTTGCCATTTTCCAGTCCAGCATCCTTGTTTTTGACTCTGCATTATTTAATCTTTAATGTGCTGTGGTCGCTTTCACAATTGTTCTCCAACTCTCCAGTTATTTGCCCCATTTCATTTCCCAGAATTACTGCAAAAATTCTTCTTTCCTTGTGGGACTAGAAACTTCGTGATCTCGGAAGAAATCCTGGGTGCATTCTAAAAAAAAATACATTCCCTACCTTGACGACATACATTAACTATTTGTCTACCTTGGTGCAGTTAAAAATCACCCAATATTGTCGCCTTGCTGCATATTTCTGAACTCTTAACAGATCTCCACCTCCGTCTCTCTATTTGGCCCGTAATGCTCAAAGAGAATTGTACCATTTCCCATTCTGTTTCTCCACTCAATATATACAGATTCTATCTTAATGCAACCCCTGACACGTTCTTACATCCTACTGCCGTGATGGAATCCTTTAGCGACTTTGCCATCCCATGACCTTTTTTCTCTCCCTCTCTCTCCTAATATGTTATAACCAGGAATATTAAATTTCCAGCCTAGTCCAAATTTGAGCCATGTCGAAAATAAGTTATATTCCTCCCTAGTTATTAAATCTCCAATTTTGTTTTGAATGCTTTGTGCATTCACATGCATAACACTCAATCCTGACTCCAACTTTTTTGAAAGTCTTTATTCTTGACTTTTTTCTCATTTAGTTTTTCCTATTTCCTGCCCCCTCTAGTGTTTTTATTTCTTGTAGCCTTTCTTGCCTTTTCTCCTGATTTCTCACTCTTTATTTCAGTTTACCCTGTTCATATGGAGTTAATTTTTTTAAGCTGTTAAGGTTTCAGTATGTGGAGATGCCGGTGATGGACTGGGGTTGACAATTGTAAACAATTTTACAACACCAAGTTATAGTCCAGCAATTTTATTTTAAATTCACAAGCTTTTGGAGGCTTCCTCCTTCGTCAGGTTCATATCGTTCACCTGACGAAGGAGGAAGCCTCCGAAAGCTTGTGAATTTAAAATAAAATTGCTGGACTATAACTTGGTGTTGTAAAATTGTTTACAGGTTTCAGTAAGCATCTGTAGATGTGTTTTTAACATTTTGACTTATGTAATTTTCTGAATTTTGACACTAACAGATTATTCTTAGAGCCCATCACTACGCCATGTGGCCACACCTTCTGTAAGGGTTGTTTGGAACGAAGTTTGGACCACAGTCCTCTGTGTCCACTATGTAAAGACAGTCTAAAAGAAGTAAGTTTCAGACCATGCTGATTATGTCTTAAGGTTTTAGAATGGTCATTGTTCAACATTAACAGAAGAATTCCATTCAAAACTTAAAGAAATGTGCACAATGTCTGGAAAATATTAATTTGGGCTGTAACATGAAATGTTAAATGAATATTACATGCCCCTCCAATTCATTTTCACCAGTTTGGTGTATCCATTTGATAATCTGGTGATTACTTCCAACTTTTAATGCCATTTTAACAATTGTCTGATAGTCAATAAAAGCCTGTCTTTTTTTTCCATTTGATGATTTGGAAGGTCACACTCTGAATCCAGTAGTTTGATAGCTCTGGAACCATGTGGTCATGAAGTGTTGCTGTCCCTACCTTTAACTTTCTTTTGTGGTCATCAAGCTGACATGTTGTGGGATGGAACACACCCATTGTAGCATCAAGCACTCCTAGGTTGGGTATAACCGTCAGATGCAGAGTAAACCTCCACCCTACCCCAGCAATGTGTCTCTGCCAACAACTGAAGAGCGACCTGTATTGCACCACTGATATTTTTGTTTCCCACACCAGCCGCTTTGAATGAGATTGTCATTACAGTGCTATATTTGGAGCAGTTTTGTGCTGCGAACTTGTAACCCACTAAGAACTGACTTGAATCTGACCGAGCTTATTTCACATAGGCTCTGTCTGCTCGTTGTAAGAGTCATTTCATGCCATCTTATCTGAGCTTGATTTGAGCCCAGGTTCTGGTGGTGAGAAGCCAGTATCTAATCCGCTGACTTCCAGTACCCCAGTTTTCTGTATGTAGTCCTTTTTTTCCCCAACCACACTAAACAGTAATTAACATTGATAAAACGTAAGCCAAAAAGGATGCCAGGTCATGCTGGGCCCTAAGGAGCTTTAGCAAATTAGTAACCTGAAATCTATATTGGCATCACAGTAATACAGTTCTAGAGCACTAGATAATTAACTTGTGCTATTGTGTTCTGTCCACTGTGAGCTCCTTCCATGAAACGTACCAGTCTGGGGGACTCTGTCCTGGTTCTAGTTGTAAGGAAGTTACTGTTAATGGTTATAACCACCACTACAACCAATACTATCATCATAATTCACCGGGGATCCTGTTACCTAAGCATTGCAGTCGTTACAAGATACCATAGGCATTTTGATTGGCCAACAAAACTGTGCTAACATCCTTGAGATTTGTGGGGAATTTGAGTGGCGGCTCAGTGACTGCCCCTACTTTGTGCACAATGTTCCATCCCCCCACTGGTGGAGGGAAATTAACGAGGCTGGCCACAATGCCAGTGGCCTCCTTAAGATGGCCAGAGGGTTGGTAACTCTAGCTACAATATGAAATGTATTTTTAAAATGGCAAATGATTAAGTTGTTCTTCCCTACCCACTTGAACAAGCTTTGCGTTGCTTACTCATCATTTCCCCCCAACCACCCCTCAATAAAAACCTGGCACCTGTAGTGTAGCTTTGGTGAAATTAACAGCTAGTGGTTAAATTTAAATCATGTGTATTCTTTTGGTTCCTAACACCTGTGCCTTAATGATGGGGATGTATTGCATGGAACTATGATAAAATAAGAAGCCAGATAATAAAAAGCATCTTTCTCTTCAGTATCTTGAAAATAGGAAATTTGTTGTCACATACTTATTGGAAGAAGTGATTGTAAAGTATCTTTCTGAAAAACTGTGTGAAAGGCAAAGGGTTCACAATGAAGAAACAGCAGAACTTTCAAAGTAAGTTAATATTAATTACAAACAATGTCATTCTGCTGGAGTGTAAGGATTTAAATAAATAAGTGGTCCAAACAGATCCCCCTTCGATTGAGCTGAGGGATAGCAAGGGAATGGTATTACTGAATATATTTTTGACTGCTGAACAGTGGAAAAGAAATTGAGGATGAAATTTGGGATCACCAAAAGATGGCACCTCTGACAGTGCAGCACTCCCTCAGTACTGCACTGGAGTGTCAGTCTAGATTTTGTGCTCAAGTCTGTGGAGTAGGACTTGAACCCATGACCTTCTGACTCAGGTGAGAGTGCTACAACTGAGCCATGGCTGATACCTGACACCATTTGGCCTTTGGTTATTTAGCGCTCTCTGGCGTAAACATCATGTTCAACAGCTTACTGTACTGTATTCTAATTATATGACAATGTATATACCAAATTCCTGTTTAAAGTTTTATATGACTGTTCAGTTTTGCTGTTATTGCCAGTTTTGTTTTTTGATGTCATTACTGTGTGCAAGTTGCAATAATTACACCTAATATTCTAATATTGTGAACTGTTTGAATTTTTTTTGAAGTGCCAGTCGCTTGTGGGAAAGTAGGTCTAGTTGAGTGGTTATCTTGCATTTTGGCAATAAATTCCATATCCCACTGGAACAAGAGCTTTTTATTACCTGGTGTTGTTGGGTTTGTACATTATATAAAATCTATTTGATTTATGTATCCAAGACAATGATACATGGTATACAGTATTACATGTGGAATATGAACCAGATTTAGTTAACGGCTTAACTGTACGCGAACATCTATCCAATAGCGATCATAACATGATCGAGTTCAATGTAGTGTTTGAAAGGGAAAAAAGTGAGTCAGCTGCTAAGATTCTAGACTTGGGTAAGGCCGACTTCAATGGGATGAGACAGAGACTGTCCACAGTAAACTGGGCAAATCTGTTAATGGGTAAAACGACTGATGATCAGTGGGAAATGTTTAAAGAAACATTTAACGTGATACAAAATCGGTTTATACCTGAGGGGCAAGAACTCTTACTTGCTTAAAAAAAACAGCCATGGACAACTAAAGAGGTAAGGGACAGTATAAGACATAAGGAAAGGGCATACAAAAAGGCAAAAAATGGCACAGATCCTGGCGAATGGGAAAGATACAAAGATCAACAAAGGGTCACAAAACAGATAGCAAGAGCTACAAAAAGAGTATGAAAAGAAACTTGCAAGGGATATCAAAACCAATACGAAGAACTTTTATAGTTACATTAGGAAAAAGAGGGTGGTCTGGAGCAGTGTTGGCCCCTTCAAAAACTGAAAGTGGGGATATTGTTATTGACAATGGGGAAATGGCGGACATGTTGAACAATTACTTTGCATCAGTATTTACAGTAGAAAAAGAGGATAGCATGCCGGAAATCCCAAGAAAACTAATATTGAATCGGGGATAGGGACTCTATAAAATTAATATAAGTAAAGCAACAGTAATGAAGAAAATAATAGCACTAAAGAGTGACAAATCCCCAGGACCAGATGGTTTCCATCCCAGGGTTTTAAAGGAAGTAGGTGAGCACATTGCAGATGCCCTAACTATAATCTTTCAAAGTTCTCTAGATTCAGGAACTGTCCCTCTGGATTGGAAAATTGCACATATCACTGCTTTTTAAGAAAGGAGAGAGAGGGAAACCATGGAATTATAGACCAGTTAGCCTAACATCTGTTGTGGGGAAAATGCTGGAGTCTATAATTAAGGATAGGGTGACTGAACGCCTCGAGAATTTTCAGTTAATCAGGGAGAGCTAGCATGGATTTGTGAAAAGTAGGTCGTGCCTGACAAACCTGATTAGACCTCTTCAAAAAATTCAAAGTAGTGGACAGGGGAATGTCAATGGATGTTATTTATATGGACTTCCAGAAGGCATTTGATAAGGTCCCACATAAGAGACTGTTAGCTAAGATAGAAGCCCATGGAATCGAGGGAAAAGTACGGACTTGGTTCGGAAGTTGGCTGAGCGAAAGGCATCAGTAGGGATAATGGGTAAGTACTCACATTGGCAGGATGTGACTAGTGGAGTCCCACAGGGATCTGTCTTGGGGCCTCAATTATTCACAATATTTATTAATGACTTAGATGAAGGCATAGAAAGTCTCATATCTAAGTTTGCCGATGACACAAAGATTGGCGGCATTGTAAGCAGTGTAGATGAAAACATAAAATTACAAAGCGATATTGATAGATTAGGCGAATGGGCAAAACTGTGGCAAATGGAATTCAATATAGACAAATGTGAGGTCATCCACTTTGGATCCAAAAAGGATAGAACAGGGTACTTTCTAAATGGTAAAAAGTTAAAAACAGTGGATATCCAAAGGGACTGAGGGGTTCAGGTACATAGATCATTGAAGTGTCATGAAGAGGTGCAGAAAATAATCAAGAAAGCTAATGGAATGCTGGCCTTTATATCTAGGGGACTAGAGCACAAGGGGGCAGAAGTTATGTTACAGCTATACAAAACCCTGGTTAGACCGCACCTGGAGTACTGTGAGCAGTTCTGGGCACCGCACCTTCGGAAGGACACATTGGCCATGGAGGGAGTGCAGCGTAGATTTACTAGAATGATACCCAGACTTCAAGGGTTAAGTTATGAGGAGAGATTACACAAATTGGGGTTGTATTCTCTGGAGTTTAGAAGGTTAAGGGGTGATCTGATCGAAGTTTGTAAGATATTAAGGGGAACAGATAGGGTGGATAGAGAAACTATTTCTGCTGGTTGGGGATTCTAGGAGTCGGGGGCACAGTCTAAAAAAATTAGAGCCAGACCTTTCAGGAGTGAGATTAGAAAACATTTCTACACACAAAGGGTGGTAGAAGTTTGGAACACTCTTCTGCAAATGGCAATTGATACTAGCTCAATTGCTAAATTTAAATGTGAGATAGATAGCTTTTTGGCAATCAAAGGTATTAAGGGATATGGGCCAAAGGCAGGGAAATGGAGTTAGATCACAGATCAGCCATGATCTTATGAAATGGCGGAGCAGGCACGAGGGGCTGAATGGCCTACTCCTGTTCCTATGTTCCTATTTATATCCTTGCAGTCCCTGATTATCCTCGAGGTGCTTTTCAATGGTACAGTTGAAGAGACCTGCAAGTCAACTATGTTTCCTTCCCACAGACAATCAGGCCATAACTGATAGCAGTCTAAAAAAATCTAGAATGCAAATATTGATTGGGATTTCAGTGTTAATTAGTTAGGTTTTTTTTGGAGGCGAGGGATAGAACATGGAAGTATGTCTTGATACTAATGTTCACTTGTTTGCATACAATCTTTTATGAAAATGAATGATCTTGTAATGTTTCTTCATGGTACTTGCCTTAGTTTTGATTCTGTACTTTCAACTTCCTCTTGTGCCACATTGTGTAATGGTAAACCCTAATTATTTCATGGGAAGAAGTTTTAGAACCCAGGATTTGAAATAACTTTAAGAAGTCTTATGAAATATTAAGTCCATTTTATTGCTTTTTCTTTTGCAGTTTGACCAAGAATGTTCCCATTTTTGTGTGCACTATGGCGTATCCTACTGTGCCTTGCCCTCTTCATGTTTTTGAGCCACGGTATAGGCTTATGATTCGAAGATGCATTGAGACGGGTACAAAACGATTTGGAATGTGCATCAGTGACCCTCAGAATGGGTATGTTCTAGACTGATAATAGCTAGTGTTTTCAAGTTATTTGCAATTAGCCAATGTAGCAAGGTTTGCAATGAGTGGTACATAACTACCAAACAAGCCACCTTCAACAGCAAGAACACCAACCATCAATGTAATAGAAGTTTGAACATACACTGCTTTTACAAGCGCCATCTTCCACACATTGGAGTGAAATGGCACTGGGTTTTTTGAATCTTAAAGAATTGTATAGGAAGAACTAGAACAAATAAGTTTATCTGGAGAAGGAGCTGGCATTGCAACAACTTTTTGCCTTGAAAAGTAGATGAAGTACTTTAGGTATCAGTATTTAGGTATTATCGGGCTAGGGAAAACAAACTTGCCTTCCAGGGTGGAATTATTTTCTAAATATTGTGTGTAAGCAGAGAATGCCACCAACGTTGTAACATGACATTACAAAACATCTAGTGAACATATCCAATCCATTCCAGTGTTGGGTGAAGAATGTTTCTTAGTAGAAATAAGACCCCACAAGTCTGTCAAAATTTGCAGATGACTTTAAATAGGAGGTATAGTTAATTCTTTAGAAGGTCAAAGAAAGGTGCAAAGGGATTTTGATAAGATGTGGGATTGGGCTAAAAAGTGGCAGATGGAATTCAATGTCAGTAAGTGTGATGTGACACATTTTGGTAAAGAAAAAACAGTAGTTATACCCTGAATGGAAGTAGGCTCAACGTTGTGGCAGAGCATAGGGATTTTGGGGTACAGGTTCACAGAACATTTAAGGCAGCAACTCAGGTTGATAAAAGTTTTTTTTTAGAAAAAGATATGGAATTCTAGTTTTTATCACAAGATATTGAATATAAAATCTCAAGGTAAATGAGCCTATATAAAACCTTAATGAGACCTAGTTAGAGTAGCGTGCAGTGTTTAGCACCATGCTATAGAAAGGATATAAAGGCTTTACAAGGCATGTAACACATTCAATGTGATAGAAGTGTTTAAAATTGAGAGGATGGGATAGGTAGAAGACGACTGTTTCCAGTAGTTGAGGGATCTAGAATGAGGGGGCCATAGATACAAGGTTAAATACAAGAGATTTAGAACAGAGAGCAAGAGAAACTTCTTTACACAAAGTTGTGTGGCTATGGAATTCACTTCCAGTGTTCGTGGTTAGGGTAGAAAATGTCAACATTAAGATCAAATTGGATAGGTGGATGAAGGGATATGGAAACAGGCTGGGTGAATGGCAATGACTGGTTGTGCCGTAAAAACTGTTTCCATATTGTATCTAATACCACCCTCACCATCGGTGCACTGTGGCTGCAGTGTGTACCATCCACAGGATGCACTGCAGCAACTCGCCAAGGCTTCTTCGACAGCACCTCCCAAACCCACGACCTCTACCACCTAGAAGGACAAGGGCAGCAAGCACATGGGAACAACACCACTTGCACGTTCCCCTCCAAGTCACACACCATCCCCACTTGGAAATATATCGCCGTTCCTTCGTCGTCGCTGGGTCAAAATCCTGGAACTATCTACCTAACAGCACTGTGGGCGAACCTTCACCACACGGACCGCAGCGGTTCAAGAAGGTGGCTCACCACCACCTTCTCAAGGGCAATTAGTGATGGGCAATAAATGTCCCCCCCCACCCAATCCCATGAACGAATAAAAAGAAAAAAAAATACAAGTGATTGAAAGTTTGTAGGAAAACAGCACAAAAATCTATGTTGTGCATGTGTGTTAGTGTTGAAATGCAATCATTCTATTGGACAAGTCTATAGGCCGCCAAATAGTGGGAAGGAGATAGAGGAGAAAATTTGCAGGCGACTTACAAAAAAATGCAAGAACTTAGAGTAATGATAATGGGGGGGCTTCAATTCTCCCACTATATCTGGGCAGTAACAGTGTAAAGGTTTCCTTAAATGTGTTTGAGATCTTTCTGGAACAGTGTGTTTCCAGCCATGAAGGAAGTAAACAGTGCTGGATCAAGTTCTGGGGAATGAAGCAGATGGAGCAGGTTTCAGTGGGGGAGCATTTGAGGAACAGTGATCATAATATCATTAGGTGTAGAATAGTTATGGAAAAGGACAAGGAACAATCAAATGTGAAAGTACTAAACTGGAGGAAGGCAAATTTCACTGAGTTTAAAAAGGGACCTTGCCCAGTGGATTGGAATCAAAAATTGGTAGGCCAAACAGTAATTGAACAGGGAAGTAGGGGTGGAAATTGCAGAGGCTCTGGCCACAAACTTCAAATGCTCCTTGGATTTGGGCCTGAAGTTGCATAATATCAAATTCTAGCCTTTTTGAAATGTTTACCAATTAGTATTCCAAACAGTATTTTAGAATGGTTTAAAACTCAGGGTTCAGCAGCATTGCAGAGTAAGCAAACCACAACAGATAACTGCATTACCATAATTTATAAAACATTATGCAAAACCATCATAGCTTCTTTTGTATGATACTTGAGACTTGCGGACTTAGTATGCTCTTAAAATAACTGGAGTAACTACGTTGTTCTGGTTAATGGGGACAGAGTAAAGGGTGAAATGTGCAATATCTATTTTGAATAAGTCCTATTCTTTGATTTCATGAAAGTGATGCCCATTATTTACAGATTTACAGATTATGGCTGTATGCTGCATATAAGAAACATTCACTTCCTACCTGATGGGCGGTCTGTTGTCGACACTGTTGGAGGAAATTGTTTCAAAGTTTTGGAAAGAGGGCAAAAGGATGGTTATTACATTGCCAATATTGAATACTTGAAAGATGTTAAGGTAAAGATCATTTGCAGCGCTTATATTTACAAAGGAGCCACTCGCCACTACAGTCCAATTAGAAGTACTATGCTCTTTGAAAACTGTGTGGCCACCAGCATAGACAACATAGAGAAGTAATGGCAGTAGAAGGTGCCAGTGTGTAATTTACCTGTCTGGGGTGGTGTAGGTCTTGCCCTGAACCCTTCACTTTTACAAATTCATACTCCAGGTGCAGGCCTTTTCCTGTTGGGAGCACATAATGAAAATTCAAGCGTGGGATGCAGCGGGTCTCCGTTAATTTTAATGGACAGAAAATCCTGCTGACCTCCGTCCTTGATATTTGAAGTGTGCTCTCAGTGGGCAAAACTATGTGCCAGGAGTGCAGATTTGTAAAATTCCCCGTTTTACTGTCATGTCAGTTTTTATATGCCGTTGCTTTTTTTGGCGTTGGTATAGTCAAACACGGATTTGCTGTGCGTGGTGAGATAAAAATCTGAATCATCTGGGCTTCTCAAATCAAGAGGAAATCAGATGGGAATTCCACACAAGTTGTTCTTGTATTCTATTAAACTAGCAATAACGCCTCATCCACTATCCTAAACATCCACACTCTCCATCACTGCGTAACGTGGCTGCAGAGTGTACTATCGACATGATGCACTGCAGTAACTTGCCAGGGCTTCTTTGGCAGCACCTCCCAAATCCACAGCCTCCACCACCGAGAAGGACAAGAGCAGCTGGTGAAATGAAAACACCATGACTTCCAAGTTCTCCTGCAAGGCACACATCATCCTTACTAGGACATAAATCGCCGCTCCTTCATTGCTAGATCAAAATCCTGGAACTCCCTATCCAACAACATTGTGGGAGCATCTTCACCACATGGACTGCAGTGGTTCAAGGGCCATCACCTCGGCAACTGGGGATGGGCGTTAATTGCTAGCCTTGCTAGTGACGCCCCTATTCCAAGAATGTATTTTAAAAAACATGGGAGCTGGTTACCTGTCCTTTTTTGTCTAAAAATGATGTGGAATTGAAAACAAGAGACTAGCTTCCAAAATGTATTTATTTTCTTTTATTCTAGGGATGTGGGTGATGCTGGCAAAACTGCAATTTATTGCACATCCCTATTTGCCTTGTGAAGGTGCTGGTGGGACTTTTCCTAGAACTTGTTCAGCACAAAATGTTTTGCTCTTTCTTTCACTAGATTTCTTGTACCTCATAAATGTTCTGTGACGTTTTAGATATTGTCGACATAGAATGAAATCGTATGGAAAATAAGAGTCTAAATGGGGTGGAGGAGCAAAGGGATCCAAGGGTACAGATACACGAATCACAAAGTGACGCAGGTTAATAAGGCCATTTTTTAAAAAAAAGCTAACAAAGCATTGGGGTTCATTTCTAGAGGGATGGAATTGAAAAGCAGAGAAGTTATGTTAGACTTGTATCGAACCTTGTTTAGACTACACTTGGCGTACTGTGCACAGTTCTGGTCTCCATATTATAAAAAGGATATAGAGGCACTGGAGAAGGTGCAAAAAAGACTTACAAGGATGATACCAGAACTGAGCGGTTACACTTATCAGGAAAGTCTGAACAGGCTGGAGCACTATTCTCTAGAAAAGAAAAAGCTGAGGGGTGTTCTAAAGGGGCATTTAAAATTATGAAGGGGTTTGATAGGGTGGACTTAGAAAATGTTTCCACTTGTGGGGGAGACCAAAACTAGGGGCCTTAAATATAAGATAGTCACCAATAAATCCAGTAGGGAACTCGGGAGAAACTTCTTTACCCAACAAGTGGTAAGAATGTGGAACTTACGACCACAAGGAGTAGTTGAGGCGAATAGCATAGATTCAAGTATGAGGAAGCTAGATAAGCACGAGGGATAAAGGCATAGAAGAATAAGCTGATAGGGTTAGATGAGGACGGGTGGGAGGAGGCTGGCGTGGAGTGCAAATGCCAGCATAAACCAGTTGGGCCGAATGGCCTGTTTCTGTGCTGTAAATTCTATGTAAAATTAACCAATGAGACTTGTTTCTGGATCTTATTTTTCCAGTGCTGCAACTCAACCAAACAGTTAGTTTGAACTTGACGTATGTTTCCTTTATCTTGCCCACGTTTACCATATACCATATTAATTTCACTATAGGGTGGCACAAATGGTACAGATATACTTGGTTATTAATATAGCTAGTTGCTGTATCTTGGTTTTTTAATTTTCATAATTATTTTACACTCAGTATCTGGCATTGTGTATTGGATACAACATTGAATTATATAACACAGAAGCAGTTTGTCTGTTTCCACTTTAAAAGTCAGTGTTTAAATATATATCCATATTTATTTTCAGGTTGCAGGAGAGGAGTTGGGTAAACTTATGGATCTTCATGATGAAGTATATGCACAAGCTTGCAACTGGTTTCAAAACCTGAAGAGTAGATTCCATAGTCAAATCCTTCAGCATTTTGGACCAATGCCGGAGAGGGAAGCAAATATACAGGTAATACTACTCTCATGAAATCGTACCTATTTATCCAATGTTCTCCACATTATTGAATTCAGTAGGTCACAATAAATTCTTACCTTTGCATAATGATACAAGCCATAGTAAAAATATTACCTAAGTGTGATGTACCATAGCTTAACTGAATAAAACTTTTGTCAATTTCACTTTGATTATAAAGAAGTTAGTTTGATATGGTACTAACATGTATTTTAAATGCATAAGAAATATTATGAGGCAGAACATATTCCAAAACAAAATTAAACCATTCTATAGATATAGGTTCCAAGGTACTTCGAAGAAGGTGGGAAATTCTATCACTAAGCAGCAATTGGGAGAAGGGTTGGGGGGTGACAAAAGGCAAGTTGAAGAGGTAGGCTTAAGGAGACTTTGAAGATGGAGGAGAAATGAAGAACAATGAAGGGGTTGAAGAGAATTCGGGAGAGCTAGGCTGTTATAGCTGAAGGCCGTATCACAGATGGTGGAGCAGTGGGAGAGGGATGCTCAGTAGTCCAGACTAGAGTGGAGAAAGTAAGCTTAAATTTTTATGATGTCATTCCAGTTGTCATAATCTTTATTCTAAACATTATTAATATAAGTTCAGTTTTAAGTGCAAAGTCACCAGGATTTTGGAAATATTGAGGCATGGGCAAGCATCTGTCTTAAAGTAGATCGGTTAGTGGTATAAATGACCATACAATGCAGTTTTTTTTATTTTAAAAAAAAAAGTTAATTTGCTTTAAGATGTCAGCCTTGGCCCAGTGGTAAATTCTGATGTAGGGACTGCTTTACTGATGAACTACAATGATGAGGTCAGCCATGGCTCAGTTGGTAGCATTCTCGGCTCTGTCGGAAGGTTGTGGATTCAAGCCCCACTCCTCAAACTTGAGCACATAATCCAGGCTGACACTTCAGTGCAGTATTGAGGGAGTGCTGCACTCTTTCAGATTAGATATTAAACTGAGGCCGTGATTATACCCTCAGTAAAAGATCCCATGGCACTATTTCGAAGAGGAGCTGGGGAATTCTCCCCGGTGTCCTGGCCAACATTTATCCCTCAATCAACACCACTAAAACATAATTTGGCCGTGTATCTCATTGCTGTTCGTGGACCTGACTCTGCAAATTGGCTGCTGTGTTGCCCTAGTTTACAACAGTGACTACACTTCAAAAGTACTTAATTGGCTGTAAAGCACTTTAGGATGACCTGAGGTTGTCAAAGGTGCTGTATAAATGCAAGTCTTTTTCCTTAAACTATTTTTGTATTTAGGGCCCTCCAAATGGACCTGCTTGGTGTTGGTGGCTTCTTGCTGTTCTTCCTGTGGATCCCAGATATCAGCTATCTGTGTTGTCCATGACATCCTTGAAGAACCGCTTGATCAAGATTCAGAATATTTTGACATATTTCTCTAGTGCAAGAGATCAATCCAAGTAACTATCTGTCTGGACATACTTAAAGGACCATCCGATCCTCTCTCCAATCACGATTGGACTACTTGCTAATTTTTCATGTGTGATGCTGGTTTCAGAGTGAGGGGTGAGAAAGCAGACAAGGTCTTGAAAGGAAATGCAAAATATGCTGTAAACTGAAAAGAAATCCTGACATTTATTTTCTACCAAGGGTGGTTGTAAGGCCAATACTCTAGGCTATTTCTGTGAAATTTGGAATGGACAGGAATTCCATGATTTTTGTATTTACAGTTTTGAAGTTGTACTGATTATTTAGACTATCTGTGCTAAATGAAGTGAGTTCAAAGCACTACAGATATGTTCTGACCGTTGAGCAATATGATTATCATAAATTTAAAAACTACCATCATGATTTGCACAAATATTCCAGATTTGTCACCATCTATCCTGAACTGGCTGATTCTTGCTGGAGTATGGTTCCAATACTTTGCCGAAGTGAGAGTTGAGACGGTGAGCATCATTAGGCCATTTCACCATGGAAGCTATCACAGCTGCGCATCATCTGCCCTCGTTCATTGGCGCCAGGTGTCCACTTTCCAGCAAGAGTCGCTGGATGACAGTCGAGAGCCCTGGCTGCATTTTTTTTCTTCCTTCCCTAGCATCCCAATCACTACCCTGGTCAAAAGAGATCAACTTAACACAAAACCAGGTATCAAGCCTGGGGATTTCTAGTCTGTACTGCTTAGTATCCCATCATGTGATGCATATACTCACCAATCTATCAGGCAAGATGGGATTCCAGATTTTCTTAATGCTACATTCTAATTTTTCAATTCTGTGAAATGGTATCACTATGTACTTTGCAGTAATGATCATGTATCATCACTTAAGATTCTAATTACAATAAATTAGAGGCCAACCTTAAAAACTGCTGGATGTTTTTAGACTTGGAACTATACAAATTCAAATACAGCTTATGTTTGGCTAATCTATTTGCTGAAAAGTGAACTATAAGCTCTTGGAGTCTGTTTTTGTTTTAAAAAGCAAAATTCTGTATATTGGTTTCAGTACATTTAGTTTTGTCATGGTTTGTATTTTTGCTCTCCATGAATTTGTAATTTTTTTCAGATTTTAAGTGCTGGCATTGTGTAAATATGCCAGGTATTGACTTCCTCATCTGTAAATTATTTGTAAAAGGTTTCTACAAAATTCCAGCTTTGGCTTGTATATTTAATTTATTTTTTGAATAAAGATCAAAAATTAAAACCTATGGTGGTCTAATGTAATTTGAAAGAAAATCAATGAGCCTTGTTTCACTTACTGCAAAGACAACTTAATCCAGACATACTTTTCTAGACTCCAATTCATAATGTTTAATACCTACTCAAGGATAGATCTTTCAATAGCCCTATCCTCCAGTGTACACATCTATACACTGTATTTTACGGAAATTCTTGCATTTATATCACTTTTTCCATTATAACCTTTTATGTCCACATTCCAGAACAAAGGAGCAATTGACATTTTCAAGACTGGGATCGATAGATTTTTGTTAGGTAAGGGTATCAAGGGATATGGAGCAAAGCGGTGTAAATGGAATTTAGTTACACATTAGACACGATCTAATAGAATGGCAGAATAGGCTCTGAGCTAAATGGCCTACCCCTGTTCCTATGAGCAGGAGCCATTGTAGGTCAACGAGCATAGGGATGATGGGTGAATGGGACTTAGTGCAAGTTAGGATATGGGCAGTCGTGATTTTAAAATTCTCATCGTGTTCAACTTCCTCCATGGCCTCACCGTGGAGGAAGTTGAACAGGCTGTGGAGGCCAAGTCACTGAATATATTTAAGAAGGAGCTAGATAGATATCTAGACACAAAAGGCATCAAGGGGTATGGGGAGAGCGCAGGAATATGATATTGAGATAGAGGTAAGGAATCTTACAACACCAGGTTATAGTCCAACAATTTTATTTTAAAATCACAAGCTTTCGGAGATTATCTCCTTCGTCAGGTGAGTGAGTGAAAGGTTCTCAAATCGCATATCTTATATTAGGCTGGGACACGCTCACACCAATCAAAGGTGTTGGTGTTCAGACAGGTTAGCCACGGAAAACAGTTCTGAATACACAATGGGTCAGATTACAAAGCCAGAGAGAGAAAGAGACCCGAAAGGCAGAGAGAGAATGTCCAGTTGTATTAAAAACAGATAACTTTTTTTTTCCCTGCTTACGTGTAGCGTGACATGAACCCAAGATCCCGGTTGAGGCCGTCCTCGTGGGTGCGGAACATGGCTATCAATTTCTGCTCGACGATTTTGCGTTGTGTGTCTCGAAGGCCGCCTTGGAGAATGCTTACCCGAAGATCGGTGGCTGAATGTCCTTGACTGCTAAAGTGTTCCCCGACTGGGAGGGAATCCTCCTGTCTGGCGATTGTTGCGCGGTGTCCGTTCATCCGTTGTCGCAGTGTCTGCATGGTCTCGCCAATGTACCATGCTTTCCTGCAACGTATGAGGTGGACAACGTTGGCCGAGTCACAGGAGTATGAACCATGTACCTGGTGGGTGGTGTCCTCTCGTGATGGTGGTATCTGTGTCGATGATCTGGCATGTCTTGCAGAGGTTGCCGTGGCAGGGTTGTGTGGTGTCGTGGATGCTGTTCTGAAAGCTGGGTAATTTGCTGCGAACGATGGTCTGTTTGAGGTTGGGTGGCTGTTTGAAGGCGAGTAGTGGAGGCGTGGGGATGGCCTTAGCAAGGTGTTCGTCGTCATCGATGACATGTTGAAGGCTGCGGAGAACATGGCGTAGTTTCTCCGCTCCGGGGAAGTACTGGACGACGAAGGGTACTCTGTTGGTTGCGTCCTATGTTTGTCTTCTGAGGAGGTCTATGCGATTCTTCACTGTGGCCCGTCGGAACTGTCGATCGACAAGTCGAACGTCATATCCCGTTCTTACGAGGGTGTCTTTGGGCGTCTGCAGGTGTCCATCGCGTTCCTCCTCGTCTGAACAGATCCTGTGTATTCGTAGGGCCTGTCCATTGTGGATGGCCTCTTTGACGTGGTTGGGGTGGAAGCTGGAAAAGTGGAGCATCGTGAGGTTGTCTGTGGGCTTGTGGTAGAGTGAGGTGCCCGTCTTTGATGGAGATTTGTGTGTCCAAGAAAGAAACTGATTCTGAGGAGTAGTCCATGGTGAGTTTGATGGTGGGATGGAACTTGTTGATGTTATCGTGTAGTCTCTTCAGTGATTCTTCGCCGTGGGTCCATAGGAAGAAAATGTCGTCGATGTATCTGGTATATAGCGTTGGTTGGAGGTCCTGTGCAGTGAAGAAGTCGTGCTCGAACTTGTGCATGAAAATGCTGGCGTATTGGGGTGCGAATTTGGTCCCCATGGCTGTTCCGTGTGTTTGGGTAAAGAACTGGTTATCGAAGGTGAAGACATTGTGATCCAGGATGAAGCGGATGAGTTGTAGGATGGCGTCTGGAGATTGGCTGTTGTTGGTGTTGAGTACTGAGGCTGTTGCAGCGATGCCGTCATCGTGGGGGATACTGGTGTAGAGTGCCGAGACGTCCATCGTGGTGAGAAGTGTTCCTGGTTCAACTGGTCCGTGGGTACTGAGTTTTTGTAGGAAGTCTGTAGTGTCGCAACAGAAGCTCGGGGTTCCCTGTACGATGGGTTTCAGGATGCCCTCGACGTATCCAGAGAGGTTCTCACACAGGGTTCCGTTGCCTGATACGATAGGACGTCCGGGTGTGTTGGCCTTTATTGCAAGGGCGTTGGGAATACAAAAGTAAGGAAGTCTTACTACAATTGTACAGGGCTTTGGTGAGACGTCATCTGGACCACTGTGTACAGTTTTGGTCTCCTGATCTAAGGAAGGATATACTGGCCATAGATGTGGTGTAGCGAAGGTTCACTAGATTGATTCCTGGGATGAGAGGGTTGTCCTATGAGGAGAGGTTGACTAGAACAGGCCTATTCTCTCTCGAATTTAGAAGAATGAGAAGTGATCTCATTGCAACATATAAGATTCTGAGAGGGCTTGACCAGGTAGATGCTGAGAGGTTGTTTCCCCTGGCTGGAGAGTCTAGAACTAGAGGGCATAGTTGCAGGATAAGGGGTTGGCATTTAAGACTGAGATGAGGAAGAATTTCTTCACTCAGGGTTGTGAATCTTTGGAATTCTCTACCCCAGAGGGCTGTGGATGCTGAGTTGTTGAGTGTATTCAAGGCTGAGATAGATTTTTGAATCAAGGGATGTGGGGATCAGGCAAGAAAGTGGATTTGAGGTTGAAGATCAGCCATGATGTGATTGAATGGCGGAACAGGCTCGAGGGGCCGTATGGCCTACTCTGCTATTTCTTATGTTTTTAAGCCATTGCAGGTGATTCTCTCGCTATGTCTGGATGGATAAGATTGGAACTAGGCGAGCGCAGTCCCACCCAGCTGGACGACAGAGGAGAGGCATTGGAGAAGGATGGTGTAGTCAACCGTGTCAAAGGTTGCAGACAGGTCGAGAAGGATGAAGAAGGATAGTTTAGCATGGTCACAGTCACATAGGATGTCATTTGTGACTTTGACAAGGGCCGTTTTAGTACTGTGGCAGGCACAAAAATCTGATTGGAGGGATTCAAACATGTGGGAAAGATGGGCACGGATTTGGGAGGTGACAACACATTCAAGGACTTTGGGGAGGAAAGGGAGGTTGGAGATGGGGCAGTAGTTTGTAAGGACAGTGGGATTAAGGGTGAGCTTTTTGAGCAGGGGGATGATGACAGATTTAAAGGGGAGGGGGACAGTACCTGAGGAGAGGGAACCATTAACATTATCTGCTAACATGGGGGCAAGGAATGGAAGTTGGGTGGTTAGCAGTTTGGTGGGAATAGGGTTGAGGGAGCAGGAGATGGGTCTCATGTTCAAGATGAGCTCGAAGAGGGCATGAAGGGAGATAGGAGAGAAAATGCAAGTTCAGAGCTAGGGCAGGGGGGAACCGTAGGCAAAGTTTGGCTTGGTGGGCTAACAGAAGGGAGGGAAGTGTCAGAGGCAGCTGAACGGATGGTCTCAATCTTAGTGACAAAGTAGCCCATGAGCTCCTCACACGTTGTTGGAGGTGAGGGTGGAGGAGGCAGGGGAGAGGGGTTTAAGACGTACATTATCTTTGCATTCCAGGATGATCCTGGAATAGTGAGCTGTTTTGGCAGAGGAGAGCAGGACCAGATAACACTTTGTGTGGTCCAGCCAGATCTGGCGACGAATGGCTAAACCAGTTGTCTGCTATAAACGTTCAAGTCTGCATACCTTGGACGTAAGGGAGCGGAGATGAGGGCCGTACCAGGGGGAATGACCAGGGTGAGAGAGTAATGGTTTTAGTGGGGACAAGGGCATCGAATGTGGAGGTGAGGGTGTGATTGAGCAGATTGGTAGCTGCAAGAATGTCATGGTGAATGGAGGGCCAAAGGCTAGACAGTTGGGAATTTGAAAGTGCCGTTGTAAGTGACTTGGAGGAAGAATTTTTTCCAGGGGCAAACACAGAAGGAAGTGGGGTTTGGAGGAGGAAGGGGGATGTGAGTGGAGAGGGATACAAGTAAATAATCAGAGATGGCTGCATCCGTGATTGATATGATGGGAGTAGAGAGGCCACGTGAGATGGCAAGGTCGAGGGGGCAGCCGTGATTTTGGATAGGGGAGTTTATACAGAGGGAGAGATTAAGGGAGGATAGGAGGGCAGTGAACTCAGAGGAGAGAGTGCATGATGAGTTGAGATTGAGGTTGAAAACACAGGAGAAGTTGCTCGGTGCAGAGGCTGAGGGAGGAAAGCAGTGAAGATATTACGTTGAGAAACTTGACGTACTTGGGTGGGTGGTAGAGACTGAGGATTTTAAAGGATAGGTGAGAGGGGTGAAACAAGGTGCTCAAAGAAGGAGAAGGAGCCTAAGGAGTAGGGGGACAGACCAAGGTGTGATTTGGTGATGAGGGCCACACTGCCAACGTGGCGGTCTGGGCAGGGCAAGTGGTGGAGGATATAGCCAGGCAGACAGGCTTCATTAAGGGGGAAAGTGTCATCACCCGTCAGCCAGGTTTCCATCAAGGCCATGATGTTGATGCAATCATCCATAATAAGCTCATGGGTGGCAAAGGCCTTATTCACAAATGAACGGACATTCTGGAGGGAGATGCGAAGAGGGGCAGTGATAACTGATTCCCTGGCAGAGTCCACAGGGTCAGCGCTGGGAGGAGTGGGACAGGAAGGAGATTAGCAAGATTAGCCCGCAGCGGGCATGCTGGCTGGGAAAGTCAGTGAGAGAGTAGGATGGGGCAGTTGGGATTGCTGCTCGTGAAGAGGCAGCGACGAGTGCTTCGATGGGCCCTTCGGAGGATCTCAAGAGAGGCACAGAGGGACGCTGTAGGCTTTTCTAAGAGTGAAACTTGGGATGGCGGCGGGAGAGTAGGAAGGTCGAGGCGAGCTGAAGGCTTGGGGTAGGGATTTGGGAGGGGGCATAGTACTCAAGAGGGGATAAATGAAAGGAGGCATGAGGACAGGAGAGAGGGGCCTTGGAGGGGTAAAGAGAAAATAGAAGCGATGGGCTCTGGTCTGGAGCAGCAGCAAAAACACACATGCGAATGGACACAGGGAAACTCAAGTTACATAGGCATGGTTACATAGCGAGATTAGGATAGATATATCCTGGTAATAAATGGGGAATAGAGGAGACAATAGCAAGGATCCAAGGTTAAAGTCAGAGGTCCCGTGGTGGGATAAGGTGGAGTCTGCTTGGAGCATCGACAAACTGATGTCCAGGTGTGGAGGGCAAGCCAATAGGTTGCCTCCAATTCCATATGCTCTCATTTTTGTTAAGTCTCTTATGTGGAACCTTGTTGAATGCCATCAGCATGATCTGATAAAAACTCCCCTGTCTGGTGGAGGAGTGAGGCCTCCACATTGAGCGGCCTCCACATTGAGCAGCCTCCCACCTCGCTTTGACTCTGAAAACACTCCACACCAGGCCAACCCAGTAATTGACTTATGGGCTCCTTCCAATTCGTGGCCCCATGAATGGGCACTGCAAGATCACGCGGGAGGCTATAACCGTTTCTCTGTGAGGTTGAATTTGACAAATCCACAGCATTGACTAGTTTACATAATTTGAGCTGCAAGCTTGGTTTCGTGAGGCACATTTCATTCAATGAGAACGGGTGAGGGTGATGTAATTGGAAGTGAGGTCACCAGTGGAGCCGTAGCTTTTTAGCATGCGCTGAGAGTGATGTCATCGGGTGGCCTGGAGCATGAACAGGAGGACGACACGTGTCGATCGAAAAACGGAAGTACACACACTGTCACTAATCACTCGCGTCAAATCAAACACTGTGGGAGAGAGCAGTGACTGATGGAGCATTGTGTGTGGGTCATGGATTTTTTTCAGGTTTAACCGGGTAGAAAGTAGCGGGGGGTGGGGGGTTCACCTTTTACATTACAAAGTGAATATTGACACCATGTCCGATGACATCACTTGCCGCGCATGAGCTGGGCTTTCCAAGAAATCAACTCGCTGCTTTTCATGCTCAAGAGCGTGATCCAGGTCTAACAGGGGGAGGAGAACGCCCCGTCTGGACCACGTTCTCCCTCTCTTACCCCCTCCTTAGACCTGGATCACATCCCCTCCTCCCCTGCCCTGCTCCCTCCGGGCTCCCCCCTACCCCTGCTGCTTCTGCTCCTCCTTCCCTCCCTGCTTCTCCCCTTCTGCTTCTGCTCCCCCCTTCCTCCGGGCTCTGCTTTCCTCCACCCAAATAACTACCTGCATCGGCTGCATTGTTGGTGCTCGGCCTCCGGTCCGTGCTTTTAGTAAACAGCAGCCAGGGCGGTTGATGACCTACAATGTGCATGCGCGACCCAACATACTCTGGGCCCGAGTGTGCATGCGTTTGTCCTTGGCAATAGTCACAGCGCAGTTCTTCTGCTTCTCTTTTTCTTTCACTTTATGCTTCCTTTTTGTCTTCTGCTTCTCTTTCTCTTTTGTTCAGGTGGTGGGAGAAGGAGCATTTGAGGTGGGAGTTGCAGAGAAAATGTCCTCAGCCATTCACTTCTCATCACTTCCACAATCACTCAAATTAGAGGGAGGAAAGAAACTACTTCCCTCCCTCTCTCTCACTGCCCCCTCCCTCTCTGTCCCCTTGCCCCAGCCCCCGCCCTGTTAGAAATTAGAATCGCTGTCTCTGGTACAAGCAATTAGAACACTTACCTTTTCTAACAGTCAACAGCTGGCTTCAAAACTTGACTTTTTTGAAAACTGAACGAACATTGGCATGAAGTGAAACTGTTTAAATGTGCTTTCTAAAATTTATGGAACACAAAAGCTACAATAAGTAACACTTCCACACACAAGCACACAAAAGAACTCTAACTTTACATGAATGAAACTTTTGAAATTTGACCTTTAGCTTTTCAAATAATTTTGAAAAACTGAGCAGAAACTGCTAGAAACTAATATATTTCCCAGCACTGATATTGATGCATCCTGGGAAATTAGGAACACTGCTAGATATTTCCCCCAAGGTTTCCACTGATCTTATGCTAATGTCCTAGTAACGGAACCCCTACAGAAATTACCGGTGGCAGACTTTATTAGCCCAGCCTTTAAAGGAGAGATGGTTTATGTACACCTGCAATTGCTGACTGTGTTAAACTGCCTGCTAGGGAGCTTCCGTAACGTTTTGGAGAGTGTGGAGATATCCACTACCAACTTGTGTGGGGTTCTGCTGCATAGCATCAACACTCTACAATCAACCATGGAGTGTGTGGTCATCTCCATGGATGCTGCAGCTGGACCCTCCCTTCAGGAGTCTGTGGCTCCTGTAATAGTATTTCATCCTGGGGCCATGCAGACTCGGCACAACCATCTCCTCTGCCTTGGACTGAGAGACTGAATGGATATGGGCTTCATTTGGATTAGGCATGTCCTACAGATCAGAAGGAGATCTGAACCACAGCCTTCATGCAAGGGCATTTATGCAATTGGAATGGCACATGTTGCCATCTCTTACAATGACTGCACGTTTGGACCCTTACGGCCCCGAGCCAATTTTCATCCTGGTGCCAGAAAGCCTGCTGTGCCCAACCGTTCCAGAAGATGTAATCATTTTCTGTCAGGCCCCAGCTCCTAGAAGTGTCAACCACTAGCAACTCCTGAACCACAACAGCCTTCCACCTACCCTGCTACAGCCACTGGATGAGCAGCTCATAGAAGAATTTGAATAGGTACTAGGGGCTCACACCAGGTTGACAATTACAACAGCTTACATTTAGGTAGCACCTTTAACGTAGTAAAACATCCCATGGCGCTTCACAGGTGCATTATCAAACAAAATTTAACTTCAAGCCATATAAGGGGATGTTAGGACAGGTGACCAAAAGCTTGGTCAAAGAGGTATGTTTCAAGGAGTGCCTTAAAGGAGGAAAGGTAGAGAGGTTGAGATGTTTAGGGAGGGAATTTCAGAGCTTAGGTCCTAGGCAGCTGAAGGCATTGCTGCCAATGGTGGAGTGATTAAAATCGGGGATGTGCAAGAGGCAAGAATTGGAGGAGCTGCAGGACCGGGAGCCAATGTAGGTCAGCGAGCACAGGGGTGATGGGTGAACAAGACTTGGTGCAAGTTAGGTTACGGGCAGCAGAGTTTTGGATAAGCTCAAGTTTATGAAGGGTGCAAAGTTGGAGGCCGGCCAGGAGAGCACTGGACTAGTCGAATCTAGAGGCAACAAAAGCATAGATGAGTGTTTCAGCAGCAGATGAGCTGAGGCAGGGACAGAAACAGGTGATGTTAGAGGTGGAAGTGGTCTTGGTGATCGGAGGAAATGGAGTTGGATGCTCATCTCAGGGTCAAATAGGATTCCAAGGTTGTGAATGGTCTGGTTCAGCCTCAGGCAGTGGCAAAGGAGAGGGATGGAGTCGGTGGCTAGGGAATGGAGTTTGTGACGGGGATCAAAGACAATGGCTTCGGTCTTCCCAATATTTAATTGGAGCAAATTACTGCTCATCCAATACTGGATGTCATACAAGCAGCATTACAAATCAGAGACAGTGGAGGGGTCAAGAGAGGTGGTGGTGAAGTAAAGCTGGATGTCGTCAGCATAGATGTGCAATCTGTCATTTTATTTTTGAATGATGTCACTGAGGGGCAGCATGTAACTGAGAAATAGGACGGGGCCAAGGATAGATCATTGTGGGACTCCAGAGGTAATGGTGCGGGAGCGGGAAGAGAAGCCATTGCAGGTGATTCTCTGGTTATGACAGGGTAGATAAGAATGGAACAAGGCGACAGCAGTCCCACCCAGCTGGACAACTGAGGCGAGGCGTTGGAGGAGTATGGGCTATGTCAAAGGCTGCAGACAAGTCAAGGAGGATGTGGAGGGATAGTTTACCACAGTCAGTCACATAGGATGTCATTTGTGACTTCAATAAGGGCTAGTTCAATACTGTGGCGGGATGGAAACCTGATCAGGGTGATTCAAACATAAAGTGGGAAAGATGGGCATGGTATATATGTCAGCGTTAAAACGACAATGCTTTTTGAAATGTTTGTCTGCAGAGTGTATTCCACAGTAGCTGGTGACTCTGCAATGTTAGTTGACATTAATATCAAAGTTAGTCTTTGGACAATGCACTTTATTTGAGGGTGGACAGACTAGGAGAGATGTTGGATATGGATGTTAATGTAAAGGAGCAGGGATTGTCCAGGTAAAGTGCTCTTCAATGAGCTGCTGCTGAAGATTTCTGGCTGTGGGACCCATCCCACTTCCTTGTTATCCTGTGTCCTCTCCCTCATTGTGGTGAAGTTCCTCCTTCAGCAGTGGCGCCAAGTGTTGTCCCTGTTGCATAGCAAAGTCATGCATCATACAGCAAATCACCATCAGAGGACACTCAGGATCCATTTAAATATCACTGGAAATAGCTGCCTCCTGAGTTGTACCGCTCATGAGCAAGAACTGGTGATTGGTAGCAATGCAGGCAGAAATGAAAATGGCAGTGGAGATCATAACTACATCATTTGACACCGATTTGCATTAATTAATGAGGTGCTACCAATTTCCTGTGGACGCTCTGGCCGCCTACATTGAGGTCTGCCTGAAAATCTGAACGGACAGAAATTGAACAATAAGTCAACATTTCAGCCAGGTGTACTGTTTTAGTCCCCTACTGCCGATTTGAAGCACAAATGAGGCGATAGTGATACAAAAGTCACCCCTTGGTCTTGACTCCTCGTGTGCGACACTAGAATAGATTTAAAGTGTTGCATCTGTACAAACTTCCTGTTGTGTAACACTTTCTTCCTGGAATACTTCATGTTTTTCTACCAGTCACACTTATCAGGCTAACTGTCACAGTAAGTGATTTGTGCTTTTCTGTCATGTTTTTCTAATGATTTTAATTTGTCCAAGTCCTGCAGTACTTGGTTTTGAAGATAGGTGGCACATTGGAGACCTCTAACACCTTTCTCCAGCCAAAGTGACACTGTGGCAGCCAGCTTCCAGCCACTGTAATCCAGGAATAGGGTTCTTAATTTTCTTTTAAACCTATTTAAAATGTGTCTACCTGCCAATTAGATCACTAGATCTCTGCCAGTTCCACCTCTCACCCCTATTTCCTAGCCTCATGTCTTTGCCAAACCCCTCCCATTCCATCATCTTATCACTGTTGCCTAAAAGCATTTATTACACTTACTATATATGTTATGTTGTCTGGGTGTACTGTAAAATACAGTAAGTGCTTTTTGGAGTTATGAAAATGGAGTTATTATTTTATGCAAGTAAGGCTGTTGCATTTTTGAATGAGTTATAATTTCTGGAGCCAGCTGGGCAAACTAAGAGAAGTTCTCATGATGAAGGCATGGTTTAGAATTTGGAGAAATTAAAAACATTTATATTTTATACAAGATAATGCTGTATAATGTTTTCCCAGCTCAAGCATGACAGGAGGCTTAATGAGGTAAATAAAATCCTGAGATCATTGTGATAATTGAAAATATTTACCTCCCATGAAAATTCCTAACTTTCTACATTCTGGCAACAAGCTTGCCTTAAAGAGAGGCAGCCAATTGTCAGAGATGATAGTTGTTGCCTTGCTTAGGGTAGGCTCATTAGTGGCATAATCTAGGCTGACACTCCAGTGCTGTACTGAGGGAGTGCTGTACTGTCGGAGGTGCCATCTTTCGGTAGAGACGTTAAACTAAGGCCCCGACTGCCCTCTCAGGTTGACGTAAAAGATCCCACAGCACTATTTCGAAGAAGAAAAGGGGAGTTCTCCCCAGTGTCCTGGCCACTATTTATCCCTCAACCAACATCACAAACGGTTATCTGGTAATTATCTCATTGCTGTTTGTGGGACCTTGCTATATGCAAATTAGCTGCTGAGTTTCCTACATTACAACAGGGACTACACTTCAAAAGTACTTCATTGGCTGTAAAGCGCTTCAGGACTTCCTAAGGGTGTGAAAGGCGCTATATAAATGCAAGTTCTTTCTTTTGTTAGCTGGCATCTGAAAGCAACCTCTAAGAAGTCTCCTGCTTTCCAGAGCAAAAGCAATAAAGCTTTCTTGCAGTGGAAAAATGTTTTAACCTTTTAATACCTCCCTGTCCAGTCCTTCGGACAAACTACAAAGCTGTTCAATAAACCATCCAATCTTACAGCTATGCAAAAGTTTGCATTTGGCTATTATCTGACACTGAAATGGTAGTAAACTATTCAAAACAGATGCGTGCAGTTAAATAAAACATGATGAGTATGAATAGAATGATTGGTCTGTCTTATCAATTTGTGATCATTCAAAGCAATTACAAAATGTCAAAGTTTAAGTGATTAAATCTACAGATTATGGTCACATGCTGCATTTTAACGGAAGCAATTAGTTGTGATTGAATCAACCATTCAATTGTATTTTTTACAATTGACTCCTGTTAAATGCATATTTATTGCATCTTGTCCAAGGAGATTGACTTGCACTTCAAACTGAAAAGATACCGAACAGTTTTATTCCCCCCACAAATTTTCTTTGTGCTCTGTGACCTTTTTAAAAGGTCACATGTTCACAAGGACATTGTGATACTCAAGAGTATCATTTATTCCTGTACCGTTTATTCAGCAGTCACCATTCACAAGAATGGTCTGGAAGGGAGTTTTCTTGTACAATTAATCTTTAAAAAATATTCATTAAACAAGCCATTGAGATTTGTGGGCCAAGCAATGTTCTCAGGAACAGGGCAGAATAGGGCCAGCCACCAGCATACTGAAAATTGGGAAAGAACAACAATTGGTATTTTTGTATTAATGTTCAAGAATAGAGAACCAGGTGCAGTTATGCCCCATCTACTCTGGGAGATGCCTAACTTCAATACTATTGTGGGTAGGGGCACATAAAAATCACTAATTTTCTTATCCAATTAACACCTCAGGGTCTTTGAACATGTGCTTTCATGTTATGCAAATATCAAACAAGCTCATGGCCATCAAAAGAATCCATTGTAAACTTAACCATTGTTTAGATTATAGAATCGTCAAGTGAAATAGAACTGATATTTTGTAGCAGCAGTCCATAAATTGTCAGTGTCTATTAAATGTTAACTAGGTTCGCAATCATGAAGAACATAGTTAGAATGGACATGGCAAGAATTAGAAAACTTAGCAACGAGTTTAATAAACTAGGGAAACCTCAATGCCATTAATCCCCTAACACGTCTTACTTTAACTATAAATTTAGGATTAATTCTAAATCCTTGTAAACTGCCACAGTTTTGAAATTCATAATTTTAAAAAGAAGCCAATGCAACCAGGTCGTTTGTCCATTCTACAGCATTGAGTTTAATCTGTCAGTTAACATCACAATATTGTGTGTTATTCAATGACATGATTGAAGTTAGACAAATAGTAGGCACATACATTTTTAATTCAAAAATTACCATCCACACCTCCAAAGAGTGTAACAAAGCTGAATCTTCTCAGGAAATACAATTTTTTGATCACAAGTTTCTCATCTGCTTGTCGGCTTGCTTCAGAGCGATCCAAGTGCTCAATATGTTTGCACGCAGCTTGGCCCACACCAAATGGTCAGACTGACCAAATATCTGAGCTGCAAATAGTGCAGCTGCTTCAGGAAAAAGAACAGTAGAACAGCCAAGACCTAGAAAGAGGAGCAATACATGGTATCTTTAGAAAAAGTTGTTTGAACTTTCCTCCCATTCCACAAGGTGCACCAGCTAAGGACAGTTTTCCACATGGAGGGAAAAAAAAATCACAACAAAAATCCAAGTAGTCCAACCTGCTTCAACACAGGAACGAATAAAAGTTTCTGTATAACTCTAAGCCCAGTAGTCAGTAGCACTACAATACCAATAGTCACCTACTTGAAATGATTGGATCAATAATGCTGAATAAAAGCATGCAAATTGGTCTGCTGATTTACAAAAGTTCCTGACTCAAGTTGTGGCTATGACACAAATAGAATGAACTTCAGTTCAATTTGTTAGGAAAAAAAAATCACCAGATAACCCAATTAGCTAACAACACTCTAATGAACAATTTTCACTTATAAAGCACCTGCTCTGTCCTGGACTGTGTCAAGCTTTTGAGTGTTGTTGCAGTTGCACTAGTCCCCAGGAGAGTGGTGACTATTCCACTACACTCCTCCTAGGTGGTGGATAGGTTTTGAGGGGCCAGGGGCAGAGCCACTCTGGCTATAACAGTAGGGCACAGGCAGGTAATGTTGACTGCTGGTCTAGTTAAAGCTTCTGGTGAATAGTGGGGAACTTAGTGACCGTGATGCCACTGAAGGTCAGGTAGAAGTGGTTGATTTTTTTTGTTGAAGATGATTATTGTCTGGAGTTTGTGTGGTGTGATGTTACGTGCCATTAGTCAGCCAGGCCTGCCATGGGCAGCCACGGACTGCTTCATTATTGGAGTGGTCAACAGAGCTGAACATTGATGATGCTACATTGAACAGTCCCGCTCCTGGAAGGAAGGTAATTGATAAAGCAGCAGAGGACACCACTCAAAGACTCCAGCAGCAATGTCCCAGGCTGTGGTGATTGACCTCCAACAACCATGACTAGCTTCCTTTGTATCAGGCACAACTCCAGTCACTGGCAGGTTTTACCCCTTGATCCCCACTGACTTTTTTTGTAAAGGACTCCTTGGTGTCCTACAAGTCAAATGTTGCCTTGATGTTAAGGGCAGTGACTGTCACCCATAATTAGATTACGGTCCGGAACCAAGTGGTTCCAGCGGAACCCAAAGAGCATTGGTGAGCAGGTGTCACTTGATGGCACTATCAATGACTTCTTCAAATCACTTTACTGATGATTGGGAGGGGATTGACAGGACAGTAATTGGCCAGGTTTGATTTGTCCCACTTTTTGTGTGGTTACAATACATCTGGGCAATTTTCCATAGGCGAGTGATCATAGCTGCACCAGAATAGTTTGGCTATAGGGCAACTAGTTCTAAAGCACAAGACTTCAGCACTACAGCAAGGATAGTGTCAAGATCCAAAGCTTTCACATTCAAGTCACTTAATAGCACATGGAGTCAACCAAGGTGGCTGGTGTCCAGCCACCATGAATGTGAAGAACCTTGCAACCACTCTGCATTTTTGGCTGATTATGCTTGCAAACTCTTCAATCCCATATCCTATCCATCACAAAGACCACCTCTACCTCAGCCCATCTGCTGCTAAAACCATCATCCCATGCCTGTTACCTCCAGATTCAACAATTACAATGGTCTCCAGGCCAGCCTGTCCTCCTCCACCCTCTGTGAACTTAAGCTCATTTAAAACCCAGCTGCCTGAATCTTACCCCACATCAAGTTGGATTCACCCATCACCCATGTCTTCACCAACCTACTTTGGCTCCCGGTCCCATAATGCCTCAAATTTAAAATTTTCATTGTATTTAAATCTTGTCCCTCCCAATCTCTAACCTACAACCCTACCCAAAATCTTTGTTTTGCCGACTCTTGTAAATCCTCCCCCTTTGTCCCACCAATGGCAGCCATGCCTTCAGCTGCCTCAGCTCTGCACTCTAATTCCCTCCCTAAATTGCATTGCCTCTCTACCTTTAAAACCCTCCTTAAAACCCAACTCTCTGACCAAGTTTTTAGTCACTCCGGCTTTGTGTCCATTGTTTGATCATCTCTCAGCAAAGCATTTGCAACATTTTAAAACGTTAAAGGCACCATATAAATCCAAGTTGTTATTGTAGCCTCAAACTTAAATGTTGAACTCCACTATAGTTGAGGATGGGGATGTTTATGCAGCCGCTGCTGCCTCCTCCATTAGTTGTCTGATTACCCACCACCATTCAACTGGATGCAGTACGGCTGCAATCTGACCCACTGGTTGTAGGACTACTTAACTCGGTCCACAAACTGCTGCTTTGATGATTAGCATGCAATAGCATTGTGCTGTAGCTTCACTAGGTTGGTGTTTCATTTTAAGATATGCTTGGAGCTGCACCTGGCACACCCTTCTACACTTCTCACTGAACCGGGGTTGGACCCCCCCCACCCCAGCTTGATGGTGATCAAGGAGTGAAGGGTGTGTCAGGTAATGAGATTAAGTTGTGGTGGTATATAATTCTGCTGCTGATGGCCTGCAATGCATCAATATCCAGTTTTGGGCTACCATAACTGCCCGTAGTCTGTCCCATTCAGCATGGTGGTAGTGCCACACTACATGAAGGAGCATGTAGTCACTTTAAAAGACAAGAACTTGGTTTCATCAGGTTTGTGTGGTGGTCACTCCTGCCAAGGCTATCATGGACAGACGTGTCTTGACAGATAGGTTGGGAAAGATAAAGTTAAATAGATTACTTCCTCAGTACAATTCACACTAAATTAAAATCACAGATATCTGACACATGCATTATTTCACTGGAGTAACTGTGTTCAGGACTCCAACAACTTACCACTAGGCATTCGCAACGATGACCAAATATCTTCAGCACCCCAATCAGCAGAGATGGGAGGACAATTTATTACAGGACAGGTAGAGTTTCCAGACAACACTGGTCCTAAACCATTACTTCTGCCAGCAACTGCTACAAATACAGTACGAACACCATCACCTAAAGTTTAAAAAGAAATATACAGGTGACCCTCTTAATTGTGATCTAAACAAAAAAGGACTGATGACACAGTAACCATTTAAGTTCCACTTGGAATTCAAGTTTCAAATGCAGCATTACCTGAATACACAAACAGAAGATAATGTCAAGCACAGAGCTGGGAGTTGGATCCAATCTGAAATCAGACAACCCCCGCAACCCCCCTGCCCCAAAGAGACATCACCATGTTGCTGGTCCAAAATGAATTATTATAGTATGAAACCGTTTCTAGTAAGACATGTCTTGAAAGTGGAAACTAAAAGCAGCAACTGGGCTGGATGGCTGCATTAATACCACACAGACTGCATGATGAGTTAAAGGATGACCCTGTGTGGACACATCACTTAACAGATGGAGTCCAGAAAAACCATTACGTACAGTACAGATTATGGAGCAAAGAAAGTCAAATAGCACAGCTTGTTGCAACACCACCACTGCGTGGAGGAATGCAGTTTGAGCACCTGTCTGCTATTCTGGATCTTAGCAATGCTACTTGGGGGAAAAGGGGGGTGGGGGAGCACTAATGGAGGCAAAATGTTTTTCTACAGGGAGGTAAGTAATAAATCCTTATTAAGCTCGAGGAGAGAAATTTCCTCTGGATCCCATTTTGCTACTATATTTTCAAGCTACTACAGCTTCCTAAAATTATGAAAGTCAGACAAGTTTTTAAAAAAAAATTCAACTTAATGAACATTGCTGATTGCCACATGCTAGTAGAAAATATCAATAGAAAGCTGTACTCTGCAAATAATCTTCCTCTTTATATTATAATTTAATCAATTATGGGCACTAAATTAAAATCATGTGGATGACAGCAAGGTCTCAACAGAAGATAATTTGTGTACTGCACGTGATATTTTTTAAGAGCTGGACAAGCTGCCTTTTGTAAGTATTCCAGCTTTGATAAATTTGGTGTTCCCAACAGCTCAAGTCTGGAAGGTTCAGATACTCACATTATGTATCTCAATCTGTGTATTTTTTAAAAAACCTCATGTCCAGCATTTATTTTGTCCATATTTCAGGTACTATGCATATTTTACATCATACTTGTAATTGATTTGTTTTATGAAACAATCACAACTAAAAAAAGTGGACAATATAGGTAAAATAGCTAAGACACGAAAAACTAGTCCAAAATGAGCACAGTCACTATTATGGAGAAAGACATTGGAAAGATGCAATGAAGGGCAACTAAACTGATAGCTGGGATTAGACACCCAAGTTATGAGAGCCTGCAGAAGCTGGGAATGTTTATACTGGAGAAGGCTGAGGGGTGATATTATTGAAATATACAAGATTCTAAAAAGGCATAGATAAGATAAAAGTCAGTATGTTACAGATTTTACTAGCGTGCATATCTTCAAAGTTAGAAGAGGGAGGGTGAAAAGAGAATTTAAATTTAATTATTTTTACACAAAGGATGGTGAATGTATGGAATGGACTGCTGAGGCAGGCAGTGAGGGCTGATTGTATCATCAAATTCAAGAGTTGGATAAATACTTGAAGAGCATGACTTGCGTTCTCACCTAGAACAAGTGCCCAAAGCCACAATCCCACCCCATGTTTCCAAACCCTTGCGACGCTACATCTCATCCCTCATTATTCCCAGGTCCTACCTTCTCTGCTCCCTGGGGAGGTGGAGAGGTGAAGGGGTTTAGGAAGGGAACGAGCATGGGAGGCATAGAGGGCTAAAAGGGCGGACACAACAAAGGGTCACAGGAAGAGTTGGGACGGGGGAAATTGTAGGGCTGGAGGACGTTAAGAGATAGGGAGATGCAAGGCCATGAGTGCATTTAAATACGAGTATACCACCAACCACCCAGCCAGCTTTACCTTTTCTCTCATATGTCCATGGTGCAGCCTACTACAGTATATGATGACTCCTATTTTCCTGCATATTCTAGAACTAAAAAAAATCAGGAGACAGACAGAGATCGAGTTATCACTAGAGGAACATGTATGAAAGGCTCAGAGGTGTTCATTTGAAAGAAAGAATAGACTTGCATAAAGAGTGTAACAAAAACAATGAAGAAAGTGTGCAAGCAAATGAGTTTGATAAGGAAAGCTGAGAACAACCTGTATCAGAAGTTTCACAAAGTGGTTATCACTGCAACGCATGAACTTGTACCAACATCTATTTTTTTTTTAACACTGATTTGTTTAGCTGACCTCATACAATAGGTAAAATATGGGAAGAGGAAAGCACTGCACAGAAGCAGAGTTGGTGAGACTTTAGAATTTTTTTTGGATCATGGGATTGAGGTCAAGGTTGCAGATTTCTTGTTCTGGAAGCCTCAGGGAGGGAGGGGAGACTAATAAATAACTAGTCAGACAAAAGAAAATTGATTTTTGAAAATATATGAGTGCCATTGCACGGAGAGCAATTTCAAATTTACTCAACATAAATAGGTCCAGCTAATAGGAGACTGCATAGAAAATGCCTTTGTGTGGTCTGCCAATTAATTCATGTATGCTCTGCCAATTAGTTCAAAGTGATGTCTTATGTGGTTGACTGAAGATAGCTTATTTTCCTGTGAATTCATGTATCCTGCAAGCAACCAATTTGAAATATTCCCCATCTTCCAACCTGTTAACATAATCTAATGTTTCATTCACATTTCCTAAAGATACAGGCCCTGTACTTGCCAAACCTGCCCTGGGGCTACCCGGCTCTTCCTTCACGAGTGAGCCTACACTTGCGGGATTTTCCCCGCTCCAGTTATACGGGCACCCTGGCATAAGTCGGGGAGTCTAGGGAGTGTCATTCTTTGGGGGCTGCTCCCCCCTCTCCACTTCCAGGATTCCCCTCAAGAAGTGGTAGGAAGACTTGAATCAGATATATTTTCTGTCTATCACACTATAGCAACACTGGGAGCATGGGATGCCTGTTTGTAGGGTTGCCAACCTTATGGTATTGTCATTAGTCACAGGACCGGTACAGCAATAAGATGGTCATTATAGGGCACAACGTGCGTGGTGACATTTCAAATACCAGCAGGACTACTGAGACTCCAGGAATGTTCGGAGCTGATATGAGAAATCTGATTTACCGCTTAGTATTCATTTTGAGAATTCTCTAATTTTTCTCCTGACTTAAATATGGAGATTGGCCAAAACCATTCATGATTTTGAACGAGTAAATAAGGAGACACTGTTTCCAGTGGCAGAGGGGTCAGTTACCAGAGGACACAGATTTAAAGTGATTGCCAAAAGAGCCAGAGGTGACATGAGGAAACATTCTTTTACAGAGTTGTTATGAATGCACTGCCTGAAAGGGTGGTGGAAGCAGATTAAATAATAGCTTTAAATAGGGAGTTAGATAAATACTTGAAGGGAAAAATTTTACAGGGCAGGGGAGTGGGACTAATTGGATAGCTCTTTCAAAGAGCCGGCACAGGCATGATGGGCGAATGGCCTCCTTCTGTGCTACAACATACTATGATTAACACATGACCATTTTTATACTTTGTTAGAGGCCTCACTATTACAGGCAGATAACAACGCGATGAAAATTAGAACTCTTTCCCCCAGTAAAAATTTACCCTATATATGCAGAATTCCTAACTCTCTGCTTACCTTCATATTCGGCTTTAATCTTTAGTGTTTCATCAGTACCTTTGTGAGCAGATGAAACCCGCAGTTCACATGGTATACCAAAATTTGCACATGCTTGTTTTATTTTTTGGCTATGACCAAGATCGCTGCTGGATCCCATAATCACCACCACTCTTCCAGAGGTCTTTGCTACTAGCAAGTTCTGCACAGATAGTTGAACAAAAAACACACATGACCAAGACAATGCAATGCATTTCTAGTTTTATTGGCAAAAGGTGAATACCACATCGATTAAAGAAAATGGATCAAGTGAAGTTTTTCTGTTTAAAAGTTCCCTGCAGATTTTATGTACATGCACAAAAGCTACTCTACTGTTTCATATGAGCAATGTATTGTGATAGGCCAGATATAACTAAATGGTTAAATATTCTGCACTAGGGCACGCTTTGTGGGACTATGCATACAGAGCAAGATGTAACCATATCAAAAATGTCAAGTTATATTGTACATGGAAATTTTGTATTAAAAAGTCTGAAGATCTGCACCAGGATAAAAACATATCTAAGTTTCCTGGATAGGAACATAAGTAGGCCATTCAGCCCCTCATGCCTGCTCCGCCATTTGATAAGATCATGGCTGATCTGTGATCTACCTCCATGTACCTGCCTTTGGCCCATATCCCTTCATACCTTTGGTTGCCAAAAAGCTATCTATCTCAGATTTAAATTTAGCAATTGAGCTAGTATCAATTGCCGTTTGCGGAAGAGAGTTCCAAACTTCTACCACCCTTTGTGTGTAGAAATGTTTTCTAATCTCGCTCCTGAAAGGTCTGGCTCTAATTTTTAGACTGTGCCCCCTACTCCTAAAATCCCCTGATAGGAACTAAGGGGAAACTCTTGGGTGGGAATACACAAGTCAAGGAGGTTATGTAATCACCACATAATTTTACACAACTTAGCTGTCGTACTAACACTTGTACTAAAGAAAAGTTGTTCTGAGATCCTCAGGTGAAGACTTTTTCCACCACTTCTTTAGTGCTACTTTGTTGCATTTTCACATTTCTTTAGGAAGTCTTGCATCAAAGAAAAAAAGCCACTGAAGATAATAGGAGGGGTGACTAAAAGCTTGGTCAAAGAGGTGGGTTTCAAGGATGGTCTTAAAGGAAGAGATAGGAGGGAATTTTAGATCATAGGGCTTAGATGGCTGAAGGCACAGCCACCAATGGTGGGGCAAAGGGAGTGGGGGATGCAGAAGAGGTCCAAGCTGGAGGAACCGATTTCTCCAAGGGCTGCAGGGCTGGAGATCATTGCAGATATAGGGAGGGGTGACCCCATGAAGGGATTTAAATGTGAGGTTGAGAATTTTAAATTTATGGGGTTGCTGGACTGAGAGCAAACGTAGATCAATGAGGAGTTTGTGCAGAATGAGTTACAGGCAGCAAAGTTTTGGATGAGCTGAAGTTTATGGAAGGTGAAGCATGGGAGATTGGCCAGGAGAGCAATGGAATAGACAAGACTAGACTAGGGGCGAAAAGGCATGGATGAGGGTTTCAGCAGCAGATGGGCTGAAGTAAGAACAGAGACTGGCAATGTTATGGAGATGCCAGCCTTTGTGATGGAGAGGATTATGGGGTCAAAGATTACACCCAGGTTGAGAACAGTTTGGTTCACACAGGTAGTGGCAAGGTTGGGGGGGGGGGATGGAATTGATGGAGGTTACAAGTCTGTGGCAGGGTCCAAAGACAATGGTTTTGAGTCTTCCCAATGTTACTAAAGAAAAAGAATCCTCAGGTTGACAGATACTAATATGCACACAGACCTATATGAAAGAGGGCTATTTATTACTGTCACAAGTCATGACAACACCTGTAATAGATGTGCCAAATGACACCTGTTCCTGATTTTTTTTTTGATAAAATACCTGTACTCTTTCTGCCACCCATTCAAAGTTCCTCTTGACCATTTGCATAGCTTCAGGAGTCACTTCTTTGAGGTCACGATAAACCTGAAGAAAAAATAAATACTGAAGACAGCAGTTCCATAACCCACAAAAGGGCTGGTTCTATCATTTGTTAATCAGTTGTGCTGCTGAAATTAGCAGTCAATTTTTTTTAAAAAACATGGTAAAATAAACTACAGCTGCAGTTAGGAAGTAACTAGTGTTACATAATGTTCGCAAGAAAAAAGTGAAACCCATATATTTCTAACATTGGCGTTATGAATAAATATTCTTTAAGGGACAAAACTCTTTATAGCTGTAAAGAGTTAAATACATGAGAGTTTCAAAATTAATTATGGTGCAGAACAATTACCTGCAGGAATTTAAAAAGGCCAAACTTTGTGCACAAGATGACTGAGAACAAGTTATCAAATACTCTCCGGTAGGAAAAGTATTTTAAATTGAAAAAAAATGTTTTCATAATGGAAACTCTTCAGTAGCAGGCCCCATCTTCAGCCAGTATTAGCAGCTCTCCTGGTTCTGGATGCCAATAGTCATAGAGTCATCGAGTTATACAGCACGGATAGAGGCCCTTCGGCCCATCGTGTCCGCGCCGGCCATCAAGCCCAGTCTAATCTAATCCCATATTCCAGCATTTGGTCCGTAGCCTTGTATGCTATGGCATTTCAAGTGCTCATCCAAATGCTTCTTGAATGTTGTGAGGGTTCCTGCCTCCACAACCCTTTCAGGCAGTGAGTTCCAGACTCCAACCACCCTCTGGGTGAAAAAGTTCTTTCTCAAATCCCCTCTAAACCTCCCGCCTTTTACCTTGAATCTATGCCCCCTTGTTATAGAACCCTCAACGAAGGGAAAAAGCTCCTGAGTATGGTGCTTAAACATATCAAGAGAACCAGCCCAAAGCTGACCCATAAAGCAAGCTGCTTTTTCACTACAAATAAAAAGTACATCCTACTGCATAAGAAAAGCAGGCTGTGGGAGAGGAGAAAAGTACAAAGAAATAGAGTCCGTTAAAGTTTCTTTTTGTTCTTCATTCTCCATTTCTGCATAAAGCCTGCTATAATACTCAACCTGGAAATGGGCAAACACAGCACAGTTGACATTCAGATTTGTTCCCTCTTGTAGAAAAGGCACCTTTTTTTTTTGAGTGTATGCCAAATACCAGATTTTGAGCTCACAACCACCACCTACAACACTATCAAACAACAATTTCCAGAAACAGTCCTTCTATCATGCAATATAATTTACTGGTCACAGGAAACACTGAAGCAGCAACAATTTTCTAACCAGTGACCACCAGAAAAGCATGTTCATTCCAATCCAAGTTTTCCAAACATGTGGGGAAGATTTTAACCCAGTCCACCTGACACAAAAGTTGTCAAAATGGCAGGTAGGGATTTGCGCTGCACTTCCACTCCCCAACACTGTAACTCACCTCTAAAAAGGCACGGGAGGGCCACACATCCCAAGCAGGCGACTGCCTAGTTTACATCAAAAGTTGCGGCCCAATGAGGTCATCAACGTGCAGCTCATTTTTAAACTCAGGAAATCAGAGTGTCCGCACGGGGCCAAACCCGACAACCAGACCAAGGCAGGAGTCAGCAGAGTGGCCATAGTAATTATTTTTATTTATCTTTTCTGAGGCTTCCTTCTAGGTCAGGAAGAGGCCTTGGGCCACCCCAACCCTGACCTTGCCTCTTCCTCCCAGCTTCAGGATCTCCCTTCAAACTGCCCCCCCCCCCCCCCCCCCCACCACCACTTTTATGCCAGGGACTGTTCCCTTGAGTACCCGGCACCATGGGCTCCTATCTGCCAACCCTGACGTCACTCCCGTTGAGAGACTGCTCTACCAAATACTAATGAGGTCCGGGCCTCACGTTCAACTCTTCGTGAGAGTTTCCCTCCCACCAAGAGTTAAAATAAACCCCTTGTAATCAATATGATGACTGAACACAAACCTGTTTGTCCTTTTGCAGGTTTCGATCACCCAAAGGCCATAGTCTCCATGAGTCATTATCAATGACATCAGCAAGTAAAATCTCCTTGGTACAAGCACAAACCCCAAACTCCACCTGGCAAAAATAAACACAAACCAACAAATTAGTTAACAGGAAATCAATAATCTAGTTTATCCATGACACAGCAAGATAACTACCTACTTTCATATCCACAAGTGTGCAGTCTTGAGTTGCCCAGGCCTTCTCCAATATCTCAAACACAGCCAAAGTGGTACGATTCATGATGTCTACTTCACACCGTTCAATTTGAAGACCCCCACAGTTAAACTGAGTCGCAACCACTTGTTCTTCAGACCACTGTGGGTCATTGTTAGCATCATCCTAAAACAAAGTCCAGAGATTTAGTCATTTGATATATTTCCTTGCAGAATGTTATCTAAGAAACTTAATAAAACCACTTACTCAAATTATTTAATCTTGGTTGCTTATGATAAATTTAAGTCCACTGGAGCATTGAGATTGCAAGTAAAAAAAAGTGTTCTTTTACTGTTATTTGCAAGACAGCTTTAGTTGTTGGTTTGTTACCACCACAATGCTATACAACCAATTTACAACTTTTACTCCAATTTCATCCAACAATGAAACTTCCCAATTTTAGCCAAAAGCCCATCATTTCTGTCCACTATCTCCATTAGGTCACCTAAACCACAATGGAATTTCCTTTCACTGTCACCTCTAACGTAATCTAGAATGCACTTAGTTGAGAATTAGAGGGCAAACTATCTTAGAACTTAGATACACTGTTCAGTAATCTGTAAACTGAGAATTTCACAGGGATTTGAGTATCGTTAATATTAGTGAAGACAAATGTAGGTCCCTTACAGTCAGAAATGGGGAACAAAGAAATGGCAGAACAATTAAACACATACTTTGGTTCTGACTTCACAAAGGAGGACACAAGAAACCTGTCAGAAATGTTAGGGAACCAAGGGTCTAGTGAGAGGGAGGAACTGAAGAAAATCAGTATTAGTAAAAAAAGTGCTAGGGAAATTAATGGGGCTAATGGCTGACAAATCCCCTGGGCCTGATAATCTACATCCCAGAGTAATAAAGGAAGTGGCCCTGGAAATAGTGGATGCATTGGTGATCATCTTCGAAAATTCTATAGACTCTGGAACAGTTCCTACAGATCGGAGGGTGGCAAATGTAACCCCACTATTTAAAAAAGGGAGAGAAAAAAAAAAGTGAATTACAGACCAGTTAGCCTAACATCAATAGTGGGGAAAATGCGAGTCTATTATAAAAGATGTGAGAACAAAACATTTGGAGGGCATTACCGGGATTGGACAAAGTCAGCATGGGTTTATGAAAGGGAAATCATGCTTAACAAATCTACTGGAGTTTTTTGAGGAGGTAACTAGTAGAATAGATAGGGGAGAACCAGTGGATGTGGTGCATTTGGATTTTCAGAAGGCTTTTGATAAGGTCCCACACAAGAGGTTAGTGTGCAAAATTAATGCTCATGGGATTTGGGGGGGGGGGGGGGGGAGGGGAATATACTGGCATGGATTGAGAATTGGTTGACAGACAGGAAACAGAGAGTAGGAATAAACGGGTCTTTTTCCGGATGGCAGGCAGTGACTAGTGGGGTACCACAGGGATCTGTGCATGGGCCCCAGCTATTAACAATATATATCAATGATTTGGATGAGGGAACTAAATGTAACATTTCCAAGTTTGCAGACGACAAAGCTAGAGTGGAATGTGAGCTGTGAGGAGGATGCAAAGAGGCTCCAATGTGATTTAGACAAGTTGGGTGAGTGGGCAAGAACATGGCAGATGCAGTATAACGTGGATAAATGTGAGGTTATCCACTTTGGTTGTAAAAACAGAAAGGCAGATTATCTGAATGGTGATAGATTTGGAAAAGGGGAGGTGCAATGAGACCTGGGTGTCCTTGTACACCAGTCGCTGAAAGCAAGCATTCAGGTGCAGCAAGCAGTTAGGAAGGCAAATGGTATGTTGGCCTTCATTGCAAGAGGATTTGAGTACAGGAACAGGGATGTCTTACTGCAGTTGTACAGGGCCTTGGCGAGACCACATCTGGAGTATTGTGTGTAGTTTTGGTCTCTTTATCAGAGGAAGGATGTCCTTGCCATGGAGGGAGTACAACCAAGGAACCAAGGTTTACCAGACTGATCCCTGGGATGGCAGGACTGACGTATGAGGAGAGATTGGGTCGACTAGGCCTATATTCACTAGAGTTTAGAAGAATGAGGGGTGATCTCATCGAAACATATGAAATTCTAACAGGACTAGACAGACTAGATGTAGGGAGGATGTTCCCGATGGCTGGGGAGTCCAGAACCAGGGGTCACAGTCTCAGGATACGGGGTATGCCATTTAGAACAGAGTTGAGGAGAAATTTCTTCACTCAGAGGGTGGTGAACCTGTGGAATTCTCTATCACAGAAGGCAGTGGAGGCCAAGTCATTAGATGTATTCAAGGAGGAGATAGATATATTTCTTAATGCTAAAGGGATCAAGGGAAATGGGGAAAAAGCAGGAACAGGGTACTGAGTTAGATGATCAGCCAAGATTATTTTGAATGGCAGCGCAGGCCCGAAGGGCCAAATGGCCCACTCATACTCCTATTTTCTATGTTACAGTACTTGGGGTAATCTACAAGAACGTTAAAATAAAAAATGCAGATAGACACCAAAATGAAAAACTGGACTCAAGTCCAGCCAGTTCATATTTGTTGCCATCAGCACTCAGCCATTTAGGAGGTGATCTGCTGAGAAAATGCTATTTGATTAGATGTAACCTCCATACAGGACGTGGGCAAATCTTTATAGGAAAGAATGAAGGAAATCTAAGTTTTTTTTGGGGGGGTGAGGGGAAGAGGGGGTGGGGGAAAAAAGGGTAAAAAAATATTTTTTTGTACTAGCTTCACTGTTCTCACAACCACATTGTGACCAATACCTGGGTGAACCCCAGATGCTATCAGTGCAAGCAACACCAGAGCACATCATTTCATCATAAAACAGCTATATGCTTACATTAGTGTGTCACTCCTACTTAGCAATATTATGTATAAAAGATAGGATTGCTACCCAAACTTCAACTTTCCCTAGAAAGCAATCAATTCCATGGATGCAAAGAATCAGAAGTTTTATCAAGTAATGTAATAAGGAGTAATACCACTCTGAATATCAAAAGGGTGGACTTTCTCCTAGAACCAAAATGTATATTTACTGATAGGATCTGATTCACTACTTTACTGGACAGCTAAAAAGTCCACAATGTTTTTTCACCTAACCAGAGAGGAAAAAAATGGAATGTCTATAAAAACACTTCAACCACATTAGGTTGATGGAGACTAAATATTACAGCTACCTTAAAGAACATCTCCATCTTTGGAGGGTAAAACTTGTATCCTTCTTTTACACCAGGATTTCTCTTCAGAAAAGAGCCAGTGGCAATTCTTCTACAGACCCACTCAATAGGAATCATTTGACAGTTAGCTGCCACGAAAGCCGTTTCTCCATGCTGCTTCTCAAATGCAGTTTTTATGCCTGTAAAAACAGAAATAAATATGAATACCCAAGAAGTCCCACCCCTCCAAAAAGACTTCTAACACAAAGTCATCTTACCAGCATCCTGCAGCAATTTGAAGATAGAAACAGTGGTTTTGGTAGATATTGCAGCCTTGCCCACCATCTGATCTTTCCTGGCTGCATTTCCTGCTGTAATCTGGTCCTTGGACTGAATCAATACTTGTCCTGGAGAATCCAGCAGTTCATACACTTCCTTGGTCTTTCCTTCATTCAGTTTTTTGCCAATTTTGAGTTCTGAAGGAAATTTAACAATTAAAATATTACAAACGTTCCCTGGATGAAAATCAAATTCCCAAGAATGAATTGATACGGAAAAAAACCAAGTCACGTTTACAGGCTGAGCCCGGTCTCGCGTTACACGCATTCACCAAGTGAAATTCATCTCTGAGCCAGAGACAGGATGCACGGGCAGTGCCACAACCCAAGCTACAGCAGCAGTCGAATGATTTCTGAACCTGTCATTTTATTTTATACCGTCTGCGGGTTGTGCAATGAGTAAATCAAAAGTAAATATTACGGATGCTGGAAATCTGAAATAAAAAACAGAAAATGCTGGAAATACTCCGCAAGTCAGGCAGCATATGTGGACAAAGAATTAACGTTTCAGGTAGATGACCTTTCCTTCAAGGTTATCGACTTGAAACGTTAACTGTTTCTCTCTCCACAGATACTGCCTAACTTGCTGAATATTTCCAGCATTTTGTGTTTATGATGCAACGAGTAGTCTAGCACCGCTCGCCACAGATACTGCCTAACTTGCTTTATATTTGCGGCATTTTTGTTTTTATTATGCATTGAGTGGTCTCGCTCCGTTCAAGTGTTCAGCAAGAAAGTAGTCCGCCCCAATCCATCATTATGACAGTTTAACAGAAATAGCCCGAGAAGATGGCGGCAGTTGTGCGACATGAGCTAAATACCGATCAATCCAACAAGAGAACTTTTATTTTCACTCACCTCCAACTTTCTCCATCTTCGGTAAACTTTGCAAACCTAAAACATTTTAAAAGAATCTTTAGATTATTTAAAAACGCATAACACATTGAAATCAAAATTATGCGCTCTGCAACACGTGCAGCCGCAGGCTTCCCATCTGCAGACATCTTTCACTTCACTCTCTTATTAATACGTTTATCGATTGAATCAATTGCGATTCAGTCCTCAGTGTTTGCACCGAAACAGGATCGAAGACACATCGCCATCGCGCTATTAGTAACGAGCAGGTCGACACCTTTATTAAAGCAGCAGATGCAAAGGTTTCATGGGAGAGTTATACGCAGCTATAAATCGCACAGCGGCGGTTTCAAGTTAATGGCGACACTGATTTTACGCACCATGCGCTCCCCGACTTCCGCGAAGAACAGGGACCGCTCACCTCACCCCCCCCCCCCCCCCCGGGTTACCTGACACCAGCTCGATCCCCTGACACACACCCGCACTTCCAACCGCCACACGTTCGGGGTCGGAACGGTCCGAATTCAAGCTTTTGAAAAATCGGCTCCCGCGTTCAGATTATTTTCCCGGGGGGGGGGGGGGGGGAGGGGGGAGGTCAAATGACGAGATGTACCAAAGTAATAGGGAGGGAAAGTAACAAAATAATATTATCTGTTCGCATAAAGGATAACAAAAAGCTCTTTAAATATATATTCTGATTTTAATAGATATCTCATAGATTATTCAATAGATAATAAAATTGAAGGATCATGGCGGTATCTCAGCAACAAATTAGCTGTTCTTATATTCTTTCGCACCCCTAGCTCCTTTGACGTTTTGGTGCGGTCCGGGCTGGCTGGCAGCAGAAGCACATGTGCGCGCGGCAGTGAAGCGGCGGCCGGGGTTTGGGATCTGCGTGCAGCGAGTTTGTGTTTTTAAAGTGATCGCGGTATCGGGATTTCTCCACCAGTTATCGTTATTATACAGTAGCGAGGGGTTCAGAGAGGCAGGGGCCCGGTGAAGTTTTGTAGTGGAGTCATGGAGTTTGAAGAGGCGGGAATCGGCGAGGAGTGCGGCGTGTTCGGCTGTGTGGCGACTGGCAAGTGGCCGACTCACTTGGACGTGCCTCACGTCATCGCCTTGGGACTGGTGGCGCTGCAGCACAGGTAAGAGGACGGGGGCAGATAAGGGGAAGACCTCGTGCTCCAGGACGGAATCCGTTCCCAAATTGCAGCTACATCATGATAACGGAGGAGAAGTTTGCAAATAATTTTTTGTTCTAGAATTTTTGCAAACTGCTCTTTTTTTTTGATGTGTGGGGAGGCAATTTTTGGTACAAATAAAAACATATCTCGATGGTGGGGAAAAAGGATAAGTACTGCACTTGACTTTGTATTTATAATCACGTGGTTTAATAGTATAAAACAAAAGCAAAATACGGCAGGTGCTGCAAATCTGAAATAAAAACAAAATGCTGGAAACACTCAGCAGGTCAGGCAGCTTCTCTGGAGAGAGGGAGGTTGATGACCTTTCATCAGAACTCTTGTTTAAGCATATTTCATTGCAAAGTACTAATCGGATAAAATGCACCCAAATGCATTTTAGTGCACAATACTAAATATAATGAATGCACTGACAAATATGCAAAGGATTCTAAAAAGTTATGTCTTAAGGTGTTGGACGTGGTATGGAAACAAAATTATGCTGGGCTTTTCTGCCTGTTCTCTAGGAAATAAAAAAACCGTGTCCTTCATTTTAGTGCCAACACTGTCCCTTTAATTATTAATTGGTTTAATTATTACACAACGGATGCTTAACTAAAATAATCAACCTTAAAACATAACTTTTTAGAAACCTTTGCATATTTGTCAGTGCATTAGTTATATTTAGTATTGTGCACTAAAACGCATTTGGGAGCATTTTATCCGATTAGTACTTTGCATTAAAGTATGCTATGTCAATGTGAGTTGTTTACAGAGGAAGTGAATTTGAAGTTGGTTTTTGTGTATTGGAATTCTGTGCTTGGGTGAGGTGTGCATTTATAACTGACTAATTTTCTTTTTCCTTATCCTCCAGAACTATGTTCTGACCACATCTTGTGTTAAAAAATCCCCTACCCTATTCTTTACATAATTCTGTTATGAATAGAATTTGACAGGAAGATATGCCAATAAGGACTAGATTTGATCAAACTGTTGGTGCTGTGAACAAGCATCTGCAGAATCAGAATCATTGAAAGGTTACAGCATGGAAGGAGGCCATTTGGCCCATTGAGTCACTTCCCCCACCCTATCCCGGGTAGCCTTGCAAATTTGTTCCTTCCAAGTACTTATCCAGTTCCCTTTTGAAAGCCACAATTGAATCTGCCTCAACCACCCACTCTGGTAGTGCATTCCAGATCCTAACCACTCGCTGCGTAAAAAAAAAGCTTTTCTTCATGTCACCTTTGGTTCTTCTGCCAATTACCTTAAATCTATGTCTTCTGGTTCTTGACCCTTCTGCTAATGGGAACAATTTCTCTCTATCCTGTCTAGACCCTTCATGATTTTAAATACCTCCATCAAATCTCCTCTCAACTTTCTCTGTTTCAAGGAGAACAACCCCAGCTTCTCCAGTCTATCCACGTAACTAAATTCATCCCTGGAATCATTTTAGTAAATCTCTTCTGCACCCTCGCTAAGGCCTTCACATTTTTCCTAAAGTGCGATGCCCAGAACTGGACACAATACTCCAGTTGTGGTCGAACCAGTGTTTTATAAAGGTTCATCATGACTTTCTTGCTTTTGTACTCTATGCCTCTATTTATAAAGCCCAGGATTCCGTATGCTTTTTTAACTGCTTTCTCAACCTGCCCTGCCACCTTCAACAATTTGTGCACATACACCCTCAGATCTCTGTTACCCCTTTTAGAATTGTGCCCTCGTTCTTCCTACCAAAATGTATCACTTTGCATCGCTCTGTAATTTCCCTGCAAATTTGCTCCTCTATCTCCTTCCCACTAGTTGGTGGCCTATAGAATATACCCAGTAGTGTAATCTTTCATACTGAGGCTGTGTGGAAGATTTAGAAATGTTTCTAGCACTGGTTACTTGCAGTGGTCTGATGCAAGATTTGTGACTTTTTTTGAAACTCAAATGTAACACACTACATGATGAAAAGAAATAAATTAAAACCGACTGCAGTTTTAAGTTTTTTTATTTTCACTGAAGATCACTATAAAATCAATGGACAGTTGGAATGCTACTAATGCCAATATAATTAATGGGATACACACTGGGTAGCAATTATGCATGGCCTGTATTACACACTGCATCACAAGTAATATTTTTTTATACCCTACAGAAATTAAACCATTTGAAAATGTATTATAGGGTATAGCAAACAGCACTGACTCCCATCTGGTGCTCGCTTATTTCCTAGGTTACGACAAGTTCTGCTTTGAAATGTTCCTCCATTGAACACTTTGCACATTGCATACTGTGTATAAAGGGCATCTAGGGCAGTAAGAAGTAAATATATCCTTAAGTTATTTTTGTTGAGTGGAGATATTTATTACAACATGGCCATGACCTATTCTATATATACTTGCTTTTAAAATTGGGCAATCAGTTTTGCTATACATGTATACTGGAGCCTTAAAGGGAATGAAAGTCTAGAAGGGATACTTTATGTTCAGCAAACTACGCAGTAAATGACTCCTGGATTATTTTTAGTTTTGCTCGGTCCAGACAACTCTAGATCAGCTCTCAAGCTACTCTAAAGTCATGCCCCCTGTTAGTATGAATGGAGGCATTCTGGGATGCAAGTGGCTTCTCCTTGTCAGTGATGTTATCAGAGTGGCCCTGGAGACAGGGATGCAGGGAATCCTGAGCATATTTTTGGACTATATTTCAGCTGGTAGATGCTCGGTGTATACTTTTAACAGAAAGTTATCCTTCACACCAGCGATCAACATCTTTGCAAACTCCGCTGACTTTTCCAAGTTGCTCTTGCAACTTCCCCCGGAGTTCTGCAAAAGTGGTGTAATTTGCGCAGGGGTCTACGCTTGAGTCGCAAAAGGTGTTGTAAAAACTAGAGAGGTTATATTGAAGAAGCTGGGAGGAAAGGCCAGTGATCAGAGGTTGGAAAAGAAAGCTAGAGGAACCTAGGAATGGGACCCAAGATGGGAGCCAAGGGTTGGCTCACCCTGTCAGCAGGGATCAGTCAGATTGGTTGTGTGTTTAGCACTGACCAATCAGACCCTAGAAAGCAGGACTTCAGCTGATATTTATTTTTATTAGATTAGATAAGTAGATTTAATATGCCTGGAGCAGAAACATCAGACAAAATAAATTTAGACACTAAGGGAGAGCAAGTCAGAATGACTTCTTGCCCCAATTATTTTTCTGGAGTATCCCAGTGATCCATCTTTTGGCTCCCTTCATTTCCTCATCAGCATCCTGCCCCTTGGTAATGTCATTTGCAGACATGAGATCAGCTTCAATATGTATGTTAATGACCCCCAACTCTACCTCACCACCGTCTCTCAACCTCTCAACTGCCTTTTGCTTCAAACCACTTGTCCAACATCTAGTCTTGAATGGGTCCTCCAGGACAACTGAATCTTTTGGCCTTTTTAAACCTCCACTTTGTTGCCTTGATTCCATCTCTCTCTCTGGCTACTGTCTCAGCATGAACCAAACCATTTGCAGTCTTGACGTCTTGTCCAGCTCTGAGCACGGCTTCACATCCCATATCACAAATTGCTTTCTTCCACTGCAGCATTGCCTGCCTTAGCCCCTCGCTACTATTACATAAAATGTACAGCATAGAAACAGGCCATTAGGCCTAATGGGTCCATGCCGGTGTTTATGCTCCACACGAGCCTCCTCCCTCCTACTTCATCCAACCCCATCAACATATCCTTCTATTCCTTTCTTCTTCATGTTTATCTAGCTTCCCCTTAAATTCGTCTATGCTAGTCGTCTCAACTACTCCTTGTGGTAGCGAGTTCCACATTCTAACGACTCTCAGGGTAAAATAAGTTTCTCCTGAATTCCTTATTTGATTTCTTAGTGACAATCTTGTATTTATGGCCTCTAGTTCTGGTCTCTCCCGAAGTGGAAGCATCTTTGCTACATCTACCCTATCAAACCCTGTCATAATCACCCCTCAGTCTTCTCTCTAGAGAAAAGAGCTCTTAATCTTTCCTGATAGGTATAACCTCTCAGTTCTGGTATCATCCTAGTAAATCTTTTTTGCACCTTCTCTAGTGCCTCACTATCCTTTTTATAATATGGAGACCAGAACTATTCACAGTACTCCCTAACCAAGTTTAACATAACATCTCTGCTTTTCAATTCTATCCCCCTGGAAATGAGCTCCAGTGCTTGGTTTGCTTTTTTTTGGTCATTTTAACCTGCGTCGCTACTTCTAGTTATTTGTGTATCTGTACCCCCAGATCCCTCTGCTTCTCAACCCCATTTAGACTCTTACTTTCCAAGGAGTATGTGGCTTCCTTATTCTTCCCACCAAAATGTAATACCTCACACTTATATTGAAGTTCATTTGCCAATTGCACGCCCATTCTGCATGTCATAGGAACAGGAGTAGGCCATTCAGCCCGTCTTGCCTGCTCAGCCATTTGATAAGATCATGACTGATCTGTGATCGAGCTCCATATATCTGCCTTTGGCCCATATCCCTTAATACCTTTGGTGGCCAAGAAGCTATCTATCTCAGATTTAAATTTAGCAATTGAGCTAGTATCAATTGCCGTTTGCGGAAGAGAGTTCCAAACTTCTACCACCCTTTGTGTGTAGAAATGTTTTCTAATCTCACTCCTGAAAGGTCTGGCTCTAATTTTTAGACTGTGCCCCCTACTCCTAGAATCCCCAACCAGCAGAACTAGTTTCTCTCTATCCACCCTATCTGTTCCCCTTAATATCTTATAAACTTCGATCAGATCACCCCATAACCTTCGAAACTCCAGAGAATACAACCCCAATTTGTGTAATCTCTCCTCGTAACTTAACCCTTGAAGTCTGGGTTTTTTCTAGTAAACCTACGCTGCACTCCCTCCAAGGCCAGTATGTCCTTCCGAAGGTGCGATGCCCAGAACTGCTCACAGAACTCCAGTTGCGGTCTAACCAATGTTTTGTATACCTGCAGCATAACTTCTGCCCCCTTGTATTCCAGTCCTCGAGATACAAAAGGCCAGCATTCCATTAGCCTTATTGATTATTTTCTGCACCTGTTCATGACACTTCAATGATCTATGTACCTGAACCCCTAAGTCCCTTTGGACATCCACTGTTTTTAACTTTTTACCATTTAGAAAGTACCCTGTTCTATCCTTTTTGGATCCAAAGTGGATGACCTCACATTTGTCTATATTGAATTCCATTTGCCACAGTTTTGCCCATTCACCTAATCTATCAATATCACTTTGTAATTTTATGTTTTCATCTACACTGCTTACGATGCCACCAATCTTTGTGTCATCGGCAAATTTAGATATGAGACTTCCTATGTCTTCATCTAAGTCGTTAATAAATATTGTGACTAATTGAGGCCCCAAGACAGATCCTTGCGGGACTCCACTAGTCACATCCTGCCAATGTGAGTACTTACCCATTATCCCTACTCTCTGTCGCCTTTCGCTCAGCCAATTTCCTAACCAAGTCCGTACCTTTCCCTCGATTCCATGAGCTTCTATCTTAGCTAACAGTCTCTTATGTGGGACCTTATCAAATGCCTTCTGGAAGTCCATATAAATAACATCCATTGACATTCTCCTGTCCACTGCTTTAGTCACCTCTTCAAAAAAAAATTCCATCAGGTTTGTCAGGCACGACCTACCTTTCACAAATCCGTGCTGGCTCTCTCTGATTAACTGAAAATTCTCGAGGTGTTCAGTCACCCTATCCTTAATTATAGACTCCAGCATTTTCCCCATAACAGATGTTAGGGTAACTGGTCTATAATTCCCCGGTTTCCCCCTCTCTCCTTTCTTAAAAAGCGGAGTGACATGTGCAATTTTCCAATCTAGAGGGACAGTTCCTGAATCTAGAGAACTTTGAAAGATTATATTTAGGGCATCTGCAATGTGCTCACCTACTTCCTTTAAAACCCTGGGATGGAAACTATCTGGTCCTGGGGATTTGTCACTCTTTAGTGCTATTATTTTCTTCATTACTGTTGCTTTACTTATGTTAATTTTATTGAGTCCCTGTCCCCGATTCAATATTAGTTTTCTTGGGATTTCTGGCATGCTATCCTCTTTTTCTACTGTAACTACTGACAAAGTAATTATTCAACATGTCTGCCATTTCCCAATTGTCAATGACAATATCCCCACTTTCAGTTTTTAAGGGGCCAACATTGCTCCTGACCACCCTCTTTTTAATAATATAACTATAAAAGTTCTTCGTATTGGTTTTGATATCCCTTGCAAGTTTCTTTTCATACTCTCTTTTTGCAGCTCTTACTATCTGTTTTGTGATCCTTTGTTGATCTTTGTATCTTTCCCATTCGCCAGGACCTGTGCCATTTTTTGCCTTTTTGTATGCCCTTTCCTTATGTCTTATACTGTCCCTTACCTCTTTAGTTGTCCATGGCTGGTTTTTTTTGGCAAGTAGAGTTCTTGCTCCTCAGGGGTATAAACCGGTTCTGTATCTCATTAAATGTTTCTTTAAATATTTCCCACTGATCATCATTCGTTTTACCCATTAACAGATTTGCCTAGTTTACTGTGAACAGTCTCTGTCTCATCCCATTGAAGTCGGCCTTACCCAAGTCTAGAATCTTGGCAGCTGATTCACTTTTTTCCCTTTCAAACACTACATTGAACTCGATCATGTTATGATCGCTATTGAATAGATGTTCTTGTACAGTTAAGCTGTTAACTAAATCTGGTTCATTACTCATTACTAAATCTAGTATGGCTTGCCCCCTTGTTGCCTCCAGGACATACTGCTGTACAAAACTATCCCGGATACACTCAAGAAATTCACTACCTTTCTGACAGTTGTTAGTCTGCTTTCCCCAATCTATGTGAAGGTTAAAGTCCCCCATTAAGACCACTATGCCTTTGTTACACGCTTGTCTGATCTCTGCATTTATGCAATCTAGCACTTTAGAGCTGCTGCCAGGGGTCCTATACACAACTCCCACTATAGTCTTAGATCCTTTCCTATTTCTCAATTCAACCCATAAGGTCTCTGTTGGCTGCTTACCTCTCATTATATCGTCCTTTATCATTGAAGTGATTTCATCTCTAATCACTAAGGCTACTCCTCCCCCTCTTCCATTTTCCCTATCTCTCCTGTAGACCTTATAACCTTGTATATTTAGTTCCCAATCCTGACCATCCTGCAGCCATGTCTCAATAATAGCTATCATGTCAAACCTTCCAATTTGAATTTCAACCTGTAGTTCATTTAATTTATTCCTTATACTCTGTGCATTTGTGTATAGAACTCTTAGTTGGGCCACACACCCTAGCCTGACCTTCAGCATTGATGCTGGGTTAATCGCCTTACGCCTTCTAGTTTTCACTATATCTCTATTGCCTAAAGTACACTTTCTTTCTGTTGCTCTAAGCTTTTCCCTTTCACTTGTTCTTGAACAACTGTTTGTACTATTTGTATTGTAAATTTCCCCTGGGTCTTCCCCTCTCTTGCTGCTCTCAACTTTACTCCCTTCTGATCCCCCGCTCAGGTTCCCATCCCCCTGCCACTCTAGTTTAAACCTTCCCCAACAGCACTAGCAAACACCCCTGCGAGGACATTGGTCCTGGTCCTGCTCAGAATGCCCTGCAGCCGCTCCGTGACATCCTTGACCCTAGCACCAGGGAGGAAACATACCATCCTGGAGTCACGTTTACGGCTGCAGAAACGCCTATCTGTTCCCCTTACAATTCAATCCCTATCACTATAGCCCTGCCACTCTTCTTCCTCCCCTCGTGTGCAGCAGAGCCACCCGTGGTGCCACGAACTTGGCTGTTGCTGCTTTCCCCTGATAAGCCATCTCCCCCAACAGTATCCAAAGCAGAATATCTGTTTGAGAGGGAGATGGCCCCAGGGGACTCCTGCTCTACCTGCCTCGTCCTTTTACTCTACTCCAGCTCCGAAATGCGGTTAGCCAGTAGCTGCAGCCGGACACACTTCCTGCGCACGTGGTCACCAGGGTCACTGGTAGTGTCCATGACTTCCCACATAGTGCAGGAGGAGCATATCACTGGTGCGAGCTCTGCTGCCATGACTTGCCTTAGAGTTACACTGCGTTCACCTCTCAGATTCTCCTCCCACTCTCGGTCTCTTCTTTTATACTGTGCTCACCTCTCGGACTCTCCTGCCTTACCTGCGACATTGCACGGTAGTTTTCTCTTGTTGCAGGTCTGCTGCTGCTTTTATCCCCACTCTCAGTCTTCTGCTGCTCAGGTCCGCCGCCGTTCTGCGGAGAAAGGTAGGAAAAGCAAGGCAAAGCAGCACATCCTTCCCCCACTTCACCGAACTCCCACACTCACCAAACTGTCTCACTCGGTGCTCCGCTGCACTCCGTATCTTGTATTTTGTCGCAGTCCTCCTCAGTACACTATACCTTCCAAATAGGCGTTGTCCGCAAATTTTGAAATTGTACTTCTGATTCCCAAATCCAAATCGTTTATGTAAATAGTGAACAGTGGTCCCAGCAGCTTGCTATCCATTCTGCTACTTGTCCCCTGACTCCACTTGCTCTGACCTTAGTCATGAGTCTACTATCCGGTACCTTATCGAAGGCCTTTTGAAAATCTAAATATATTACATCTATTGCATTACCCTTGACTACCCTTTCTGTTACTTCTTCAAAGAATTCAATAAGGTTGGTCAAGCATGACCTTCCCTTTTAAAATCCATGCTGATTATTCTTTATTATATTTTCGGTTTCCAGATGTTTTTCTATTACATCTTTGAGTATGGATTCCATTATCTTTCCTACCACCAACATTAAGCTAATTGGTTTATAGTTCCATGGACTGGTTCTATCTCCCTTTTTAAATATAGGAATCTCATTAGCTGTCTGCCAGTCCCCTGGCAATATTCCCTTTTCCAGTGAATTTTTATATATATACGTAATAGTGCCCCAGCTATCTCTTCCCTAACTTCTTTTAATATGCAATCCATCTGGACCAAGGGTACTATCCTCCCTGCGTTTGATTAGTTTGTCAATTATCTCCCCACTTGCTATCTTAAATGTCTTTATATCTTTTTTGATTTCTTCTTCCAATGTCATGCCCACTATGTTGGACTCCCTGGCAAATACTGAGGCAAAGTAATTATTTAATATTTCTGCCATTTTGCTGCCATTACCTGTGAGTTTATCGTGTGTATCCCTTATCCTTATCCTGATTTTTCTTGTTATTTAGGTATCTGTAGAATATTTTACTATTTTTATATTCCTTGATGATTTAATTTCTTAATTTCTCTTTGCCTTCCTAATTGTTTTTTAACTTATTTTCTAGCCTTTTCGTATTCCTTTTTGTCATTCTCTCCTTTGTTGTCTGTGTACTTGATATATGCCATTTTCTTTAGTTTGAATTTTGTTCTTGCCTTTTTAATAGAATCATAGAAAGTTATGGCACAGAAGGAGGCCATTTGGCCCATCGTGTCCATGTCAGCCGAAAAAGAACTATCCAGCTTGATCCCACTTTCCAGCCCTGTAGATTACGGCACTTCAAGTGCACATCTAAATACTTTTTTTAATGAGTTGAGGGTTTCTGCCTCTACCACCCTTTCAGGCAGTGAGTTCCAGACCCCCTCCTCCCTCTGGGTGAAAATATTTCTCCTCAGCTCCCTCTAATCCTTCTACCAATTACTTTAAATCTATGTCCCCTGGTCACTGACCCCCTGCTAAGGGAAATAGGTCCTCCCTATCCACTCTATCTAGTTTTGTCATAATTTTATATACCTCAATTAAATCTGCCCTCAGTCTCCTTTGTTCCAAAGAAAACAACCCCAGCCTATCCAATCTTTTCTCATAGCTAAAATTCTCCAGCCCTGGCAACATCCTCGTAAATCTCCTCTGTACCCTCTCCAGTACAGTCACATCTTTCCTGTAATGTGGTGACCAGAACTGTACGCAGTACTCAAGCTGTGGCCTAACCAATGTTTTATACAGTTCTAGCATAACCTCCCTGCTCTTATGTTCTATGCCTCAGCTAATAGAGGAAAGTATCCCTTTTGCCTTTTTAACCACTTTATCTACTTGTCCTGCTACTTTTAAGGATCTGTGGATGCACTGCAAGATCTCTTTGTTCCTCTACACCTCTCAGTATCCTCCCATTTATTGTGTACTCCCTTGCCTCATTTGCTCTCCACAAATGCATTACCTCACACTTCACTGGATTGAATTTCATTTGCCACTTTTCTGCCCACCTGACCAGTCCGTTGATATCTTGTTGCAGTCTACAGCTTTCCTCCTCACTATCAACCGCACGGCCAATTTTTGTATCATGTGCAAACTTCTTGATCAAGCCCCCCACATTCAAGTCCATATCATTAATATATACCACAAAAAGCAAGGGACCTAGTACTGAGCCTTGTGGGACCCCACTGGAAACAGCTACAAAAACACCAGTCAACCATTACCCTTTGCTTCCTGCCACTGAGCCAATTTTGGATTCAACGAGCCACTTTTCCTCGGATCCCATGGGCTTTTACTTTTTTGATCAGTCTGCCATATGGGACCTTGTCAAAAGCCTTGCTAAAATCCATGTACACTACATCAAACGTGTTACCCTCTTCGACCCTCCTTGTTACCTCCTCAAAAAATTCAATCAAGTTAGTCAGACACGACCTTCCCTTAACAAATCCATGCTAACTGTCCTTGATTAACCCGTGCCTTTCTAAATGATGATTTATGATGTCCCTCAGAATTGATTCCAATAATTTGCCTACCACCGAGGTTAGACTGACTGGCCTGTAATTACTCGGTCTACCTCTTTCTCCCTTTTTAAACAATGGAAGAACGGTACAACGTTAGCAGTTCTCCAATCCTCTGGCACCACGCCTGCAGCCAGGGAGAATTGGAAAATGATGGTCAGAGTCTCCACTGTCTCCTCCCTTGCTTCTCTTAACAGACTGGGATACATTTCATCTGGGCCTGGCGATTTATCTACTTTCAGAAATGCTCAATACGTCCTCTCTCACTATGTTTATCCCATCCAATATTTCACATACCTCCTACAATCTCTGCATTGTCTCCCTCTTTTGTGAAGACAGATGCAAAGTATTCATTAAGACCATACCCACATCTTCTGCCTCCACACATAGGTTACCTTTTTAGTCTCAAGTAGGCCCTACTCTTTCCTTAGTTATCCTCTTGCTCTTTATGCATTTATAAAACATTTTTAGTGGGTTATATTTCTTCTGGACTCTATTGATCATCATTTTAAATGTTTCCTACTGCTGTTCTATTTCTTTGTTTATTATTAAATTTTTCCAGTTTATTTTCCCTAATTTCATTCTCATCCCCTGAAAATCAGCTTTTTTCCAATTTATTACTTTGGTATTTGTCTTACTTATGTTCTTCTCCATCTTTATCTAAAACCTTATTATATTGTGATCGCTATTACCTAGATGTTCCTCTACACTTATTTCTCTTATCTTTTGGTTCATTTCCCATTATTAGATCCAGCAGTGCTTCCTCTCGTTGGGCTTTTTACATACTGGGTAAAAGAGTCCTGCACACATTGTAAAAACTCTATTCCCTGTACCCCTTTACGTACCTCCTCTTTCCAGTTTATTTTGGGGTAGTTAAAATCTCCCATAATTATTATTCTATGTCCTTTACTCATTTCACATATTTGCTTACATATTTCTTCCTCCACCTCCTTTCCACTATTAGGTGGTTTGTAGTATATCCCTATTAGTTCAATCGATCCTTGATCTTTTATTTCAATCCATATGGATTCTGTTTCTATCTTTCTGTTAGTTATGTGCCTTTTTTATACTTCCATTATGTTACCTCTAATTAGTACAGCTACTCCATCCCCCCTTCTTCCTTCCCCATCCTTTCTGATTATGTTCTGATTATAACCTGCAATATTTAGTTGCCAGTCCTGTTCTTTATGTAGCCATGTTTCAGTTATTCCTACTACATCTGGTTCCTTGCTACGGATTATTGCCTCCAGTTCCCCCCTTTTATTTTGGACGCTGCGTACATTTCTGTACAGGCAGTTTAATTCATCTTTAATAGTTGTTCCGTTTACTTTATTTTTAAGTCTTTTTATACTTCTGTTTTATAACTGTATTTGTTTCTTGACCGTTTATGTTATCTGTATTCTTTACCCTGGTCTGACCTTTACACTCATCTCCTGTTTCTTTTATCTTTAAGCTTTTGTTATTGCTACCAGATCTCCCACCTCCCCCCACACCCCCCAGTCTTGTTAGTTTAAACCTTAAGCACCGCCTTATTTATCCTTTCTGCTAGGACTCTGGTCCTACTCCGGTTCAGGTGGAACCCGTCCTGACGGTATAGCTCCTTCCTGTCCCAGTACTGGTGGCTGTGTCCCATGAAATGGAACCCCTCCTGCCCACATCACTATTTCAGCCACGCATTCACCTTTCTGATCATAGAATCATAGAAAATAGGAGCAAGAGTAGGCCATTCGGCCCTTCGGGCCTGCTCCGCCATTCAAAATGATCATGGCTGATCGTCTAACTCAGTACCCTGTTCCTGCTTTTTCCCCATATCCCTTGATCCCTTTTAACTTTAAGAAATATATCTATCTCCTTCTTGAATATATTTAATGACTTGGCCTCCACTGCCTTCTGTGGTAGAGAATTCCACAGGTTCACCACCCTGAGTGAAGAAATTTCTCCTCAACTTGGTTCTAAATGGCATACCCCGTATCCTGAGATTGTGACCCCTGGACTCCCCAGCCATCGGGAACATCCTCCCTGCATCTAGTCTGTCTAGTCCTGTTAGAATTTTATATGTTTTGATGAGATCACCTCTCATTCTTCTAAACTCTAGTGAATATAGGCCTAGTCGACCCAATCTCTCCTCATACGTCAGTCCTGCCATCCCAGGAATCAGTCTGCTAAACCTTCGTTGCACTCCCTCCATGGCAAGGACATCCTTCCTCAGATAAGGAGACCAAAACTGCACACAATACTCCAAGGCCCTGTACAACTGCAGTAAGACATCCCTGTTCCTGTACTCAAATCCAATGTACCATTCGCCTTCCTAACTGTTTGCTGCACCTGAATGCTCGCTTTCAGCGACTGGTGTACGAGGACACCCAGGTCTCGTTGCACCTCCCCTTTTCCCAATCTATCACCATTCAGATAATAACCTCACATTTATCCACGTTATACTGCATCTGCCATGTTCTTGCCCACTCACCCAACTTGTCTAAATCATGTTGGAGCCTCTTTGCATCCTCCTCACAGCTCACATTCCACCCCAGCTTTGTGTCGTCTGCAAACTTGGAAATGTTACATTTAGTTCCCTCATCCAAATCATTGATCTATATTGTGAATAGCTGGGGCCCAAGAACTGATCCCTGTGGTACCCTACCAGTCACTGCCTGCCACCTGGAAAAAGACCCGTTTATTCCTACTCTCTGTTTCCTGTCTGTTAACCAAGTCTCAATCCATGCCAGTATATTCCCCCCAATCCCATGTGCTTTAATTTTGCACACTAACCTCTTGTGTGGGACCTTATCAAAAGCCTTCTGAAAATCCAAATACACCACATCCATTGGTTCTCCCCTATCTGTTCTGCTGGTTACCTCCCCAAAAAACTCCAGTAGATTTGTTAAGCATGATTTCCCTTTCATAAACCCATGCTGACTTTGTCCAATTCCGTTAATGCCTTCCAAGTGTTCTGTTATCACATCCTTTATAATAAACTCTAGCATTTTCCCCACTACTGATGTTAGGCTAACTGGCCTGTAATTCCCTGTTCTTTCTCTCCCTCCTTTTTTAAATAGTGGGGTTACATTTGCCACCCTCCAATCTGTAGAAACTGTTCCAGAGTCTATAGAATTTTGGAAGATGACCACCAATGCATCCACTATTTCCAGGGCCACTTCCTTTAGTACTCTGGGATGTAGATTATCAGGCCCTTGGGATTTGTCAGCCTTTAGCCCCATTAATTTCCCTAGCACTTTTTTTATTAATACTGATTTCCTTCAGTTCCTCCCTCTCACTAGACCCTTGGTTCCCTAACATTTCTGGGAGGTTATTTGTGTCCTTCTTTGTGAAGTCAGAGCCGAAGTATGTGTTTAATTGTTCTGCCATTTCTTTGTTCCCCATTTCTGACTGTAAGGGACCTACATTTGTCTTCACTATTCTTTTTCTCTTGACATATTTATAGAAGCTTTTACAGTCAGTTTTTATGTTTCCTGCTAGTTTACTCTCATACTCTATTTTTCCCCTCTTAATCAATCTCTTTGTTCTCCTTTGCTGAATACTAAACTGCTCCCAGTCCTCAGGCTTGCCGCTTTTTCTGGCAATTTTATATGTTTCCTCTTTGGATCTAATATTATCCCTAATTTCTTTTGTAAGCCACGGTTCAACCACCTTTCCTGTTTTATTTTTGCGCCAGACAGGAATGAATAATTGTTGTAATTCCTGCACACGTTCTTTAAATATTAGCCATTGCCTATCCACCGTCATCCCTTTTAGTAAAGTTCCCCAATCTATCCTAGCTAACTCACACCTCATACTTTCATAATTTCCTTTATTCTACTATCCCTATGCCAATTTGCATGTGGCTCAGGTAGTAATCCTGAGATTACCACCTGTGAGGCCCTGCTTTTTAATTTAGTTCCTAGCTTCTCATATTCCCTTAGCAGGACCTCCCCGTTGTTCCTCCTTATGTCATTTATGCCAATATGGACCACGACAACTGGATCCTGTCCAGTTGCTCCGAGATGTCCTTTTACCCTTGTACCAGGCAAGCATAACACACTAATAGGAAAGGGAGCTTCCCTACTACAGGACTTAAAAGTTATGGAGCAACTGAAGGGTAATTGCTTTCCATTGAGAAAACAATTAATCTCAATGGAAGGCACTTCTAAACTATGTACTTATCAGTGATTATTGTTGAAACTTCTGAAAACTGTTTTTACAGAGGTCAGGAAAGTGCTGGAATTGTGACAAGTAATGGAGGATCCCCACCATTATATATGACGCACAAGGTATGTCTTTTACTTTGCAATGGAGTGTTATATCATATATTGATCTTTACGGCATTGATAATCAGGGGTTCAGTATCCTTTTGTACTGTCTCCCTCTGTCACATTACCCCATCTTTGTTTTCAGACAAACTGAGTTACCATCTTCCAGTACTCTTTAAATATTTGCTTAAATTTGAATTTACAAGATTAAGGACTTTGTAGTAATTTAATGATAGACAATTGATTCTTCCAAAATAAAATTATATTTTGATAGAATTTATGTTTTGTCAAGTATCTTGAAAGATAATGTGTGAAGATTTTTTTATTGTTTCAGTAAATTTTGTGCTCATTGAAGCAGGGGATATCGGTAATATGCACCCAGTGTCTGTGTTGTGCTCCCAGGTCAGGATTAATGCAGCCAGTTGCCGACTAATGCTCCCTCTACTCAGTCCCAATGTTAGAAGAGCACCCTCTTGTGCACCAGTGGGAATTTCCACACCAGCCATTGTAGTCTACTCTTAATTAGAAATTGTTTAATTCAGTTTGAATTATACAAGAACACCTTGCACTGTTTAAATTGCTTAATTCAAACTACTAGATAATTTTTTTTTAATTACGCTAAAACCAACTTTCAATTGATTGATAATGTCACTCAGGCACTATATTCTATGTATAACTGCTGAGGAGATGAACCCACTAGGAATTGAGTTCAGACTGTCCAAACTAATTTCATGTTCATGATGAAAATGCTTTTATCCCATTGGTGTTGGCTGCTTTTGAATGCAGCACCCAGCAGTGAGTTGTGTGCTAACTGAGTAGTTTTTAAAAGCCAATGAGTGAGGAAGCCCCATCCGAATACCTCCTTTGGTTCGATATCAATTTTTGCCTGATTACACTTTTGTGAAGAGCCTTGGGATGATTTTTGAGTCAGTTGGTATATAAATGCAAATTGTTATTGTTGAAAATAGATATAAACCAAAATTATTGCTTGACTATTCTAAATAAAATGCGGAAAGTATTTCTTAGATATCTGAAGTAGCATCATTGTTTACAGTAATATTGTTCAGATATGCTGTTAATTAAAAAAAATCACTGTTGTACTTTTTAATTGAATATAAATCACACAATCTCCTAATCTGAGTTCCAGGTGTGAAAAGTGATTAGTTCAAATTAAATTCAGTGAACTTTGCATTTTATATTGCAAATACTGAGAAGACTTAATTGTAATTTTGTTGATTAGTGTTGATCTTCACACATTACTATATTTACACCACCTTAATAAAAAGTTACAGGCAGATGTTGCAGGTCAGAGACCTTATTAACCATCAGATCAAAAACTTGTTCTATGGAGCTTGGTACTATGGTGCTTGGTACTGGATCTATGCAAATATTTTAAGCCCTGAGGCTGTAATTTCAAAAGTCAAGATAAAGATACACCAATACAAACTTTTTGCTATACCTCTAGTTTAAAAACTGTAATGACTTTCTGGGCTCGATTTTCGCACCCCCGAGCTGGTGCATTCGTGGCGGTGGGGCTGCGAAAATCGGGGATTCCCGTGGCGAGTCCGGAGCCCGGCTCCAACCCGCCCACTTCCGGGTTCCCCGGTGACGCGCTGACGTGCACGCGCAGCCCCCGCATGTGGGACTCCCGCCGGCACCGAGTGGGGTGCCACTTAAAGTAATTATTTAGGTATTTCAGGTCGTTCAGAGACCTGATTAACATGATATTTTAGGAAGGGTGAGATTTTGCAAACAACTGGGACTGTTTCCCGTACTGGGGGAAACACTCCCAGTTCAAGTGGACGTGTTGCAGCCATCAGCCTGTGGCAGCTGCAAATGTCCATTTGACAGGTGGGGGCGGGGGGAGACCCTCACTCATTGCAGGAGGCCACTCTGTCACTTTGGACAAAGTTTGGCCTCCACCACCCTCCTCCTAACAATAAAATTCACCAACTTGCACACTTACCCCGGTGTCCAGACACATTTACCTACCTTGCGGACCCCCTCAAATGTATATCTTCCGGATGGGGGCCGCCATAGCTGCAGTCATGACCTCCTCGGAGGACGAACAGCATCACCAGCCACGCCGGCCACGCTGACCACGTCTGACACATGGAGCTCCACAACACAGTGCTGTGACACATCCGCCTGCACAGCAGGAGGGAGGGCAATGGCAGAGAGAGATGCGTCGCAGAAGGCACTACCCTCGCCACAGGGTCTACAGACCGAGGCTCAGCTTCCTGGACCTCTCTAAGCAGCAGTGCACACGGAGGCTCAGAGTCACTCGACATGTAGTCGTGGACATCTGCAGCCTCCTTCATGCCGAGCTGCTCCGGGCTGGCCCGAGCACCATCTTCTTACCTGTCGCTGGCAAAGTCACCACTGCCCTCAACAACTTCTCCTCCGCATCCTTCCAGGGTGCCACCGAGGACATCGCCGACATCTCTCAGTCGTCTGAACAAAAGAGCCCTGCAAGTACATCTGCACCCACTCTGCAGTGACACAATGGGTGGCATCAGATGTGGGTCTTCATAGTGATCCTCAGGAAAGGGCATTATTGCACAAACCAGACAAGATTCGCAAAGACGTGGCAGTAGTGGTGACAATATAATATGTTATGTGAGTTGATCAGAAATTAAATATAAGTAAAAACCATGACAAACCCTCAAACACCCTTGTGCATCCCCTTCATGCTCATGACACCTTTGCCTTACGCTTCCTACTACACATACGTGATGCATGCCCTGTGGCTGCAGCACAGGTAGTGGCAGTTTGAGTGAGGCTGACCGTGAAAGAGATGCATGAGAGGGTGAGTACAAGATAGAGCCATGAAATTGTATGAGGATTGGGTTGAGTGGTAGTGGCGGGATGAGTACTGGCGAGGTGAGTATGTGCAGGTAAGATGAGGATGAGCTTTGAGTGGGTGTGAGGAGTGATGTGATAGAGTAGTGTTGGCAGTGCAGAAGGAGATGTGGGGTGGGGGCGGTGATGTGGCAGACGGAGTGTAGGGGAATGAGTAAGTGTACTCACTTCGGCTGACCTGCTTAGGTCATTGAAGCGCCTCCTGCACTGTGTGCAGGTGTGCGATATGTTGGTGGTGCTGGTGACCTCCTCTGCCACCTCGAGCCAGGCCTTCTTGGTGGCAGAGGCAGGCCGCTTCTTCCCGCCCGCCGGGGGTAAGATCTCTGTCCTCCCCCTCCTCCTGACCCCATCCAGTAATACCTAGGAGCAGCCTTCCCTCTGGGCTGCTCCATGCTGTATTTTTTCCTATTTTCTGCAGCATCAGTCAGTGGAGGACTTCCCCTTTAAGTAGGGCTCCTCCAGTTTGACAGCCTATGCTGAATATGCGCAGTCTGCACGCTGCGCAGCTTACCAGCGCGAAACCCAGAAGCACAGGTAAGTGGCTGCAATTAAGCTGCGATTCCGTGCGGAACACCCCAATTTCACAGGGCGCATTACCCACGCTCCCAGTCGACCCCCCCCCCCCAACTGCGAACCCGCCGCCCTCCTAATATCGGGCCCTCTGTGTCATCAAAATAAAATTGCCAATGTTGGCCCAGGCCCTAAGTTCTGCTTTCATTATAGTATACAGCTTAATCCTTGGTGCTTTCCCACAGAACATGCTATGAGGTGGTCACAGCTCCTAGTGTTAAAAGAGGCAGATTGTAACAATATCATTTATTACTTGTTTTTAACAGTTTTTTAAGTACAGCCCAAATAAAACGTCTGAGTTTGGACTTGTGGTATTTTCAAGTCCTGGAGTGGTACTTTTGGGAGTAGAAATGACACTTTGCAGTAAATATGCTTTAAATGTATCAAGTTCATTTCTGGTTTGAGCTAAGGTCTCAAAGTACAGTTATAGGTATTATTTATTTTAACTAAAAGCAATGAGTTCTTTAGTTTCCCTTCAAAACTATGATCTTCATTTTTAACTTAAAAGTTATAGAGATCATGAGTAGATATTTTTATATAAAAACTGTATTTCTTTTTATAGGGAATGGGCCTCGTAAATAGTACTTTTCGTGAAGAACAAATACAAAAGCTGCGCACTGGAAACTTGGGAATAGGACACACGCGATATTCCACATCGGGTATTTCTGAATTGCAGAATTGTCAGCCATTTGTTGTGGAAACTCTTCATGGAAAGATTGCTGTTGCTCACAATGGAGAATTAGTCAATGCAAAAAAATTAAAAATGAAGGTACAGTATGGCATTGCTACTAGTCTTGTCTTGTTGCATTTAATGAGCTAATAATATAACAAAGTATTGTATTTTGAACCGTTAATTTATCCTCAGTAATTGTTACATCCTAACAAGAGGAAAGATTAGGGATGGATAATTAAGATCAGATCCAAGGTTCAATTTTCTGGTAACCATGCTAATTAAATGTGATGTGCTGGTCATAAATCCACTGTACAACCAAATACATTCTCCATGTGGCTGAGCTAGACTTTGGCCCGGAACCCCTCTTGCTGAGCAAGAAGTGAACGCTCAAAGGCCTACAAAGGGGGCCCCTGTTCTAAGCACTTCCTGTTCCAACCCACCTGCTACCCCCTTTCCTTCTGTTGGTTTAACCTTGGTCTTCTGATGAAAATGCTATTTGGAGACTGATTCCTTTCCCCCCTTAATATCCCCCTTAAGTAGATGGAGGTGAAATGGGGTCCGAGATGCATGCACACACTTCCGTTGGGAAATGTGCAGGACGCTATCTTGGCAAAGGGGTTTGCACGTGCACGCACCAAACGACTGCCGGCAGCTTGCAGAGTAGGGAGAATATGACGCGAATCAGTGTGCAACATTGATTTGAAGGCGGTGCTGCTATTTTGGAACTCCACATTCCATCCAACAGTTTCAACCTCGCACAGCTGAACATGACTTAAACGGCATGAAGGACCCCCTCCACCAGCGTTATTTAAAGGGATGATGAAGTAGTTACAGGTTAGTTGCTGTGTTATTTCTTCTGGCTGCTGGTGCATTTATATGTGTTTTTGGAGGTTTCCTATACTTGGATAAACTTTCAATACTCTACAGAGAGTCGGCTGGCTGGTGATGGGCAACAGTAAGGGCACTGGCGGAATGGCAGGGGTGGGAGCAGGAATGCTGTCATCCTGAGGACAGCAGGTTCGTGTTCCATGGAGCCACTGCCACTTGTTGTCAGTTTCTCCTGCAAGAAAGAGGGAAGCGTGTCAGTGAGTGTTCTGCCAGATGTTTGGGTGATGTGACTGTCATGGTTGAATAGCTACCAATGCATGTGATCTGTGAGTTGTGGGTGTGAGGCTTGCAACAGTGCTAAGTGTGTGAGGGTGAGATAAAGCATATGATTTGAATGGTTGAGTACTGATTGAAAGAGATTGTTGGTAGGTGGGTGATGAGATGTAGCACATTGAGCAGTAGATGACGCTAGTGGTGCAATTGGTAGGATATGCCACTTGAAACTTGACCTTACTCACCTTGACAGCTCATGTTAAATCATTGAACTTCTTCCTGCACTGCATCTGTATTCTTGGAACTATGCTCCTGGCATTTACCTCCTTCACTACTTCCACCCACTGCCTCTTGAGCATATGACTGGAGGACCTCTTGCCCCGCTGCGGATGCAGGCTGTCCCTCCTTCTCTCCACCTCTTGTACCAAGGCCTTAGTGCGTGATCAGAGAACCTTGGTGCACGCTCTCTTCCAAGCGCAGCCATTCTTCAAGGTGTGGAGATGCCGGTGATGGACTGGGGTTGACAATTCTAAACAATTTTACAACACCAAGTTATAGTCCAGCAATTTTATTTTAAATTCACAAGCTTTCGGAGGCTTCCTCCTTCGTCAGGTGAACGATGTGAAAATGAAATCCTCGAGATGAAATCGCATTTATAATTCACAGAACAATGCTTGGTGATGACAGACAGTTTTTTCAACTGCCCGTTGCCAAGGCAATCAGTGTGCAGACAGACAGGTGTTACCTGCCAGGTCTCACAGAATATACAAATCACCAAAAAAAAAAACAACAAACAAAAAAAAACAGAGATAGAGAGGTAGAAACATAGAAAAGACAGCAACTGACCCGTTATATTAAAAACAGATAACATTTGTTCGCTGGTGGGGTAACGTGTAGCGTGACATGAACCCAAGATCCCGGTTGAGGCCGTCCTCATGGGTGCGGAACTTGGCTATCAATTTCTGCTCGACGATTTTGCGTTGTCGTGTGTCTCGAAGGCCGCCTTGGAGTACGCTTACCCGAAGGTCGGTGGATGAATGTCCATGACTGCTGAAGTGTTCCCCGACTGGGAGGGAACCCTCCTGTTTGGCGATTGTTGCGCGGTGTCCGTTCATCCGTTGTCGCAGCGTCTGCATGGTCTCGCCAATGTACCATGCTCTGGGGCATCCTTTCCTGCAACGTATGAGGTAGACAACGTTGGCCGAGTCACAGGAGTATGAACCATGCACCTGGTGGGTGGTGTCCTCTCGTGTGATGGTGGTATCTGTGTCGATGATCTGGCATGTCTTGCAGAGGTTACCGTGGCAGGGTTGTGTGGTGTCGTGGACGCTGTTCTCTTGAAAGCTAGGTAATTTGCTGCGAACAATGGTCTGTTTGAGGTTGGGTGGCTGTTTAAAGGCGAGTAGTGGAGGTGTGGGGATGGCCATAGCGAGGTGTTTGTCCTCATTGATGACATGTTGAAGGCTGCGGAGAACATGGCGTAGTTTCTCCGCTCCGGGGAAGTACTGGACGACAAAGGGTACTCTGTTGGTTGCGTCCCGTGTTAGTCTCCTGAGGAGGTCTATGCGATTCTTCGTTGTGGCCCGTCGGAACTGTCAATCGATGAGTCGAGCGTCATATCCCGTTCTTACTAGGGCATCTTTCAGCGTCTGTAGGTGTCCATCGCGTTCCTCCTCGTCTGAGCAGACCCTGTGTATTCGCAGGGCCTGTCCATAGGGGATGGCCTCTTTGACGTGGTTAGGGTGGAAGCTGGAAAAGTGGAGCATCGTGAGGTTGTCCGTGGGCTTGCGGTAGAGTGAGGTGCTGAGGTGCCCGTCTTTGATGGAGATTCGTGTGTCCAAGAAAGAAACTGATTCTGAGGAGTAGTCCATGGTGAGCTTGATGGTGGGATGGAACTTGTTGATGTTATCGTGTAGTCTCTTTGGTGATTCCTTGCCGTGGGTCCATAGAAAGAAAATGTCGTCGATGTATCTGGTGTATAGTGTTGGTTGGAGGTCTTGTGCAGTGAAGAAGTCCTGCTCGAACTTGTGCATGAAAATGTTGGCGTATTGGGGTGCGAATTTGGTCCCCATGGCTGTTCCGTGTGTTTGGGTAAAGAACTGGTTATCGAAGGTGAAGACATTGTGATCCAGGATGAAGCGGATGAGTTGTAGGATGGCTTCCGGAGATTGGCTGTTGTTGGTGTTGAGTATTGATGCTGTCGCAGCGATGCCGTCATCGTGGGGGATACTGGTGTAGAGTGCCGAGACGTCCATCGTGGTGAGAAGTGTTCCTGGTTCAACTGGTCCGTGGGTACTGAGTTTTTGTAGGAAGTCTGTAGTGTCGCGACAGAAGCTGGGGGTTCCCTGTACGATGGGTTTCAGGATGCCCTCGATGTATCCAGAGAGGTTCTCACACAGGGTTCCGATACATCGAGGGCATCCTGAAACCCATGGTACAGGGAACCCCCAGCTTCTGTCGCGACACTACAGACTTCCTACAAAAACTCAGTACCCACGGACCAGTTGAACCAGGAACACTTCTCACCACGATGGACGTCTCGGCACTCTACACCAGTATCCCCCACGATGACGGCATCGCTGCGACAGCATCAATACTCAACACCAACAACAGCCAATCTCCGGAAGCCATCCTACAACTCATCCGCTTCATCCTGGATCACAATGTCTTCACCTTCGATAACCAGTTCTTTACCCAAACACACGGAACAGCCATGGGGACCAAATTCGCACTCCAATACGCCAACATTTTCATGCACAAGTTCGAGCAGGACTTCTTCACTGCACAAGACCTCCAACCAACACTATACACCAGATACATCGACGACATTTTCTTTCTATGGACCCACGGCAAGGAATCACTAAAGAGACTACACGATAACATCAACAAGTTCCATCCCACCATCAAGCTCACCATGGACTACTCCTCAGAATCAGTTTCTTTCTTGGACACACGAATCTCCATCAAAGACGGGCACCTCAGCACCTCACTCTACCGCAAGCCCACGGACAACCTCACGATGCTCCACTTTTCCAGCTTCCACCCTAACCACGTCAAAGAGGCCATCCCCTATGGACAGGCCCTGCGAATACACAGGGTCTGCTCAGACGAGGAGGAACGCGATGGACACCTACAGACGCTGAAAGACGCCCTAGTAAGAACGGGATATGACGCTCGACTCATCGATTGACAGTTCCGACGGGCCACAGCAAAAAATCGCATAGACCTCCTCAGGAGACTAACACGGGACGCAACCAACAGAGTACCCTTTGTCGTCCAGTACTTCCCCGGAGCGGAGAAACTACGCCATGTTCTCCGCAGCCTTCAACATGTCATCAATGAGGACAAACACCTCGCTATGGCCATCCCCACACCTCCACTACTCGCCTTTAAACAGCCACCCAACCTCAAACAGACCATCGTTCGCAGCAAATTACCTAGCTTTCAAGAGAACAGCGTCCACGACACCACACAACCCTGCCACGGTAACCTCTGCAAGACATGCCAGATCATCGACACAGATACCACCATCACACGAGAGGACACCACCCACCAGGTGCATGGTTCATACTCCTGTGACTCGGCCAACGTTGTCTACCTCATACGTTGCAGGAAAGGATGCCCCAGAGCATGGTACATTGGCGAGACCATGCAGACGCTGCGACAACGGATGAACGGACACCGCGCAACAATCGCCAAACAGGAGGGTTCCCTCCCAGTCGGGGAACACTTCAGCAGTCATGGACATTCATCCACCGACCTTCGGGTAAGCGTACTCCAAGGCGGCCTTCGAGACACACGACAACGCAAAATCGTCGAGCAGAAATTGATAGCCAAGTTCCGCACCCATGAGGACGGCCTCAACCGGGATCTTGGGTTCATGTCACGCTACACGTTACCCCACCAGCGAACAAATGTTATCTGTTTTTAATATAACGGGTCAGTTGCTGTCTTTTCTATGTTTCTACCTCTCTATCTCTTTTTTTTTGTTTGTTGTTTTTTTTTTGGTGATTTGTATATTCTGTGAGACCTGGCAGGTAACACCTGTCTGTCTGCACACTGATTGCCTTGGCAACGGGCAGTTGAAAAAACTGTCTGTACTCACCAAGCATTGTTCTGTGAATTATAAATGCGATTTCATCTCGAGGATTTCATTTTCACATCGTTCACCTGACGAAGGAGGAAGCCTCCGAAAGCTTGTGAATTTAAAATAAAATTGCTGGACTATAACTTGGTGTTGTAAAATTGTTTACAATTCTTCAAGGTATCACAGCACAATTTTAGTTTTGAAACAACTCCCACCACTTCTTGCAACCACAGTGCACCTCCCCTTTAAGAGGTGCAGGCTGCCTTTAAGAAGCGCGAGCCACTCGCGATATCGGGGTCCTTGGCTGCACTCATCAGCAAATCAACAGCACAGGTAGCGCTGGCTGCGCACAGCAATCATTTAAAGAACATAAGAAATAGGAGTAGGAGTAGGCCATATGGCCCCTTGAGCCTGCTCCACTATTCAGTAAGATCATGGCTGATCTTCTACCACATCTTCACTTTCCTGCCCAATCCCCATATCCCTTGATTCCCCTAGAGTCCAAAAGTCTATCGATCTCAGTCTTGAATATACCCAACGACTGAGCATCCACAGCCCTCTGGGGTAGAGAATTCCAAAGATTCACCACCTTCTGAGTAAAGAAATTCCTCCTCATCTCAGTCCGAAATGGACCACCCCTTATCCTGAGACTATGTCCCCTAGTTCTAGACTCTTCAGCCAGGGGAAACAGCCTCTCCGCATCTACCCTGTCAAGCCCTGTCAGAATTTTATACGTTTCAATGAGATCACCTATCATTCTTCTAAACTCCAGAGAGTATAGGCCCATTCTACTCAATCTCTCCTCACAGGACAACCCTCTCATCTCAGGAATCAATCTAGTGAACCTTTGTTGCACCGCCTCTAAAGCAAGTATATCCTTCCTAAGGTAAGAAGACCAAAACTGTACACAGTACTCCAGGTGTGGTCTCACCAAAGTCCTGTACAACTGTAGTAAGACATGCTTACTCTTGTACTCCAACCCCCTTCCAATAAAGGCCAATGTACCATTTGCCTTCCTAATTACTTGCTGTACCAGTATGTTAACTTTCTGTGATTCGTGTACAAGGACACCCAAATCCCTCTGACTACCAACATTTCTTAGTCTCTCATCTTCTTAAAATAAAAATTCTGTCTTTCTATTCCCTCCAAAGTGGATAATTTCACATTTTCCCACATTAAACTCCATCTGCCACCTTCTTGCCCACTCACTTAACCTGTCTATATCCCTTTGCAGCCTCTTTGCGTCCTCCTCATGGCTTACTTTCCTTATTCCTCATTATAATTTCTTCTGTCTCAGCCTCTAAGGGACCCACGTTTACTTTCGCTACTCTCTTCCTTTTTACATACTTGTAGAAGCTCTTACAGTCTGTTTTTATATTTCTTGCTAGTTTACTGTCATATTCTATTTTCTCCCTGTATAATTTTTTGGTCATCCTTTGCTGGTTTCTAAAACTCTCCCAATCCTCAGGCTTACTACTGTTCTTGGTAACATTATAAGCCTCTTCTTTTTAATCCAATAATCTTTGAAACAACAGGCAGCACAAATGTAAAGTGTTGCTTGCATCGCAACGACTGGGCTCGGGTTAATCGCATACCGCGATCCCCGCACCTGTTTTCAGGGGTTATCCAGTTTAACCCCCATAGTGTTTTAGAGCTGTGCCAAATATTTGTATGCATTTTGCCATGTAAGCTGTAATAATTTTGAAGCTTGATGATACTGAATGATGAATTCAATTGGTAAAATGAAGTTAGTTGCGACACCTGTGTATTTTTCAAGTTGAATAAAATAACTTTTCCACTTTTTTATAGGTACTACGACATGGAGTTGGCTTATCAACCAGCTCCGACAGTGAGCTTATCACACAACTCCTGGCTTTGACTCCACCGAAGGAGGAAGCTGATACACCTGATTGGGTGGCCAGGTAGGAGAAATTACTTTTCTGAAATTTCTACCTCCACTCTGGGAGAGCACAGCAGACTCATTTTAAGTGCAGTTACAAGTTAAAGTGCAATTGGATTTAGGGCCTGGCCTTACACTGTAGCATGGCAGAGTGAAACTCCCTGCAATTAGGAAAAACTGCTTCACAATGACATTACAAGTAGTGTAAATGCACTTTTAGAATAAACCAATTTTATAATTGAACTTGATCTTTCTCTTCCTCTATTAACTCCTCGTTTTCTATATATGCTATAAAGTAAATGCCTAGCCTGGATATTCACATAACTTGTATACTCTTTTTAAAAGAAAATGTATTTTATATTAATTATCATTTGTTCATCCTCCATATACTTATGACTCTTATCATCCAAACAGGGAATTCATGGAACTTGATCCATTTTTCAAATGGTGTTTTTATTTTTCCAGCATTTTTAAAAAAAAGTCCATTAAAAGACGTTTGTTATTTTTAACAAGTACAGATGAAAACATTGAGCTCGTATTAAATAGGCATTTATGCTAACATGTTAGGCCATTAGGATATTTAGTGTGAAAGTATTATTGCAGAGTACTTGTAGGGCAGTTACCAAGCGTAGAATTTTTGAATCTACTTTTATTAACACTGATGTAAAAAGCTCCGTAATAGATGTTGATTAAATTAGGCAAATAGCAGTTAAAGGTTTTAATATTGGATTCTAGTAGATTTCAAAATGTATGCGTGCCATGAATTTGACACTGTCTTCTTGACATCTGTCCTAGACACTTAGGGGCCGATTTTTGGATGGCCAAGCGTGTGTGTTGGGGGCGGGGGAGCTCCTAAAATGGCAGAATCCCGGCGCGGGATCGGAGCCCAGCTCCAACCCGCTGACTTCTGGGTTCCCCAATGACACGATCGTGTGCGCGCGCAGCTGCCGCATGGGGGACTCCCACTGGCAATTAAAGCTGGCGGGGTGCTACTTTACATTGCTTTTTAGATAGTTGAGGTACTTGACAGACCTCATTGACTGGAGATTTTGGCAGAGGTGCAATTTTGAAGGATCCTCAGTGTGTTTCCTGTGCTGTGGGAAACACTCCCTGTTGGAGAAGACGTGTTTCAGCCAGCAGCCAGTGGGAGATGCAAAGGATTATTTGACAGTTGGGGGGAATACCTCATTTATTGCAGCGGGGCACTCTGTCACTTCAGACAAAGTTTTGGCTGCACTTTGTGTTTCCACTCAAAATTCTTAATTTATACCCTAAACTCTGCTGTGCAAACACATTTACCTACTTTGCGGACCCCCTCAAACTCTCACCGTCAGGATGGGGGGGGGGCGCCATAGCTGCATTCATCACTTCATCCGAGGACGAGCAACATCACCAGCCTCGCCAGGCACGCCGTCCACCTCCGCCACGTGGAGCTCCACAACACAGTGCTGTGCTACAGGCACCTGCACAAAATAGTCGTGCAACTACAAATGCACCCACTGTAGGGTGACCCAATGGGTGGCATCAAGTGTGGGTGTTCATAGTGATCCTCACGAAAGAGACTTATTACATAAGCCAGTCGAAAATGGCCAAGACGTGGCAGTAGTGGTGACAATAATAATATTTAATGTGCCATTAACAAAAATCAAATATAAATAAAAAAACATGACAAACCGTCAAACACCCTTGTGCATCCCTACATGGTGCTTCCCCTGTGGCAGCAGCAGAAGTAGTGGCAGGTTGCTCTTGGTCATGCCCTGACCGTTTAGATGCTTTGGGCCTACGCCCTTTGGGTTTCGGTGCCCGTGAGGGTCCCTCCAAAGTCTGCTCCACCTGCAACTGTGCAGGGGCAGACTCGACCACCTGGAGAGGAGGCAGAATTGCGGGTACTGGTCGAGAGGGGGGCAATGGGTGAGACGTGGGAGCGCTTTGAGTGACGTCCCCACTTCCATGTCCCCTTTCGTCATCATGGGCCAGGCCCACATCACTCCTACAACCCTGCTGGACAACAGTTTGGAGGACATGTGTGAAACCTTGTAAGGACAGTGCTAGTGTATCTGCCTGCCTGTTGAAGGCGGCAGAAAGTTGCTCACCCTGAGTCCAAAGGTTGTCAGGGCCTCAATGGACTCATTAGTGAGCCGTGCTTGAAGCTCGATGGAAGCTAGCCTTCCCTCCATCGCAGACATTCCCGCACTTACCCGCGACACTATCTCAGAGATGCCCTCATGTTCCTGTGACAGTATCTGAGATTCCCTCCTGTGCCACCATTCCACTTATGCAGGAGTTGGACTCCTTCATCCTCTGCGCGATTGTGGAGAGAGCGCGTGGTACCCTGTTCCAGCTCCTCGCAAATGTGCTGCTGCCCCTTGATCATTCTCCTTTTAAAGGATGGCCCCCAGGGATCAACATCTGTGTCCAGCTGAGCAGAGCCTGGAGAAGAGTGCTCCCACCGAGGCGGACTCTCCACAGCTGCCCCTGCCACCAGTGTCTGCTCGTGCTCACGTGTGGTGATTCACCATGTGTGACCCCAACTAAGTGAGGACGGGGACCCACCGAGGTATGTGTATCTGCGCTGGTGGATGGCTCACTCAGATGTGACGGTGCCCCCTCAGAGGCCGGCAGGTCCTCTGAGGAATCGCCCTCCGCCATCACGGCGGTCGCTGAGGGCCCTATAAGAGAACAGAAAGCAATATTAAGCATGTTGAGGTGCTGAAGATGGCCAGGCATGTTAACATCATTTGCTGTTGTGAGTGCTGAATGTTAAAGTTCTGTCACCAGCCGTTTGTCGGGTGGCAGTCTCGGCGTCCCCGATGGACAGGCACTCAAGGGTGCGGCTCAGTTCAAGAGCCTCCTCCTCCGCGTCCGTGAGGGCGACCTGATGTTGCGGCCCCCCTCCGGTCTTCGCTCTCTCCCGTGCATTCTGGGCTCTCTTCTATAAGGGGCGAAAGTAGAGAGGCATGAGTGAGGGATGGTGACGTGGCCAACCGCTGAATGCATTGGTTTGGGTGAGACTGACCGTGAAAGAGATGCATCAGAAGGTGAGTATGAGACAGAGCCATGACATTGTATGAGGATTGGGTTGAGTGGTAGTGGTGGGCTGAGTACTGGGGAGGTGAGTAAGTGCGGGTAAGTTGAGGATGAGGGTTCAGTGGGTATGAGGAGTGATGTGATAGAGTAGTGTTGGGCAATGCACAAGGAGTTGTGGGGTGGGGGCGGTGATGTGGAAGACGGAGTGTAGGAGAATGAGTAAGTGTGCTCACTTTGGCTGACCTAATTAGGTCATTGAAGTGCTTCCTGCACTGGATCCATGTGCGGGAGATGTTGCTGCTGCTGGTGACCTCCTCTGCCACCTCGAGCCAGGCCTTGGTGGCAGAGACAGGCCACTTCCTCCCGTTTGCCGGGTAGAAAATATCCCTCCTCCTCCTCACCCCATCCAGTAGGACCTGGAGTGAGGCATCGTTAAATCTGGGAGCAGCCTTTCTCCTGGTCTGCTCCATGCTGTACTTTTGGTTGTTTGCTGCAGGAGCAGTATTGGAAGACTGCCTCTTTAAATAGGGCTGCTCCAGCTTGACAGCCTGTGATGCGGATGCGCAGTCTGCCCGCTGCGCAGGTTGACGACGGGAAACCCGGAAGCCACGGTAAGTGGCTTCAATTTACCCGCGATCTCGTGAAGAACGGACCGATTTCACTGGGCGGGTTACCCACATGCCCAGTCGTCCCCCTGCTGCCATCCCACCTCCCTGGTAATATCGGGGCCTCAGGCCAGGATTTTGAGCCGTTGGTTTGCCGACCGACTGGCCGGCCTGATTGACAGGCTGGCCTCAGTCACACGGAAGCAGAGCATGATAAGGTAAGTCTTCAGGTAATTCTTTGATTGTATGGATGAGGGGGGTGGCATGGGTGGGCACCTGAGGGCAGCAATGGGCATGGGGGTCACTGGGGGGTGGGGGGGGAGGGAGCGAGTCGGTCATCGGAGGAGTCAGTCGTGGGGGAAGAGATCCGGGGTCAGTCACAGGAGCAAGGGGGAGGGTTGGGATCGGGGGTCATCGTGGGGGTCTGCGATCGTTGGTGGTCGGGATCCGGGGCCTGCGATTGATGGTGGAATGGGGGGGGACCAGAGATCGGGGTGGGGGGGTCGCTGCAGGTAGGCTTCTTGAGCCTGGGGGAAGCACTCCTGCTCTTCGGGCCCACAAGCTGTGCCAGAAAGGCACTTGCGTGCAGTTTCGAGCCTCCTTTCACGTGGTGTAAAGGAGAAGGTCTGGGAATCCCGGCCCCAAGTGGTTTAAATCGCAAAACCTTTGAAAATGGAGGCCCGCAGCCTCCTTGAAAGGTTTTAGTGACCAACCCACCTTCTGGGGCGGGACTGAAATTGTTGCGATTTTCAATACCTCCCCGCCCCCAACCCACCCATTTTTCACTGTTAAAATTCTGCCCTTAATCTTGCCAAACTCAATTTTAAATTAATCATCACATTTCTTTATCGCAGTCTTCTATATTTGTACACGCTTAATTTGAAAAATAATTTATTGTTTTGGATCTTTAAGATTGTGGAGAGAGATATATCGTCCATCTTGGTTTATTTACTGTTATACTTCAAGATTTGCACAGCCATGGAGCTAAATAGAATGAAGCATAAAATGTTATACTTTGTGTGAAATTTTGAAAATTCAAGTTTAGTGGCTAAAAAATTTAACCAGGATTACACAGTCAAATTGTGGAATAATCATTAGTCCCTAGGTTTAGAGAAAATAATCTAAATCATCATTATAATATATGCTTCAAGAATGGTTCTCTGTAGCCAATCTCCAAGCCTGTTGAAGCTGGTTCTGCCGTACAACCCTAGGCCTCTAATGGCAGCAGTTAGCACTTGTGGGAGAGTCGTTAACTATCTTCTATAGGGATTTGAGTTGCAGATATCCCTGGAGTTGCCGCACACTCATTGGTGGACTGCAGTGTTGTGAAACCATCATGCAAGGATGTGCAGCTAGTGGACTCTTCCACGCAAGCCACCATTTCCTTCATGCTATTTGGCTTGGTCGCAATGACAGCACAGTCCAGACGCAAAGGCTCGTCAGCTGAGGAGTAATGTGAGCTCGTACCCCCAACAGCAGGCTTCTCCCATTCTCTACCTCCTTTTTTTGTGCTCACCTCTTCTTCATGCTCCCGTGCCCAACCGCCCAAATCGTCAAGACCAGCTGCTCATGTTCTATGTCTCAATCACTGCCATCTCCTCTACCTCATTATCTAAATCCCTCTTGGGTGTATGTGTCTTAGCTGCTGCTTGGGAGGGATAGAATGAGTGACCATATATGATGTGAAGTGCTAGTGGGCCCTATGTCATTAAAGCTTGGCTTGACTTCGTCTGGCACACATAAAGAAAGAGAAGAGGAAGATACATTACAATAGTGTCCTTACGCGGAGCCTTCATTTGTAGCTTCCAACAAAGGGAGTGGCATGGCAAAATGCTTCTGTGTATGGTTTGTTGGCAGCCAATGAATGAGAGAATAGGATGAAAGGAGAGAGCAGGAGATAGTGGTTAGCAGTAACCTTGAGCTGAAGCCAGCCCACCTCTTTCCCCGTTTCCAACCCCCTTTATGTTATCTCTCTCCAGGATTTGCAAAATTCCTATCTCATACAGAGTTAGTGAATGGAGGTTAGGGTGTCTTCCTTCTGTGTATGCTTTCTTAGTTTTCTGTTATGGGCTATCTTCTGCAACTTGAGTAGAAGAAGTGAGAGGTTTCAATTGTCTTGATGATATGTGGTAATGTCAAAGTTTCAGCATGCAGCTGCAGTAGATGTGGTGATAAGTATATCCCCATCACATTAGATGGGAATGATAACTTGGGCCCGAATACATGCAAAGATATATGTGAAGGAGCACTTACAAGGGATGGCTGGTGGTACTAAGTGAACCCTGTACTGAATTAGTATTTATGGCAAGTATTGAATGTAATTTAAGATGTGGTGAGGAGAGAGGTAAATAAATGACATAGGTACATAGAAAAGTATATTGATGGAAGGTGACAATAGGTTCTTTTGCCTGAACTGATAAGGTCACAAAACCTCTTCCTATGTTGCCCCGTGGCATTCACGCTCATTGCCATTCTTAGGCAGCTTGCCCAGTGGTCTTGCAATATTTATCCTGAAGAGATCTCTCCTCTCTGTGCCACACATCTTCCATCGGGATTTTGTGTCCCATTTGGAGAAAACTGGGCATTCTGTGCTTTGCTGAACTGCTTGCAGACATGTTTCGAAACACAAGGGTACTGGCTTCCAAAGCACAATTAAGCTGTTGCAGTCATTTAAATCCTTCATCACTACATGATTTTCCTCCCCCACCCATGGGATGAGTTTCCAATCAAAAGCTTTTTTCATTCTGATAGCTCCTTGAGATTATGCAAATGATGCTAGCTCTGGAAATACATGTGGGGACAGGCAAATGCTTTTCTTGGTACTGCCCAACTTCTGGTCAGGCTTATGTCCAGTCAGAAAATTAACTATCTACGGCCATGTCAAGTATTTCCAAGGAGGGTGTGCAATTATTTGATGTCAAAATTACTTGTACTTTATGCCTATGTGTGGCTTCAAGAAAGAGAACAATTAGGAGGAAGGACTTGCAATATAAAGCACTTCTGCTACCCTAACTATCAAATCTAAGAAATGTTCAGAATTCATTTTAAAAATACCTGTGGGCTCTATTTTCATTTGTTTCTTAGTCATGTGGAGAATCACCATTTTATGACTCCACTGTCCACTTTGAAGCATCAGCAAGCAGCTCTGTGGAGATTCCTGTGGATCAGCATCTGGACCAGTTCTGGGTGCTGACCGGAAGGTACTTGAGCCAGCAAAAATCAATACTGACTGAGTTCATAGATATCTTTGATTTTAGCTGCCAAACAGTGAATCGGGTGTGCTACATGACATAACTAAAAGGGATTCCTTTAGAATGTGTCTACTTCTTGATATTATTATGAGTATGATTGAGAAAGGAAATATCAGAAAAAAATATCTGGCACGCATATTGTGTCACTGCCGAAGCAATACCATTGGTTTGACTGGGTATCACAGCATTGTAAATCTCCCAAATTGGAGTACGCACTTAGATGAAAACTTTCCAATGCATTGTCATTTGTATGTTATCCAGCTGAAATGATGCATGGATCTTCTTTTGCTCACATCAAAAAAACTGCACAGACACACTGTCACAAAGATTAACAACACTAAATTACAAAAAATTAGTAAACCTTCCAACAAAGCTAGTTGTGTAATCTTCTAACAAGGTGATTTTGGTAAAAGTTGCTTTTATAGTGATTAATGGTTTGTAGAGAGAAGACCTAAGTCACCAGCTTTGATCTTCATTTCTAGGATTAGAAATTTGATGACTGCAACGCCTACCTCTTATTCAATACTTCTTATGTACAAAGATGTAATCTATGCTGTCCGTGACCCTTATGGGAATCGTCCTCTGTGTCTTGGCTGCCTTGTACCAGTTTCCAAATTGCACAGTTCAGGTAAGAAATAACCTAATTTATAAAAATAAAACTTAATTGAAAATTTAAGTCCAGGACACAGCGTAGAAAATATTCCCCCAGACCTGTCTCAAATATTTTATCTTTGTGATTTTTTTTTTAACCTGGTATAAACATTTTAAGAATATATATATTTTAAGATGTGTGTGGAGTGTCTGATATTGGTACAGGCCGCATACTGTTTCTAATCTACATAAAAGACCTAGATTCAGAAATGCAATGCAATTTGGTCAGATTTGCAGATGATTCTAAACTAGTGGAGTGGTTTGAATCTGATAAGCAGCCAAGGAACTACAGAAGGAAAAATTTGAAAGTGATGACGCTGGCAAATGAAATTCAGTACAGATAAATGCAAGATATTGCACATTGGAAGAAAAATTAGGGAACTGGTTAATGAACGGTGTTGAACTGGTTAGAGAGGAGGATGAAAGAGATCTAGGAATGATAGTGGATTCATCACTTAGTACGTCCAGTCATTGGCAATGGCAATCACCAAGCAAAAACAATACTGAGCTCTATTGTCAATAGCTGAGTATTGGTCGGTTTTCTTTTGTTTTGCATCTAAAAAGAACTTATATCACAGGCATAAAGTAAAGGAAAAAGAAGCTAAGACACCTGATGCAAGTCTACCAACACCGTTGCATTTCGCTGAGATTTCCGAGGTTTCCCTCGATGGAGTGCGAAGTGAGGCAGGAGTGAGTAACAGTGCCTCCTGCCTGATTTTCTTCTCTCTACATTTGGAGCAGCACCCCAAGAAGGACTGGCCCTTCGGCCGAGCTCCCAGCCCTTTGTTAAAATTGGATAGCCAGTTGGTGAAGGATAGAATACTAGAGTCTGGTCTTTAGTTGTTTCCAAGCCTTTATTCAGAGATTCCCCTTACACCGACACCACACCCTAGATAAGCTCTCGTATAAAAAGGATACAAGGGATTCCCCAGTTGATACCCACCAGCTGAATACAATTAACACTCATTGATATAAATCATACAATTAACAGATTCCCTTCTCTCTTTTAAAAAAAACTTTATATATACAATACAAACAAAAATTTAAAAAAATCAAAAACTTCCATACTCTTTACAACTTATACTATTCAGAGCATTACATTGTGAGGCGACCCTTCTGCAGGACCTCATATATTTCCTTTGTACATGTACCTCTTTTAGTAAAACAATCTGACAGTTGCTGGCTTGAATCCACCCATTTGATTTTAGAGATTTCCTTTCTCTCCAGCATTTGTTTCAATCCGTAATCTTTTTTTATTCGTTCACGGGATGTGGGCGTCGCTGGCGAGGCCAGCATTTTATTGCCCATCCCTAATTGCCCTCGAGAAGGTGGTGGTGAGCCGCCTTCTTGAACCGCTGCAGTCCGTGTGGTGATGGTTCTCCCACAGTGCTGGCCCTTCGGCCGAGCTCCCAGCCCTTTGTTAAAATTGGATAGCCAGTTGGATAGCCATTTTTCGTAGAGTGTACATTATCCCACAATGAACAATTGTCTACATTCAATGGGTATACTATCTTCAGTACTCCCATTGTACAGGATGTCACTCAAAATATTTGCCAAATAGAATCCCATATCTACTGCATTGACAAGAGCCAGTGTTTCAGCAGCCAGAGTATTTTTAACAACCCGTTTTATTTTCTTAGCTTCCGAAGCTAAAGGACAACATTTCTCATTCTCACCCAAAAGAAACACTATGAAACCAGCTGCACTAGAATACCAATCAGGAAGATTAGCATGTGAAGCATCACTAAAGATAACTAGCTTCATTTTCTTTGGGTCACCTAAGGATGGGAACTTAAGTACGCATTTATCTATTTTATTTTTGTAATGTTTTATTTGCCCTTAAAACATTCTCTACTGTGGGGTGTTTCATTGAAGTACTTAACCCCAACACATCACAACCAGTTCAACTGACCAATCAAGCTTCGTAATTGCTCTGTCTGTTCTTTAGATCTAACATCACCTTTCTGTGATGACCTAGTATGATTCACCGGGATGGGAGTAACACTCTCTAAATAGGACTGTTGATTTAAAGTTATACCAGACCCACTCTGCTTAATATCTATACCAATATATTTAAAAGCACCACAGGCCTGACTCCAAATTTTAAATTTTACTCTAGTCTTATTAATGACGAATTTCTCAAATTCCACAGTACCACCCCATAAGAAATCATCAGTAGGCATCGTGAAAATGCCAGAAAGTTTTCCGTTATGGTATCAATAAAACATTGCAGGATCTGCTTTTAGTTGAACACAACCTATTTTCAGTAAAACAGAACTCACTGAAAAATACCATATCCTAGAAACATCATTCAGGTCATAGATGCATTTGTTTAGTTTCCATAGTTTCTTTCCACATCTGCTGCCTCTTTAGGCGATTTCAGAAACACTTCTCTCTGAAAAGTATCGCCCAGTGGCTTTTATGTCAATTGACCTACACTCCCATGAAAATGTTGCCAAACAAGCCAAAAAGATTTTTAAGATTATCTTTCCAGCAGTGGGAGAATCCTCTCAACATTTGAATCACTCAGTTTCTCTTCAAAATCCCCAGCTACCAACCTCACTTTAGCCTTATAAGTCCCATCTGCAAGGACTGTTTCAGTACAGACCCATCTATGCAACAAAGCTGGTTGACCCTTATCTGTTACCTCAGAACAAACTCCAAATTCTTTCCAACTATCTAACTCCCTTTGTTTTGCCTCTGTTACTGGATTATCCTCAAGTTTATTGGCAGCTACCAAAACGTCACGATCATGAGGACTTCCGCTTCTAGTTCTGTTATGTGACTATTCTGTGGTCTTTGTTTCATTGCATGACCTAGTCAAGCTACGTCCTCTACTTCCATTTATATGTCTGTAGGGACTACTACTGCGAAATCTTCCTTTTTCATCTCTAATTCATCATCGTTTTCTGACGTGAAATTCACTTCCGGACTCCCTATCACTACTTGTACTCCGCTTTCGTCCTCTTCACTCTTTTACCCTATTCTGCCAGTCCATGGACCTCGCTTCATGGCCATGAACATTCAACCAATATTTAAATCTACCAGTACCTTTGCACGTCCCAAAATTGTTGCATCCCTCCATTCATTAGTCCCTTCTGGAACATATGTCACTCGTGTACCTACTTTGGGTAATTGTTCTTTGGATGTGATAGCTCTGTCATGTGTTTCTTGATCACTGACATTACCACTGTCCAGCCCTCGATCTACCTCATTTTGTACCTCAGGAACCTCATCGGTGACACAAGGTGCCTCGTTTACTTCTATCAACTGCTCAGAGTCTGAGATTTTATAATTAATTTCAATTAATCGTGAGGAATGAACCGTAACAGTTTGATTGCCATGTTGGACAATTACTGTCTTATCATCACGACCTATTACTTTACCAGGGCCTTTCCATTCCCTATGACCCTCTTTTTTATAGTATACCAAATCTCCTGAATTGAACTCTGTCTCAGACGATTTAATACGATGCCTCAGTTCTCTATGAATTTTCTCTGATACCTCAGCCGTGATAAAAGCCTGTCTCTCTGCATGCATAGCATTTAAATGCTCAGAAAAAATGTAGTACATTCTAGAGCGGAAGGATTATCACAAAGAACAGACGGTAATTTGGGATTGCGCCCATAGACTGGTTGGTAAGGCCCATATCCTCCAAACATCTGAAGAGAATTCTTTGCACGAACTGCCCATGCCAGGGCAGTTGACAATTTACACTCTCTTCGACCAGCCAAAATTTTATGCACCATGCTGTCAATCACAGCATGATTCCTTTCACAAAGACCATTGCTAAAAGGGCTCTCAGCTGCTGTATTCATAACAATGCTATATTCATATTCTTACACATATCTCGGAACTCCACGTTAGTGAATTCACCTCCATTATCGGCCAAAAACTTGGCAGGTCTCCCAAGTCCAGTCCCTATCCATTTTTACATAATTTTATCTAGAATAGCCTCCTTCTCCTTACTATATATTAGTGTAGAAAAGCTAAATCTCATAGCCAGATCGATCAGTAAACTGTAAGATGAAAACATTTCTGTCTTTGTCCCGTACCTTTAGATCCATGGCAACTACCTTGTTAAAGTCACGTGCTAATGGAACACTTACAATTGGACGTGGGGGCGTCCGTCTATACTACTTACAGATTTCACAGTTCTCACTAATCTCTTCTATGAGCGTCGTATATTCCTCATCAACTACCCCTGCGTCTTTTAGCAGGATCTTTAAATATTGGCAAGTAGGGTGGGCAAATTGTCTATGTAACTTTAAAACCATTTGTTTTTTTTCTCTCTCATCCTTATCGCCTGTCACCATTAATATTTGCCTAACTGAGAAGAAACGTCAGGTATTATTAAGGGGAACCTGACTGGGTAAACTGCAAATCAACTGATTTCCCAAAAATGATTGCTTCATCGTGTTCCATGTCAAGTTTCATTTTTGCCTTTTTCATGGAAGGTTTACCCAAAAGCATAGAGACTAAACCGTACTTATAAAATGGCTAACTCCAGCTATCATCCATGGAATTACCACTCTCTTGAGTGACCTCAAGGTCTCCTGGATAGGGTAATGGAGACAAAAACTCTTAAGAGGCTTTGGGTAATGTGTTGGCGAACCATAGTTTTCTATGGAATGATGAAGCAGATGGTCAAATTGTCTCTTCATCTGTTCTTGTCTTTGTGGAGTAAAATAATAAAAAGTAAAAGTAAAAACTTAAAAGCTTTTCTTTGCTGTCTTCATTTTTTTCATCAGATTGCATAAAATGTTGGTCACGCCTATTACCACCACGGTGGTGGAAGTAATATAATCTGTTATTGCCACCGATAGGATGTGGGAGGACAATACTCACCCAATCCTTTGGATCAAATTACACATTCCAGACAATCATTGTCAGGCAGGCTACAGGGTTCAGACAAGGCACGGCGCTGACACTGCCGAGTTCAGAGAACGCACGGCGCTGACACTGCCGAGTTCAGAGAACGCACGGCGCTGACACTGCCGAGTTCAGAGAACGCACGGCGCTGACACTGCCGAGTTCAGAGAACGCACGGCGCTGACACTGCCGAGTTCAGAGAACGCACGGCGCTGACACTGCCGAGTTCAGAGAACGCACGGCGCTGACACTGCCGAGTTCAGAGAACGCACGGCGCTGACACTGCCGAGTTCAGAGAACGCACGGCGCTGACACTGCCGAGTTCAGAGAACGCACGGCGCTGACACTGCCGAGTTCAGAGAACGCACGGCGCTGACACTGCCGAGTTCAGAGAACGCACGGCGCTGACACTGCCGAGTTCAGAGAACGCACGGCGCTGACACTGCCGAGTTCAGATAGGAAGGGGCGAGGCCATGGAGGGATTTCAACATGAGGGTGAGAATTTTCAAATCAAGGTGTTGATGGACCAGGAGCCAATGTAGGTCAGCGAGCAGAGGGGTGATGGGTGAACGAGACTTGCTGCGAGTTAGGATACATGCAGCAGAGTTTTGGATGAGCGCAAGTATATTGAGGGTGGAAGATGGGAGGCAGGCTAGGAGAGCATTGGAATAGTCGAATCTGGAGGTAACAAGGGCATGGATGAGCCGTTCTGCAGCAGGTGGCCTGAGTCAGGGGATGAGACGGGCAATGTTGTGGAGGTGGAAGTAGGTGGTCTTTGTGAAGTTCCATTCGCAACCCCTCAGATAGTGAAGCAGTCTGTGCCTGCATGCAGCAAGACCTGGACAACATCCAGGCTTGGGCTGATAAGTAGCAAGTAACATTCACACCAGACAAGTACCAGGCAATGACCATCTCCAACAAGAGAGAGTCTAACCACCTCCCCTTGACATTCAACGGCATTATCATCGCCAAATCCCCCACCATCAACATCCTGGGGGTCACCATTGACCAGAAAGGACAAGGGCAGCAGGCACATGGGAACACCACCACCTGCACGTTCCCCTCCCAAGTCACACACCATCCCAACTTGGAAATATATCGCCGTTCCTTCATCATCGCTGGGTCAAAATCCTGGAACTCCCTGCAAAACAGCACTGTGGGAGAACCTTCACCACACGGACTGCAGCGGTTCAAGAAGGTGGCTCACCACCACCTTCTCGAGGGCAATTAAGGATGGGCAATAAATGCTGGCCTTGTTAGCGATGCCTACATCCCATGAACGAATAACAAAAAAAGATATGGGGTCGGAAGCTCAGCTCAGTCAGTTAGGATGCTGAGGTTGCGAACAGTCTGTTTCAGCCTGAGACTGGCCAGGAAGTGGGGTGGAATCAGTAGCGAGGGAATGGAGTTTGTGGCAGGGACCAAAAACAATGTTTTTGATCTTCCCAATGTTTAATTGGAGAAATTTGTAGTTCATCCAAGACTGGATGTTGGATAAGAAGTCTGACAACAGAGGCAGTGGAGGGATCGAGAGAGGTGGTGAGGTAGAGCTGGGTGTCGTCTGTATACAAGTGGAACCTGACGTCATGCCTTCGGATGATGTCGCCAAGGGGCAGTATGTAGATGGGGCCAACGATAGATCCATGGGGGACTCCAGAGGTAATGGTGCTGGGGTGGGAAGAGCAGCCATTGCAGGGATTCTCTGGCTACGACTGGATAGGTAATAGTGGAACAAAGCAACGGAGGAGAGGCATTAGAGAAGGATGGTGTGGTTAACCCTGTTTAAAACTACTGATATAAAGATGAGGAGGGATAGTGCACCACAGCCACAGTCATAGAGGATGTCACTTTTGATTTTGATCAGGGCTGAATCTTGATCGGAGAGGTTCAAACATGGAGTTGCGGGAAAAATGTCAGACAGGTATGGGGCCAACGGACAGCAGCATTGCCTTCTACTCCACAGCTGCAGATAATGCACGGTGTCTTTTGGAACACAGGTGATAGCTGTTGGGAATTGCAGGCAACACACTCTGCACGGCGCCTCCTCTTCATTCCTCCACCTGCCCTGCCAGTTGGGTTATGTGTATCTGAATGCTGCTCGTCCTCCTTCCATTGCTCCTTTTCTTCACTCAAAAAAAAAAGAGATCACAAGATAACTATGGATGAGAAAGGCCATTTGGCTCACCTTGAATCAAGTGTTGATCCCTCTTTGTGTGAAGAATGATTTCTTGATATCATTCCTACATTTGAATCCATGTTTTTTCCTCCTAGCAATTCTCCTTGTGGCTTTTTTCTACACTGGCCACAGCACATCAGTAGCTCCCTTGTGCCTCAGTGACCAGCACTGCACAAGGGCATCAAGGTGTGGCCTGAGCAGCAGACTGTTCACAACTTCCTCTGACATAAAGGCCTGGACTTTCCTTATGAAAATCACCCACTTAGGGGTGGTGGTCTGGCAAGTGAAGTGGGACAGGGCACCTCAGCCAAAACTCCGCGCCAGAACTGGCTACCTCGATTTCTGCCATGATTTCCCTCCCGTGACCCCTCTGTGGCCCTGATCATTCTGCTGGCAGCGCACCCACTGGAATCAAATGAATGGGGGAGCGGGGGGGGAATTGCTAAATTCAAACACACCGGATGTAACTGTTGCCACTTAAACAGCTCTCCTCCTAATGTTTGGCTGGTGGCTACATTGATCTCCTGGACTGCCGTAGGAATAGGAGTAGGCCATTGAGCCCCTTGAGCCTGTTCCGCCATTTAATTAGATAATGGTTGAGCTGTATTAAGTGATATGGGCCAAAGGCAGGTATATGGAGTTAGATCACAGATCAGTCATGATCTTATCAAATGGCGGAGCAGGCTCGAGGAGCTGAATGGCCTACTCCTGTTCCTATGGATCTTAACTCCATCTCCCAGCCTTGGTTCCATATTCCTTAATACCCTTGCCTAAAAAAAATCTATCAATCTCAGTCTTGAAATTTTCAATTGACCCCCAGTCTCAACAGCTTTTTGGGGGAGAGAGTTCCAGATTTCCACGACCCTTTATGTGAAGAAGTGCTTTCTGACATCACCCGTGAACAGCCTCGCTCTAATTGTTCTGGACTCTCCCACCAAAGGAAATAGTTTTTCTCTGTGGACCCTATCAAATCCTTTAATCTTAAGCACCTCAGTTAGATCACCCCTTAATCTTCTATACTCAAGGGAATACAAGCCTAGTCTATGTAACCTGTCCTTATAATTTAACCCTTTTAACCCTGGTATCATTCTGGTGACTCTGCGCTGCACCCCCTACAAGGCCAGTATATCCTTCCTGAAGTGCAGTGCCCAGAATTGAATGCAGTACTCCAGATGGGGTCTAACTAGAGCTCCATATAGCTGTAACATAACTTCCACCCCTTTGTATTCCAATCCCCTTGAGATAAAGGCTAACATTCCATTAGTCTTTTAAATTATTTTTGTACCTATCCACTAGCTTTTAGTGATTTCTGTATTTGGACCCCTAAATCTCTCGGTCATCCACAGTTCCTAGCTTCTCGCCATTTAGAAAACACTCTGATTTATCTTTCTTGGGTCTAAAGTGAATGACCTCGCAGTTTTCCACATTAAACTCCATCTGCCACAGTTTTGCCCAGTCACCTAATGTTTGCAACTTTCTGCTCCCATCTACACTATTTACTATGCCACCTAACTTAGTGTTGTCAGCAAACTTAGATATATGGCTCTCCAAAAGCATATGGAGGCTTGTGGGACTTCAGTACTTGGTGACACCAGGTAATTAGATACAACTGTGGGATGTGAGAAACCTGGGCATGCGGATCATCTAAGAGATCATTTGAGTTCAGTTTGTTTTGCTTCCATGGGGAGGAGTTTTTTCAGCAAATGTAAAATATATTACACCAGAAATTATTGTAGGCAGCATTAACTCGTGAATGCTTAACATGTTCATATGACAGGCATTAGGAAGGCAAATGGTACGTTGGCCTTTATTGCAAGGGGGTTGGAGTACCCCGAAGGAAGTCTTGCTGCAATTATGCAGGGCTTTGGTGGGACCACACCTTAAGTACTGTGTACAGTTTTGATCTCCTTATTTAAGGAAGGATATACTTGCCTTACAGGTGGTTTAACGAAGGTTCACCAGATTGATTCCTGGGATGAGAGGTTTGTCCTTTGAGGAGAGATTGAGTAGAATTGGCTTATCCTCTCTGGAGTTTGGAAGAATGAGAGGTGATCTCATTGAAATGTATAAAATTCTAAGAGGGCTTGATAGGGTAGATGCTGAGAGGCTGTTTCCCCTGGCTGGAGAGTCTAGAACTAGGGGACATAGTCTCAGGATAAGGGGTGGGCCATTTAGGACTGAGATGCGAAATTTCTTCACTCTGAGGGTTGTGAATCTTTGGAATTCCGTACCCCAGAGGGTTGTGGATGCTCAGTCGTTGAGTATATTCAAGGCTGAGATCAATAGATTTTTGGACACTAAGTGAATCAAGGGATATGGGGATTGGGCAGGAAAGTGGAGTTGAGGTAGAGGATCAGCCATGATCTTATTAAATGGCAGAGCAGGCTCGAGGAGCTGTATGGCCTACTCCTGTTCCTATTTCTTTCTTATGACATTCCTTTGTTTCCCATTTTAACAAGAGACGTTAACCCACTTCAAATAAATTGGTTATTGTTGCTAATAGCAGTAACTCTTGAGGAGCGGAGCAATCTGGTTCTGTGTCTCACTTGAGTTTAATTTCTTATGCTTCATGGGGAGGAATTGTTCTTCAACTCCTCAATATTGAACGGGCTGCAAGAAGAGCTACCTTTATACTGGCCAATAGTAATCATTCTCCAGCAGGTCATTTCCTTGCAGTGACCCTTTACATCAATAATACCATGAGATAATCCTCATTATTTTCCTTCCTTGTAGTATAAAAGGCTCCTCCCCAAAGAGGGTGAAATCCTAACTCTATTGATTTTTTTTTTATTCGTTCACGGGATGTGGGCGTCGCTGGCAAGGCCGGCATTTATTGCCCATCCCTAATTGCCCTTGAGAAGGTGGTGGTGAGCCATCTTCTTGAACCGCTGCAGTCCGTGTGGTGACGGTTCTCCCACAGTGCTGTTAGGAAGGGAGTTCCAGGATTTTGACCCAGCGACAATGAAGGAACGGCGATATATTTCCAAGTCGGGATGGTGTGTGACTTGGAGGGGAACGTGCAGGTGTTGTTGTTCCCATGCGCCTGCTGCCCTTGTCCTTCTAGGTGGTAGAGGTCGCCGGTTTGGGAGGTGCTGTCGAAGAAGCCTTGGCGAGTTGCTGCAGTGCATCCTGTGGATGGTGCACACTGCAGTCACAGTGCGCCGGTGGTGAAGGGAGTGAATGTTTAGGGTGGTGGATGGGGTGCCAATCAAGCGGGCTGCTTTATCTTGGATGGTGTCGAGCTTCTTGAGTGTTGTTGGAGCTGCACTCATCCAGGCAAGTGGAGAGTATTCCATCACACTCCTGACTTGTGCCTTGTAGATGGTGGAAAGGCTTTGGGGAGTCAGGAGGTGAGTCACTCGCCGCAGAATACCCAGCCTCTGACCTGCTCTCGTAGCCACAGTATTTATATGGCTGGTCCAGTTAAGTTTCTGGTCAATGGTGACCCCCAGGATGTTGATGGTGGGGGATTCGGCGATGGTAATGCCGTTGAATGTCATGGGGAGGTGGTTAGACTCTCTCTTGTTGGAGATCGTCATTGCCTGGCACTTATCTGGCGCGAATGTTACTTGCCACTTATCAGCCCAAGCCTGGATGTTGTCCAGGTCTTGCTGCATGCGGGCTCGGACTGCTTCATTATCTGAGGGGTTGCGAATGGAACTGAACACTGTGCAGTCATCAGCGAACATCCCCATTTCTGACCTTATGATGGAGGGAAGGTCATTGATGAAGCAGCTGAAGATGGTTGGGCCAAGGACACTGCCCTGAGGAACTCCTGCAGCAATGCCCTGGGGCTGAGATGCTTGGCCTCCAACAACCACTACCATCTTCCTTTGTGCTAGGTATGACTCCAGCCACTGGAGAGTTTTCCCCCTGATTCCCATTGACTTCAATTTTACTAGGGCTCCTTGGTGCCACACTCGGTCAAATGCTGCCTTGATGTCAAGGGCAGTCACTCTCACCTCACCTCTGGAATTCAGCTCTTTTGTCCATGTTTGGACCAAGGCTGTAATGAGGTCTGGAGCCGAGTGGTCCTGGCAGAACCCAAACTGAGCATCGGTGAGCAGGTTATTGGTGAGTAAGTGCCGCTAATCAACTTGCATTTATATAGAGCCTTTAGCGTAAAGAAAGGCACTTCACTACTAAGGAGGGGAGACTAGGAAGGGTGACCGAAAGCTTGATTGAACAAAAAGGTTTTTGGAGCGTTTTAAAGGTTAAGAAAAGGACAGAGGTTCAGGGAGGAAGTTTGAGAGAGTAGGACCAAGGGGGCTGAAGTCTCTGCTACCAAAGAGGGTCAAAGTGGAGTACACAGAAGGCTAGAGTCAGAGGAATGGATCATAGTGGGGTTAGACTGGAGGATATTGCATAACTAGGTGGAGCAAGGCCATGGAGAGGTTTATGGATGAAGACAAAGATCTTAAATTTAATGTGATGAAGATTTCTGATGCAGTGTAGATCATGGTGGCGGTACAGTGATATACAGTCAGGAGGGACTGGCCCTGGGAGTCCTCAACATTGACTCCGGACCCCATGAAATCTCATGGCATCAGGTCAAACATGGGCAAAGAAACCTCCTGCTGATTACCACCTACCGTCCTCCCTCAGCTGATGAATCAGTCCTCCTCCATGTTGAGCACCACTTGGAGGAAGCACTGAGGCTAGCAAGGGCACAGAATGTACTCTGGGTGGGGGACTTCAATGTCCGTCACCAAGAGTGGCTCGGTAGCACCACTACTGACCGAGCTGGCCGAATCCTGAGGGACATAGCTGCCAGACTGGGCCTGCGGCAGGTGGTGAGCGAACCAACACGATGAAAAAACCTACTTGACCTCGTCCTCACCAATCTACCTGTCGCAGATGCATCTGTCCATAACAGTACTGGTAGGAGTGACCACCGCACAGTCCTCGTGGAGATTAAGTCCCGTCTTCGCACTGAGGACACCATCCAACGTGTTGTGTGGCACCAAGGAGCCCTAGTAAAATTGAAGTCAATGGGAACCAGGGGGAAAACTCTCCAGTGGAGGGAGTCATACCCAGCACAAAGGAAGATGGTAGTGGTTGTTGGATGCCAATCATCTCAGCCCCAGGACGTTCCTCAGGGCAGTGTCCTAGGCCCAACCATCTTCAGCTGCTTCATCAATGACCTTCCCTCCATCATAAGGTCAGAAATGGGGATGATCGCTGATGATTGCATAGTGTTCAGTTCAATTCGCAACCCCTCAGATGATGAAGCAGTCCATGCCCGCATGCAGCAAGACCTGGACAACATCCAGGCAAGTTACATTCGTGCCAGGCAATGACAATCTCCAACAAGAGAGAGTCTAACCACCTCCCCTTGACATTCAACAGCATTACCATCGCCAAAACCCCCACAATCAACATCCTGGGGATCGCCATTGACCAGAAACTTAACTGGACCAGCCATATAAATACTGTGGCTACAAGAGCAGGTCAAAGGCTGGGTATTCTGCGGCGAGTGACTTACCTCCTGACTCCCCAAAGCCTTTCCACCCTCTACAAGGTACAAGTCAGGAGTGTGATGGAATACTCTCCACTTGCCTGGATGAATGCAGCTCCAACAACACTCAAAAAGCTTGACACCATCCAGAACAAAGCAGCCCGCTTGATTGACACCCCATCCACCACACTAAACATTTACTCTCTGCACCACCGGCGCACTGTGGCTGCAGTGTGTACCATCCACAGGATGTACTGCAGCAACTCGCCAAGGCTTCTTCGACAGCACCTCCCAAACCCGCGACCTCTACCACCTAGAAGGACAAGAGCAGCAGGCACATGGGAACACCACCACCTGCATGTTCCCCTCCAAGTCACACACCATCCTGACTTGGAAATATATTGCCGTTCCTTCATCGTCGCTGGGTCAAAATCATGGAACTCCCTTCCTAACAGCACTGTGGGAGAACCTTCACCACATGGACTGCACCGGTTCAAGAAGGCGGCTCACCACCACCTTCTCGAGGGCAATTAGGGATGGGCAATAAATGTTGGCCTCGCCAGTGACGCCCACATCCCATGAACGAATAATAAAAAAAAGTGATAATGGGTTAATGGGTAGGTGGGATTCTGTGCGGATATATACAGTGGAGTTTTGGACAAATTGGAGTTTATGGAGAATGGGAGGCCAATAAGAAGAACATTAGAGTAATCAAAAGCAAAATACTGCATATGCTGGAAATCTGAAATAAAACAGAAAATGCTCAGCAAGTCGGGCAGCATCTGTGGAGAAAGAAACAATGTCAATGTTTCAGGTTGATGACCTTTGGTCAGAACTGGAAGAAGTTGATTATTTAACAGTTTTTAAGCAAGTACAGAGCCAGGTATTGGGTGGGGGGAGGTGGTGGGGAAGAGGGGAGGAAAGTGGAATTGAGGTTGAAGATCAGCCACGATCTAATTGAAATGGCGATGCAGGCTCGAGGGGCCGTATGGCCTACTCCTGCTCCTATTTCCTATGTTCTAGTGTAGGAGGCCGAGGTCAGAGTGGGAGTGGGATGGAGAATTAAAAAGTCTTGCTTGCGGACAGAGCGGAGGTGTTCAGCAAAGCGGTCACCCAGTCTGCATTTGGTCTCCCCAATGTAGAGGAGACTGCATTGTGAGCAGCGAATACAGTATACTAAATTTAAAGAAGTTCAAGTAAATCGCTGTTTCACCTGGAAGGAGTGTTTCGGGACCTGGACGGTGGGAAGAGAGGAGGTGAAAGGGCAAGTATTGCATCTCCTGCGCTCGCACGGGAAGGTGGATCGGGAATTGCCATTTTAATTCTCTGTCCCACTCCCACTCTGATCTCTCTGTCCTTGGCCTCTTACACTGTTCCAATGAAGCTCAACGGAAGCTCGAGGAACAGCACCTCATCTTTCGATTAGGCACTTTACAACCTTCCGGACACAACATTGATTTCAGTAACTTCGGATCATAACCACTGTTCCCATTTTTTCGGACAGCAGGTGCTGGTAATGGTTCTGATGTTGCTATTTACAGCTCCTCTAGACCCATCTTTTGTTTCTTTACTGGTCCCATTACCACACTCCTTGTCTTGCACCATCATCCCTTTTGACATTTAATCACTCATGACCCCCCATTCTATCAGAGACCTTCCCTTTTGTTTTTTCCTCCCCTTCCCTCCACCCTCTCCTCCCCCCTATTCCTGGCTCTGTACTTGCTTAAAAACAGTTAAATCTTCAACTTCTTCCAGTTCTAGTCAAAGGTCATCAACCTGAAACATTGGGCAGAATTCTAACTTTGAAAAACGGGTAGGGTGGGGGCAGGGGGCGGCATTTAAAATCGCATTAATTTCAGACCTGCCTCCAACCTGCTCATTTCCGGTTTTCACCGGGACGGTACGAGAGGTGGGCAACCAACCCGCTCTCAGGAGGCGGGTTGGTCACTGAAACCTTTCAAGGATGCTGCGGGCCTCCATTTTCAAAGGTTTCTTGATTTCAACCCCTGGGGACCGGGATTCCCGGGCCTTCTCCTTCACGCCACGCGAAAGGAGGCGAGAAGGCCCAAAACCGCAGTTAAGTGCCATTCTGGCACTGCTTGTGGTCCTAGAGGAGCAGGAGTGCATCCCCCAGGTCCAACAAGCCTACCTGCAGCGACCCCGCCCCAACCAATGATCATGGACCCCCCCCCACACAGTGATCATGGATTCCCGCGATGAGCTCCAATTCCTCCACCCCACCCCCCCCTTTCCGGGTGACTGGCCCCTGATGACTGACTTCCACCCATGCCCATCGATGCCCCCCCCACCCCCCAAATCCATACAATGAAAAGCTTAGCCAGTCGGACGGCAAACTGGCAAAAAAAAAAGACGACCTTACGTCAAAATCATAAGGACATCTGGGAAACCCGTACTTCCGTGTTTCCTGTCTGCGATTTCACACTCTCGCCCCCCACCCCTTCCCGGCTCCAGATTAAAATTACCCCCGTTAACTCTTTCTTTCTTCACAGATGCTGCCTGACTTGCTGAGTCTTTCCAGCATTTTCTGTTTTTATTAGAGTAGTCAAGTTTGGAGGTAACAAAGGTAAATATATTTTTTAAAAGTTTCAGCAGTGGAAGGGCTACGGGAAGCACAGCACAGCTATAGAGGTGCAAGTAAGTACTCTTTGTAATAGATCAGATATGGGGTTTAAAGCTCAGCTCGGGTCCTAACAGTATATGAAGAAAGGTCTGGTTAAGCCTGAATGAGTGGCCTGGGAGGGGATAGAATCAGTGGCAAGGGAGCAGAATTTGTAGCAGGTGCAAAAGATGATAGCATCACTCTTCTTGATGTTGAGTGGGAGGAAGTTTTGACTCATTTAGGACTTTATATCAGACAAATAGTCTGACAGCAGGGAGGGAATTGAGAGGTTAAGAGAAGCGGTGGAGAGCTAGAGCTGGTATCCTCAGCATACTGGTGAAAGCTGACCCTTTGCCAAGGGGAGATGAGCTTAGATCCTTGGGGAATTCTGGAGATGATGGTGCGAAGAGAGGGATAAGAAGCCATTGCTGGATGTGCATTGGCTGCGCTTGGATAGAAATATGCAAGGACATTCCCATGGAGCAGGATGATAGGTGAGTGGCATTGTTGGAAGATGAGGAGGAATAATGCACTACAGTTGCAGTCACAAAGAATGTCATCCATGACTTTGGGTAGCGCTCTTTTCAATGCTGTGACAAAGGAGGTAGCCAGATTGGAGGGATTCAAACAGGGAATTTCAGGAGAGAAGACCACAAAGCTGGGAAGCGGACACATTCAATGACTTAAGGGAGGAAAGGGAAGTTGGAAATGGGGCAGTAGTTGGGGAGAACAGATGAGTCGAGGGTATTTATTTTGAGGAGGGGGTGATAATAGCAGTTTTGAAGGAGAGAGGGACAATGTTGGCTCACTTTGGGGCCAGGAAGGGGAACATGTTCCTCCTCATATTGCACAGGGAGATGACACATAATCACCATTTTGACAAATGTTCCATTTTAAATGTGATCATAACTCAACAATCTTATAAAGCAACAATACTTCCATTCTGGGTCAAAAAATTCTAGATTGGAAGTTAAGATTATTTAATAATTATATTTTCTTCTAATTATAGAATCATGGTGCATTTTTATTTGGATGCTTATGTGCTTTTTCTTTTGCATATAGGAGAACCGGATACTGAAACAGAAACTGAAGGATGGGTGGTTTCTTCTGAATCGTGCAGTTTCCAATCTATTGGAGCTAGGTGAGGCTGATAGTTACTTTTACTAATGGTGACAGAGGATTTTAGCACAAATAAATATATATATTTTTAAAAATTAAAATGTTTTGTTTCACATTGAAGCACATATAGGCTGATAGTTAGCCTAACATGTATAATGTCAAGATTACAGTGCATGATACACACATTTCACTATTGTTTGAACAAAAACCTCCATGCATCCCAATAAAAAGAATTTGTGGGGGATGGAAAGGGATTTGGGTCCTGAACTAATATTGGGGTGGCATTTGCTCCCTCCAGCAGAGGATGCCCAACTCATGGACCTGTACTCCAATGATCTTCCTCATCTCCTGAATTTGTTGGGAGAATTTCACTTCCCCAACATTATATAATGCTGGTATCGCCAAGTTCATGTTCTTGAGAAATGCATTCACCTCGTGGGACCATACTTTGGTTGCCATATATATAGAATTAGCCTTTTCACCATAGACAGTGCTGAGTATTCTGTGTAAATACTGTGGAGCTTTAACCTCCAACAGGAAATCCAATAACAATACCTTGGGATTTGCTGTATTGTGTCAACTATAATACTCACTACCTCTTACAAAGGGGAAGATTTTTATATGAGAGAGGATATCCACTACGTGAAAGAGGGTATCCTCTTCCGAGACATTCCCTAATACCTTGGGGGTCATTTTCCAAGTTTGTGCACACTGCCCATGATTTTTGAGCATTAAGGTGAATGGTTGGAAAACATGGACTGTGCACACACACCTGCCAGTAACCTCCAGTGAATAATCTATTTTTTAAAAAAATCTGATTTAGGCATCTGGAGAGATATTGTATAATGTGTTTTACATATCTTAAGTGTTCTCATTTTTTTCTGGGATACTCATTAAAAATGTGTTTTTTAAGAGATACAAAATTTAAAACTGATAAGTGCTGCCACTAGAACAAAAGAAAGACAGCCTTGCATTTATACAGTATCTTTCACATCTTCAGTATGTCCCAGAGTGCTTTTCACAGCTAATGACTTTTGAAGCATAATAATTGTTATTATGTAGGCAAACACAGCAAGTCCCATAAACAGCAATTAGAATCATAGGATGGTTACAGCACAGAAGGAGGCCAATTGGCCCATCGAGCCCATGCTGGCTCTTTGTAAGAGCAATCAAATTAGTCCCTTTCCCTGTAGCCCTGAAACCTTTTTCCCTTCAAATATTTATCCAATTCCTTTTTGAAAGCCATGATTGAATCTGCTTCCACCACCCTTTCAGGCAGCACATTCCAAATCATAACTACTCGCTGCATAAAAAAGTTTCTCCTCATGTTGCCTTTGGTTCTTTTGCCAATTACCTCAAATCTCTGTCCTCTGGTTCTCGACCTTTCTGCCAATGGGAATAGTTTCTCTTTGTTTACATTATCTAAATCCTTCATGATTTTGAACACTATCAAATCTCCCCTTAACCTTCTCTGCTGTAAGGAGAACAACCCCAGCTTCTCCAATCTATCCACGTAACTGAAGTCCCTCATCCGTGGAACCATTCTAGTAAATCTTTTCTGCACCCTCTCTAGGGCCTTCACATCCTTCCTAAAGTGCGGTGCCCAGAATTGGACACAATAATCCAGTTGTGGCTGAACCAGTGTTTTATAAAGGTTCAACATAACTTCCTTGCTTTTGTACTCTATACCTCTATTTATAAAGCCTAGGATCCCATATGCTTTTTTAACTGCTTTCTCAACCTGCCCTGCCACCTTCAAAGCTTTGGGCACATATGCCCCCAGGTGTCTCTGTTCTTGCACCCCTTTTAGAATTGTACCATTTAGTTTATATTGCCCCTCCTAGTTCTTCCTGCCAAAATGTACCACTTCACACTTTTCTTTAAATTTCATCTGCCATGTGTCCGCCCATTCCACTGGCCTGTCTATGTCCTCTTGAGGTTCATTACTATCCTCCTCACTGTTTACTACACTTCCAAGTTTTGTGTCAGCTGCAAATTTTGAAATTGTGCCCTGTACACCCAAGTCCAAGTCATTAATTTATAACAAAAAAAGCAATGGTTCTAGTACCGACCCCTGGGGAACACCACTGTATTAAATGAATGATCTGTTAACCTATTTTGGTGGTGTTGGTTGAGGGATGAATATTGGGCAGAAACTGGGAGAATTTCCCTGCTCTTTGAAATGTTGCAGTCCTTGTGGTGATAATGCTCTCAATAATGTTAGGTAGGGAATTCCAAGATATTGATCCAGTGATAATGAAGGAACAGCGATATATGTCCAAGTCAGAATGGTGTGTGACTTGGAAGTGACTGTGTTCCTGCAACAATGCAGCTCCTGTCATTCATTGTGGTAGAGGTTGCATGGGAGGGAAGTGCTGTCAAAGTAACCTTGGTGAGTCGCTGCAGTCGATCCTGTAAATTGTACATACAGCAGCCACCGTGCACCAGTGCACTAATCAAGAAAACTGCTTTGTCCTGGATATTGTTGAGCTTCCTGAGTGATGTGGCTGCACCCACCCAGATGGATGGTGAATATTCATCACATTCCTGACTTGGAGCCTTGTAGATGGTGGAGAGACTTAGATTGCCACCATTGCTCACCTCCTGACTAGAGTACCCAGTCTCTGCCCTGCTCTTGTAGCCATGGTATTGATATGGTTGGTCCATTTAATGTACGATAAGGAAGAATCATATGTAAGCTAATGTGTTCTTATGTTGTACCAAGGCGCTACTTGTATGTTATGGTAATTCATTACTGTGACAAAAATAGAATTTTTGTCCTATTGGATATGTTCATCTTTTATGTTAAGTGCATCAAGTATGAATTTGGTAAACCAATTATAAAATTGATACCAAACATCTTATTGGAAACTGAAATGGCTGTTCATAAAAAAAAAAAATTCTCTCCTAGTTAGATGACTCCTTTATTTTATGAGATATGTTACTTGCATCTCTCCTGGTCTGATAAGAAAGATGCAAAAGTAGTTTCTGATTTGTGTCAAATGTTAGAATTAGCAGGCTATTCGAGGGGGAAGTGCAATCAGTTGCAGGCCATTATCTGTTGTTTACTGAGGTGCTAAAACTGTTCAGCTTTTGATTGCCAGACTTCAAAGAAATTGAAGTTTAAAGAGGTAAAGATCTTTAACATGAGAATCGAATAGCACTCATCAGTTTATGTTCATCATGTCATTACAGTTGTGATGAAATAGAACTGTGTAAGCTGTGCTTATGTACTTACCCTCGGTGACTTGTAAAACTGGAAGAACAATGCACTTTATAAAGCAGCCAATGCTATTGTATGTGGTATAAATTTTTGATTGTTCTCTATTGTACATTGCCTTTGTTTTGGCTTCTGTAAATTATTTTATTTATAAATAAACCTGAACAATAATTTAGCCTCCACAATGCAGGCTAATGGTGTGATATTTTTCATTATCTGAATTTGCAGAATTGTAGTACAATAAACAGTAGAGATGCAGGCTTCAGCTCTTAGGAGATGTGCTCTGCTTATGCAAAATGTCATTAAGCCATTTAATTGAGAATGAAGATATGTTTGTTGGGGGAGGTGGGAATGGAAAGCTTCGACTGCAACAGGTACCTCAAACTACCGCAACGACTATTTCATTTTGCAATAACCCAAAATACTATCTCCATACACAAAATACATATCTCTGTACTACTTTTCAACTGTGCGCAGCCTCAGCATCATGTTCAACCACGAGCTCAGCTTCAAACCCTATAATCCCTCCCTCCACCAAGATGCTTACTTCCATCCTCACAACATTGGCTGCCTCAGCCCCTCTGCAGCTGCATTTCAAGAATCAAAAACAGATTGGGTGCTCGTCCTGATTTCAGGCATCTAAGGGGCTCAAAGAAATAGGGGCTGTATTCTGCAAGCCCCTTGTTAATATATTTAACAGCTCGTTGTGGTCTGGGATAGTTCCCATAGACTGGAGAGTGGCCCATGTGGTGCCAATAAGTCAGAAACAGGAAACTACAGGTCTATTTGCTTAACTTTGATTATAGGTAAGTTGCTGGAAGGGGTTTAGACAAGGGATCATTAGACAGTCTTAAAATGGCTTCTGGAAAAGAAAGTCCTGCCTCGCTAATCTGGTTGAATTTTTTGGATGTAGGTAGCTAAGTTGACCTTGATTTTCAAAAAGCCTTTGACAAGGTACCACACAATATTTAATAAGATTGAGTCCTGTGGGATTAGCAAGCAGATTTTGGGTTAGATAAGAAATTGATTGCATTCGTGTAGATAGATGGTTGTTGTTAATGGTAGTAGTTCTTCTTGGGGACCAATTACCAGTAGAAACCCCAAGGATCAGTGCTAAGGCTGTTGCTCTTCGACATCTTTATCAATGATCTGGATGAATGTATCATGAGAACTGTCTGTAAATTCACAAATGTTTCAAAACTATTTGTGGGTGTCAGGATCTTAAATGAGAAAAATAGATGCTAGACAGATCTAGATGCAATGGGGAATATGCCCGTGTCTGGCAGATGTCATTTAATATAGAAAAATGTGCATTTAAGTACGGTGAAAGCTAAACACATGTACACACCATGCATGGCTGCGTGCTCAAGGCTGTTGAGTGGGAGAATTAAGCAGCTAATGAGGCTGACTGTCAGAAAAACTTTACATTACTGTTATTTGTTTCTTGGTGCCATTATCTGCTACAAGGTATTTCATTGTTGCCTTGGCATTATTTATAAATTTTGAGTGAGGGGCTTGGAACATCAGCAGTTACTGTTTAGTAGAACTTTTTAAGCATTGCTCCTCTACTTTTTTTCTAGGTACCATCGTGAAATATTACCAGGAGAAATTGTACAGATCTCTAAGAATGGAATCCAGACACTTGACCTTGTACCTAGGGCTGGAGGAGATCCACCTGCATTCTGTATTTTTGAGTATGTTTATTTTGCCAGACCTGACTCCATATTTGAAGGTAATTCTGAATTTTCAACAGGATGCTTCACTCAATCATTTTAATTTTCTTCATATGGATCCTGGTGTATATAATAACTTGCTTTGCCTTTATTATTAAATCTTCAGTTGAAAGCTTTACTGTAATTGTAAAACAAGTTGTTTTTTAATCTCTTTGTAACTTTAGAGTTTTCTTGTAATGTTTTAAATTGCCCTATAAAGAATTCAAAAAATGCAATCAGGGATACACTTGTCTGCTGTAGTAATTTTATTTTGGCCCACCTAACTATAGAGTTAGGTTGTCAAGAATGTCAAAAGGTGGCTATGAATAAAATCACACATTCAAGGCTTCTTGTCAGACCTGATTTATGCACCAAAACTTCTGATTCAAAATGAAATTGTTATACAAAAAAAAATGTTACTTGTATTGTGTAGTTAAGCAAAAAAGAAATGTTATCCCAGATTTCCATTTCAAGTAGTCACAAGGAATCTGTACTTTTCAATGTAGCTGTATTGTATTCACTTGTATATTGTTTTCCTTTAATTCATAAGGACAGATGGTATATACAGTCAGGCAGCGTTGTGGACGGCAACTTGCCATTGAGGCACCTGTCGATGCAGATTTAGTCAGCACGGTTCCAGAATCTGCAACTCCAGCAGCACTTGGTTATGCACAAGAGGTATGTAAGGAGCTTCAGACCAGTAAACCTGTAGTGAACAGTAATGCAATTACTCAACCCATGTGGATTTGTAAACTTTGATGACCAAGTAACATTGCAGTACTATGAATGTTGCACTAGTATAAAGTTTTAGTGGTGCAAATGATTGCAAAGGCTGACTCCGAGTGACAAACGATTGACAATCTGAGGGATAGAATTCTTGTCCATCTCCTAGCAGCTAATTCAAATGTTCTAAGTAAAGGCGATTGTCATGGGGAGAGGGCCTAAAAATGTGGAAGGAGGTAACTGTTTTTATGTAAATCTTTTGGGAATTTATATATTGTTCCTTTTTCTGTATTTCTGTTACAGGCAGGGCTGCCTTATGTAGAAGTACTCTGCAAAAACCGTTATGTGGGCAGAACATTCATTCAACCAAATACAAGATTGCGTCAGCTTGGAGTGGCACAAAAATTTGGAGCCTTGAGTGATAATTTTGCTGGAAAGCGGATTGTGCTAATAGATGATTCGATTGTGCGTGGAAATACCATTTCTCCAATCATTAAAGTTCTGAAGGAAGCTGGTGCCAAAGAGGTATTAATAAAGGGTGTCTCAGAAGAAGTTGTGATTTCTTAAAATTTAAGACGACCATTGTACTATGTGCATGAGCATGAAATTCAGTGTTTAGTCAATTTTAAGTAACTGAATTTTTAAAAAGAATTTTTAAAAAGTTGTTCTTGTACATTTGGGGTTCTTCTGTGCTTTGCTTACTTGAGGTATTTCATGTTTTTAAATAATGCAGTAACATTTTAAATAATCAACCAAAAATGGGTGTCAATTGTGTTTTTTCTCTTCAACTAAGAAACATAGAATACATCTTTGGTTCCTTATCTTTATAAAATTGCTTTTTTAGGTACACATCCGTGTGGCTTCACCTCCAATAAGATTTCCTTGTTATATGGGAATTAACATTCCAACAAAAGAAGAACTGATTGCCAACAAACCAGAATTTGAAGACCTTGCAGGCTATATAGGTTTGTTGAGATTTCTATTTTGCCATATAAAGTAGAACTTACTGTCAATCTATATATAGCGTAGGTGATAAAGTGATGGACGGACCTCTCATGGTTTTGCTGTGGTTTCTTAGGCAGGGAATATTGGAATTTTTTTTTGTTTGTTTGTTTCATTAATGGTGGGCCAATATTCACTAGCAAGAATACCTGAATGCATAATTTCACTCCTTACCACATTGATGCATGTGCCATAGATACTAAATTGATCGCTTAAAAGAGCAATCAAATTAGTATTGCCTAAACAGGCATTACAGTGCACATTTATTATCCTGTTGTCATAAATGTATACCGTATCAAATATTTTTTTAAAATCTAAGTAGACCACATCCACTGCATTTCCTATATCTGTATTTTTTTCCTTCAAAGAATTCTGTAAGGATGGTCAAGCACACCAGCCTTTTAGAAATCCCTGCCCACTGGTCCTAATTAGCTCATTTCTGCAAGTGTTTAGTAATTTAATTATGTATAATAGACTCTAGTAGTTTATCAACAGCTGAAGTTAGATTAAGTGGCCTATAATTTCTTGACACTTTTTTCTGTCATATTTGCAACCTCCTAGTCCTCCAGCATAATTTCCCTTCCTAAAGAACTTTGAAAAATTATAGCCAGAGCTTTTACTATTCCCAAGTTTTCCTCAGGATCCTCAAATGTAAACTATCAAATCCTGTTTGATTTGTCTAGCTCAGGTTTAAGTAACTTCTTTAATAACATCTGTTTTTGAATAATAACCTCCACTAACTGTTCTACACTCATCGCTGGAGGTTCTACAATCTCAATTATCAATCTCCTGTGTGAAAACTGATGTAAAGTACTTATCATCTCTACCATTCCTTCATAACTCCACTACAAGTCTGCCTCCTTCGTTTCTCTCTTAGCCCAAACCTGACTGTCCTTTTATTACTAATATACCTATAAAAAGCCTTTCTTTAGTCTTTTGTTTTTGCTAGTTTTCCCTCAGACTTCATAACCGTTCTAATCTTCCATTTTGTAGCTTTCTTATATTTAAATTTGTCTTGGCTTTCTTTTTTATTATCTGCACAGTAGGTTCTAATGGCTTTTTTTCCTCTTCTGAAAGAAAAAGGAACTTGCATTTATATAGCGCCTTAATACTTCATCAGAATGTCCCAAAATGCTTTATTGCAGTCAAGTACCTTTGAACTTGACTTTTTTTTCTTTTTTTGTTCTTAATATTAAACCCAATAGTGTGGTCACTATTTCCCAAATGTTGCATTAGTTTGCCTCCTTGCTCTACTTCATTACGGAGAACCAGGTTGAATAGTGCCTCCTTTCTTGGGAATAGTGCTCATAGGGAGTGGTACTTTCAGCAAGCCATGGTGGGTGATTAGCTTGCAACCCTTGACTTTCTATCCATTAAAATTAATCAGAGGAAAATCACAGACTGCACTTCCATTGTTTTCCACCAGGATCTTCCTGAGTGCCGCTCCCTATTGGAAGCACTGAATCAGCCTTCTGGGGCTTAATTTCCTTTCCAATTTTTGTGTACTGCTGGTTTACATAAATGGGTGCATAAAAATACCATGAGATGGTGGAATTTGAGGAAAATGTATTTCCTACTGTTTCAAATGTACAAAAATAATAATGTATTTTGCCCAGCCAGTGTATGTTTGTATTTATTTATAATCTATCAATCTATCCAACTGCAACAGTTGTGAGGTGTTACAAATTTTGGGCTGCCATAGATAACTTCTTGGGTTCAGTAGTGTTGGTCACTCTCTTAAGCAATCTGTGTCTTTTATGGGAGATGACTCACACTGCTCAATATCTACTTGCATGAAAGCAACCGGTTGTATGGCTTGTAAAAGCTGTCTGGAGAAGGGAAATAGAGGGATTTCCCTTTACTGGACCATTTTATTCTTGTGCTCAAACATTTTATCAAGGCCTCTTGAGAGCAATATTTATTGAACTGGCGAATTTCTGTTAGTTGGAGTTGTGTTTCTTTAACTTTTCTCAGGAATTGTCTTTTTCTGAGTACAATCACTGGTTTATAAGGTGTTAGATCTGCAAATTTCATTTTGTTTCTGAATTAATAATACGTTGAATAAAATGTTTACAGTTTCCACTAGTAGCTTTCTTTAGCTATTGTAGTGTATGACCATTTTTATTTTGTGAAAAATGCTGCTGTTTGTATTTAGACAATTGTGATCGTATCAAAGGCTGAATGACTCAACTATTTGCTAACTATACTAAAAACATTTTGATAATTAAACTTTTTTAATTATCTTGTTTTCCTGTGTTTTGTAGGAGCAAATAGTGTGGTTTATCTCTCCGTTGATGGATTGGTATCTGCTATTCAAGAGGGGATTAAGAGCCTGCGAGCAAATTCCATCCTAAATAATACTGAAAATGACAAAAAATCATCTTCTAGACAAACAGGTCATTGTACAGCTTGTCTAACAGGAAAATACCCTGTGGAGCTTGAATGGTGAAGTTGCTTTGGTTGTATAGTTCTGAGTGATTCACCAGTAAAACATGTGCAGATTTGAATTCACTATATAAGGACATGATGGTGCTGTCAGTTATTTTCCAGTCGGCATCCGTGGATAGGTATTTTCTTGTCAGTTTATCAGTTTTGAGTATTTTCAGTCTGCCTCTATGTAGGTGTTTCCACGCATGTGTTGTGTTTTTTTTAAAAGAAGTGCTGCCATTATTTACTTTACGCACACACCAATCAATGTCCTCAATTATGTTCTATTTGCACCTCCATGGTACGTTGCAAGTAAGAATGTTTCCCTCAATTGTAGATATTTAGACAGATCTTATTTGTTTCATGAGGGCTGTCAAATGAATTACTGTTATTGTAAATCATTCTAACTGCAAAGAACAAACACATTTTTAACTATTGTCAAAATAAACTTTGGTTGGAAATGATTGAATTAAAAATTATTCACTTCCTGATGCAGTGGTTTATTGCGAGGAAACTCAACTACACAGGATGCGATTTACAAGATCTGATCCATAAATTACAAGTGTGTTGTAGCCTTGAACATACAGTACTACTAAACAGTGTGTGTGTTTATATACATGTATTTTTTTAAACCTTTTTCGTGGGGTTTCGCTTGAATTTTATGTCTTCTCTAACCATCTTTAAGACTGCTGAATTTTGCTGTGTAGCTTCTTGTCATATACGAGTAACTAAGGGCATGATATGCCACTAGATCAAGGTTATAATGCAGTCACCTGACAGGATTTTACTGACATTATAATTTTTGTTTAAGAGGTACATTACTTCAGCCTATTGAGTTACAAGTATTTTACAGTACATTTAGAGTTAAATAATCCTGGACTGGTTTACCGTAGCTAATTATCTACTTGAATTGGCAACGGATGCCTTATGGTTTAAATGGAAAAGCCATTCCTAACTTTTCTGGATCAGAAATGGCCATCTAACTTTAATATACTACTGGATGTTTTGTAGTTATGAGACATAACATGTCTTTCATTCTCAGATACAAGAATTTTCCTTTCAGGGAGATGTAAAGCTTTCAAACTCCTGTTATTTTTTATTTTAGAATACTAATTAATGGAACTATGTACAGTACATTCAGAATACAATATAAAACAATCTTTCATATGAGAGATGTACATAAAGGAGTCATATTGAGTCCATTAATTACCTTGTGTAACTTCTGGTCATAATCAAGTTTAAAAAAAACAAAGTTAACTTTTTCCCCGACATGATCACTGAGAACTCATAAGTTGACATCATAATTTGTACTTTTGGAACTTCTACCAGTGTATCATTTTGTCTTAATTCGTGTGACCTAACTATATCTGACCTGTATTATTGCCTATTTTGGGGAAATTGACTATATTGTTAGAGAAAATGAAACCAATTCTCTTACATTTTTATTTTCTAGCCATACAATCATTTTGTATGGCAATACCAAGACTGCATTCTTTAGGTTTGGAATGTCCATGCTGGAAAATTTAATACTTTTACATTTTGTCCTACATACCAGGCTAAATAAAATGTTTAGCTCCCTATCCATTGCTTTGACAGTGCCCTCTGATCCAAAACGGCAGAAGACCATCGTTAGCTGTGCCAGTGTGATATTTCTGTCCACTTTCTTTTGAATGAATTTGAATTTGAATAACTTTTGAGTTTGCAAACTTGTGGCCTTTGGGAGCTGAGTAATGAGGCTCTTACCAGTTCAACTTGGGATCTTAAATAAAAATATTAAATGCTTGAAATACACAGCAGGTCAGTCAGCATCTGCAAAGGAAAAAGACAGTTTATTGACATTGTGGGTGTATAACCCTTTGTGTTTCATTTCAGATTTGCAGCATTTGTAGTTTTTTTTAAATCTAGGTTGGCATTTCAAAGGTGCCATCTTTCAGGTGAGACATTAAACCAAGGCCCTATGTGCCTATTCAGGTGGATCTAAATGATCCCATGGCACGGTTCAAAGAAGAATAGGGAAGTTCTCCCAGTATCCGATCCAATTTGATCCTCAACCAATGACACAAAAAAAAGAGTAATTGATCATTTCTCTCATTTTCAGATTGTGGGTTCTTGCTGTGAGTAAATTAGCTGCCACATTTGCCTGCATAATAACAGTGCTACACTTCAACATAGTTTATTGGCTTGGAAGTGCTTTGAGATGTTCTGAGATTGCGAAAGGCTCTATATAAATGCAAGTTTATTTTTTTTTAATTTATCATTTGGGATCTGTTTTGGTCATTAGAGATTTGAATTCAGTTTGATGCCAGGTCCTAGGGTAGAAGTATTAGTGTTCTAATTCATGGTATTGCCTTTATTACATTATATTTCATTAACATTTAATTACGATACAAAATGCATCCGTTTGCAGCTGGTTCTATTTTTAGCTTTTTATTTTAAATGTAAATCGATTGTGTAAGACATCCTTGTGTAATTTGATATAAAGATGTGATACCTAATACAAAAGTTTGCTGTTAGTCACTAGGTAAATATTCTATAGTATCATTGTGGGAATATAAAATTACAAAACAACTTGGGTTTCCAGGTGTTACTGTATAATACCAAATTGATTTTTCTACAACAATAAATGTGTATTCAGGTGTATCAATGTATGTTCTTGAAATTTTATATTAAACAATGATTGTAGACCTATCACAATGAAAAGTCTAAATCTGTTAAGCAGTATCGCCCATATATCATAAAAACATGCCGTGCTTACACGGGGAATACAACCTGATGCAGTGCATCTCAATATACTATATTGATCCTGAAAGTTTGCATGAAATGCCAACAGCAAATATTTACCACCAGCTTCAGCCTGACTGTCGTTCCCTTGAATTCTGTATGCTGTATGCTGAAGTTCCCTTGAATTCTGTATGCTGAAGTTCCCTTGAATTCTGTATGCTGAAGTTCCCTTGAATTCTGTATGCTGAAGTTCCCTTGAATTCTGTATGCTGAAGTTCCCTTGAATTCTGTATGTTGAAGATGGAATGTAGAGATTACTATCTGATAAATAAAGGATTGTTTAAACAGGCATTTGGGTGAGAAGGCTCTAAAATTGCAGCTTTGGGCCTCCTTGTGCTCTTAAACACCATGTGGTCAGCTTCATAAATTTTCCTTACAAGGTGGTTCTGTTTTTTTTAATTCATTCTTGGGATGTGGGCGTAACTGACAAGGCCGACAGTCATTGTCCGTCTCTAGTTGCCCTTGAGAAGGTGGTGAGCTGCCACCTTGAACCTCTGCCGTCTGTGTGCTTTCACGATGCTGTTAGGTAGGGAGTTCTAGGGTTTTGACCCAGCGGCGATGAAAGAGTGGTGGTTATATGTCCAAGTCGGGATTGTGTGTTACTTGGAGGAGAACTTGGAGCTGATGGTGTTCCCATGCATCTGCTGCCCTTGTTCTTGTAGGTGGTGGAGGACTCTGGTTTGAGAGGTGCTGCCGGAGAAGCCTTGGCGATTTGCTGCAGTGCATCCTGTAGATAGTACACAGCAGCCATGGTCTGCCGATGGTGGAGTGAGTGGATGTTTAAGGTGGTGGATGGGGTGCCAATCAAGCGGACTGCTTTGTCCTGGATGGTGACGAACTTCTTGAGTGTTGTTGAAGCTGCACTCATCCAGACAAATGGAGAGTATTCCATTACACCCCTGACTCGTGGCTTGTAGGTGGTGAAGAGGATTTGGGGAGTCAGGAGTTAAACCACTCGCCGCCGAATACCCAGCTTCTGACCTGCTCTAGTAGCCACGGCATTTATGGGGCTAGTTCATTTTCTGTTCAATGGTGAACCGCATGATGGGGGTGGGGCTTGGCAATCATAATGCTATTGAATGACAAGAGGAAGTAGTTATGCTCACTTGTGTTGGAGATGGTCATTGCCTAACACTTGTGTGACGCAGCTGTTACTTGCAACTTATCATCCCAAGCCTGGACGTTGTCCAAGTCTTGCTGTATGTGGGCACGGACTGCTTCATTATCTGAGAAATTGTGAATGGAGCAGAACACTGCAATCATCAGCGAACAGAATAGATGTATTTAAGGGGAAGCTAGATAAGTACATGAGGGATAAAGGAATAGAAGGGTGTGCTGATAGGGTTAAATGACGTAGGGAGGTAGGAGGCTCATGTGGAGTATAAACGCCGGCATAGACCAGCTGGACTGAATGGGCTGTTTCTGTGATGTAGTTTCAATGTAAATCGATGAATAGCCCCACTTCTGACCACATGATGGAGGGAGGTCATTAATGAAGCAGCTGAAAATAGTTAGGCCGAGGACGCTTTCCTGAGGAACTCCTGCAGCGATGCCCTAGGGGTTAGATCATTGGCTTCCAATGACCACAGCCATTCTTCCTTTGTGTCAGCTATGACTCCAGCCACTTGAGAATTTTCCCCCTGATCCCCATTGACCTCAGTTTTACTACAGCTCCTTGTGCCACACTCTGTCAAATGCTGTCTTGATGTCAAGGGTAGGAACATCGGAACAGGAGTAGGCCATTCAGCCTACTCCTGTTCCGATGGCTGATCTGTGATCTAACTCCATATACCCGCCTTTGGCCCATATCCCTTAATACCTTTGATTGCCAAAAAGCTATCTATCTCAGATGTAAGTTTAGCAATTGAGCTAGTATCAATTGCCATTTGCGGAAGAGAGTTCCAAACTTCTACCACCCTTTGTGTGTAGAAATGTTTTCTAATCTCGCTCCTGAAAAGTCTGGCTCTAATTTTTAGACTGTGCCCCCTACTCCTAGAATCCCCAACCAGCGGAAATAGTTTCTCTCTATCCACCCTATCCGTTCCCTTTAATATCTTATAAACTTCGATCAGATCACCCCTTAACCTTCTAAACACCAGAGAATACAACCCCAATTTGTGTAATCTCTCCTCGTAACTTAACCCTTGAAGTCCAGGTATCATTCTAGTAAACCTATGCTGCACTCCTTCCAAGGCCAATATGTCCTTCCGAAGGTGCGGTGCCCAGAACTGCTCACAGAACTCCAGGTGCGGTCTAACCAGGGTTTTCTATAGCTGCAGCATAACTTCTGCCCCCTTGTACTCTAGTCCTCTAGATATAAAGGCCAGCATTCCATTAGCCTTCTTGATTATTTTCTGCACCTGTTCATGACACTTCAATGATCTATGTACCTGAACCCCTAAGTCCCTTTGGACATCCACTGTTTTTAACTTTTTACCATTTAGAAAGTACCCTGTTCTATCCTTTTTTGATCCAAAGTGGATGACCTCACATTTGTCTACATTGAATTCCATTTGCCACAGTTTTGCCCATTCACCTAATCTATCAATATCGCTTTGTAATTTTATGTTTTCATCTACACTGCTTACAATGCCACCAATCTTTGTGTTATCAGCAAACTTAGAAATGAGACTTTCTATGCCTTCATCTAAGTCGTTAATAAATATTGTGAATAATTGAGGCCCCAAGACAGATCCTTGCGGGACTCCACTAGTCACATCCTGCCAATGTGAGTACTTACCCATTATCCCTACTCTCTGTCGCCTTTCGCTCAGCCAACTTCCTAACCAAGTCTGTACTTTTCTCTCGATTCCATGGGCTTCTATCATAGCTAACAGTCTCTTATGTGGTACTTTATCAAATGCCTTCTGGAAATCCATATAAATAACATCCATTGACATTCCCCTGTCCACTACTTTAGACCTCTTCAAAAAATTCCATCAGGTTTGTCAGGCACGGCCTACCTTTCACAAATCCATGCTGGCTCTCTCTGATTAACTGAAAATTCTCAAGGTGTTCAGTCACGCTATCCTTAATTATAGACTCCAGCATTTTCCCCACAACAGATGTTAGGCTAACTGGTCTATAATTCCCTGGTTTCCCTCTCTCCCCTTAAAAAGCGGAGTGACGTGCAATTTTCCAATCCAGAGGGACAGTTCCTGAATCTAGAGAACTTTGAAAGATTATAGTTAGGGCATCTGCAATGTGCTCACCTACTTCCTTTAAAACCCTGGGATGGAAACCATCTGGTCCTGGGGATTTGTCACTCTTTAGTGCTATTATTTTCTTCATTACTGTTGCTTTACTTATATTAATTTTATAGAGTCCCTATCCCCGATTCAATATTAGTTTTCTTGGGATTTCCGGCATTTTCTACTGTAAATACTGATGCAAAGTAATTGTTCAACATGTCTGCCATTTCCCCATTGTCAATGACAATATCCCCACTTTCAGTTTTTAAGGGGCCAGCATTGCTCCTGACCACACTCTTTTTCCTAATATAACTATAAAAGTTCTTCGTATTGGTTTTGATATCCCTTGCAAGTTTCTTTTCATACTCTCTTTTTGTAGCTCTTACTATCTGTTTTGTGATCCTTTGTTGATCTTTGTATCTTTCCCATTCGCCAAGATCTGTGCCATTTTTTGCCTTTTTGTATGCCCTTTCCTTATGTCTTATACTGTCCCTTACCTCTTTAGTTGTCCATGACTTTTATTTTGGCAAGTAGAGTTCTTGCTCCTCAGGGGTATAAACCGGTTCTGTATCTCATTAAATGTTTCTTTAAATATTTCCCACTGATCATCATTCGTTTTACCCATTAACAGATTTGCCCAGTTTACTGTGGACAGTCTCTGTCTCATCCCATTGAAGTCAGCCTGACCCAAGTCTAGAATCTTAGCAGCTGACTCACTTTTTTTTCCCTTTCAAACACTACATTGAACTCGATCATGTTATGATCGCTATTGGATAGATGTTCGCGTACAGTTAAGCCGTTAACTAAATCTGGTTCATTACCCATTACTAAATCTAGTATGGCTTGCCCCCTTGTTGCCTCCAGGACATACTGCTGTAGAAAACTATCCCAAACACACTCAAGAAATTCACTACCTTTCTGACAGTTGTTAGTCTGCTTTTCCCAATTTATGTGAAGGTTAAAGTCCCCCATTAAGACCACTATGCCTTTCTTACACGTTTGTCTAATCTCTGCATTTATACAATCTAGCACTTCAGAGCTGCTGCCAGGGATCCTATACACAATTCCCACTATAGTCTTAGATCCTTTCCTATTTCTCAATTCAACCCATAAGGTCTCTGTTGGCTGCTTACCTCTTGTTATATCCTCCTTTATCATTGAAGTGATTTCATCTCTACTCATTAAGGCTACTCCTCCCCCTCTTCCATTTTCCCTGTCTCTCCTGTAGACCTTATAACCCGGTATATTTAGTTCCCAATCCTGACCATCCTGCAGCCATGTCTCAGTAATAGCTATCATGTCATACCCTCCAATTTGAATTTGAACCTGTAGTTCATTTAATTTATTCATTATACTCCGTTCATTTGTATAAAAAACTCTTAGTTGGGCCACACACCCTAGCCTGACCTTCAGCTTTGATGCTGGGTTGATCGCCTTACACCTTCTAGTTTTCACTTTATCTGCAGTGTCTAAAGTACACTTTCTTTCTGCTGCTCTACGCTTTTCCCTTTCACTTGTTCTTGAACAACTGTTTGTACTATTTGTATTGTAAATTTCCCCTGGGTCTTCCCCTCTCTTGCTGCTCTCAACTTTACTTCCTTCTGACTCCCCGCTCAGGTTCCCATCCCCCTGCCACTCTAGTTTAAACCTTCCCCAACAGCACTAACAAACACCCCCGCGAGGACATTGGTCCCGGTCCTGCTCGGGTGTAACCCGTCCCGCTTGTGCCGATCCCACCTTCCCTAGAACCAGTCCCTATGTCCCAGGAATCTAAATCCCTCCCTCCTACACCATCCCTGCAGCCACGCATTCATCCGGTCTATTTTCCTGTTCCTATACTCACTAGCACGTGGCACTGGTAGTAATCCTGAGATCACTACCTTTGAAGTCCTGCTTTTTAATTTATCTCCTAACTCCTTAAATTCACCTTGCAGGACCTCATCCCTTTTTTTACCTATGTCGTTGGTACCGATATGGACGACGACTACTGGCTGTTCACCCTCCCCCTCCAGAATGACCTGCAGCCAGGTAGTCACTCTCATCTCACCATTGCAATTTAACTCTTTTGTGTCCATGTTTGGACCAAGGTTGTGAAGAGGTCTGGAGCCGGGCGGTTCTGGCGGAACCCAAACTGAGCATTGGTGAGCAGGTTATTGGTGAGTAAGTTCTACTTGATGACACAGTTGATGACTCCTTCCATCACTGCTGATGATTGGGAGTAGACTGGCTGGCCAAGTTACCACATAACATACAAACTTAAAAGATGAATCTCATCTTCACAGAAAAAATTAATCTGGATAATTAGGAAAAGCTACACATAACATCTGCCCCATAGATTTTTTTTTACCAGCTATAGCTAACATTAATTATGCAAAACTTGTTTTTTAGAAAGAGAACATGAATCTCAGGAGAGATATATGGGGGAGGGGGCTCAGCAAAATCTATCATACATCATTATCACTTCTGTCATTTATTCATGTCCTGTCCTCTACCTAATTGAAGACTTTTTTTTTCTCCCTGCCCCCCGATTGGCTGTGTCTGTTCCTCGTAAGCTGTTCATTTGTAAAATCTTCTGGTTCTTAGGATGAGTCATAAGTCTGGAAACTAACTCTACCTTACTCCACGGAAGCTTTTTGGTAGGAAGGATAAGGAGGCCATATACTGCTTGGATAATAAGAACATAAGAAATTGGAGCAGGAGTAGGCCAATTGGCCCCTCGAGCCTGCTCCGCCATTCAATAAGATCATGGCTGATCTGATCCCAACCACAAATCTAAAGAACACAAGAAGTAGGAGCAGGACCCGGCCACACAGCCCCTGGGCCCTCTCCGCCACCCACAGGGCATTGACCGATCCGAACTCAGCTTCATGTCCAATTTCCTGCCCGCTCCCCATAACCCCTAATTCCCTTTACTTCTAGTCTAAATAGGATAGAGGAGCAAAGGGGTCAAGGGGGTACAGATACACAAATCATTAAAAGTAATGACACAGGTTAATAAGGCCATAAAAAAGGCAAATCGAGAACTAGGGTTCATTTTTAGAGGCATAGAATTGAAAAGCAAATATATTAAACCTGTGTAGAACCTTGGTTATACCACACTTGGGATTATTGTGCACAGTTCTAGCCTCCATATTATAAAAAGGATATAGAGGCAATGGAGAAGATGCAAAAAAGATTCACAAGGATGACACCAGAACACAGAGGATATCCTTATCAGGAAAGGCTGAACAGGCTGGGACTCTTAAGCGAAAGCTGAGGGGTGCCTGATAGAGATCTTTGAGATGCTAGGGTAGAGGTAGAGAAATTGTTTCCACTTGTGGGGAGTCCAAAAGTAGAGGTCATAAATATAAGTCACTAATAATCAATAGAGAAGAAACTTCTTTACCCAAAGAGTGATAAGAATGAGTAACGTGCTCCCACAAGGCGTAGTTCAGGTAATATATGCATTTAAGGAGATGCTAGATAAGCAAATCAGGGAATGAGGAATAAAAGGGTATACTGATAGGGTTAGATGAAGTAGGGAGGAGGCCCGTGTAGAGCATAAAGGCCAGATTGACCAGTTGGACCGAATGGCCTGTTTCTGTGCTGTAGTTTCCATGTAACTCGATGTAAGCTGAACTGCTGCGTATTTCCAACATTTTCTGTTTTTATTTCAAAATTTCTTGCAGCTGCAGTATTCTGCTGTTTGTCAGATAGTCTTCAGGTTGAGCTCTAACTCGCCTTGTATGGAAATTAAACGGTGTAATATGTTTATAAACACTCTCAGTGATCACACCCACTCCAGCTAATACGTCAGAATCATCGCTGCCGCACGACCACCTGCTGCTGCTGCTGCGCATGTCACCCAAGGCGGAGCGAGCGAGCGAGCGAACGTCATGACGCTGCTTCCGTCAACCGCCGTTGGTGTCGGCGAGTCGAGACTTTAGGGGCATCGCACGGTGCGTGCCTGTGTATGTTTTGGTGACAGGTGCGTGGCTGTGCCCTGTTTAACGGCGTTTAAAGCAGCGGCGTGTATATCGGAAGAAGAGGCCGGAGTGGGCGCCTGTGGTCCGGCGGTATCGGGGCGGGGGAAGGGAGTGATGTCTGTGACGGAGGCGGCGGCGGCGGCGGGCCGCTTGCACGAGCTGGTGGTGCGCGCGGCCGATCTGCACGGCACGAGGACCGCGGTGTGCTACGAGAGCGAGGCGGACGGCGGTCGATCGAGTTACACCTACAGCCGAGTTACCCGCCTGGGGAACACACTCAGCAAGCTGCTGCATTTACACTGCGATTTCAGCCATGGTTATGCGATTGGGTTATACTGCCAACCTACAGTAAACCTGCCCAGCTGTATTTTAGGGTAATCGTACTTAATTTTCTTTTGCTGCCCCCCCCTCCAAGTTACTTACCCATCATTAATATGTGGTTTTCATGGACAACGTAATCGCAAAACACCAGTAAGAAACCTGGCATCCCATGTAGTCACTAAACGAATAGCCCTATTCATTACGATTAATTGAGGTGTTTAAAATGTTAAAAGGATCAGATAGAGTAGATACAGAGAAGCTATTTCCTCTAGTGGGGGATTACAGAACAAGGGGCATGCACAATCTTAAAATTAGAGTTAGGCCATTCAGGAGTGAAAAAAGTAGCAATGCAGGTTAACAAGGCCATAAAATGCAAACCAAGCACTGGGGTTCATTTTTAGAGGAATAGAATTGAAAAGCGGGGCAGTTAAACTTGTATAGAACCTTGGTTAGACCAAACTTGGAGTACAGTTCTGGTCTCCATATTACAAAAAGGATACAGAGGCACTGGAGAAGGTGCAAAAAAGATTTACAAGGATGACACCAGAACTGAGAGGTTATAACAATCAGATAAGACTGATTAGGCTGGGCTCTGTTCTCCAGAAAATAGGACTGAGGGCTGACCTAGTAGAGGTCTTTAAAGTTATGAAGGGGTTTGATAGGGTAGACTACTGACTGAGCTGGCCGAGTCCTGAAGGACATAGCTGCCAGACTGGGCCTGCGGCAGGTGGTGAGCGAACCAACACAAGGGAAAAACTTACTTGACCTCGTCCTCACCAATCTACCTGTCGCAAATGCATCTGTCCATGACAATATTGGTAGGAGTGACCACCGCACAGTCCTCGTGGAGACGAAGTCCCGTCTTCGCACTGAGGACACCATCCAACGTGTTGTGTGGCACTACCACCGTGCTAAATGGGATAGATTCAGAACAGATCTAGCAGCTCAAAACTGGGCATCCATGAGGCGCTGTGGGCTATCAGCAGCAGCAGAATTGTATTCCAGCACAATCTGTAACCTCATGGCCTGGCATATTCCTCACTCTACCATTACCAACAAGCCAGGGGATCAACCCTGGTTCAATGAGGAGTGTAGAAGAGCATGCCAGAAGCAGCACCAGGCATACCTAAAAATGAGGTGCCAACCTGGTGAAGCTACAACACAGGACTACATGCATGCTAAACAGCGGAAGCAACATGCTATAGACAGAGCTAAGCAATCCCACAAGCTCTGCAGTCCTGCCACATCCAGTCGTGAATGGTGGTGGACAATTAAACAACTAACGGGAGGAGGAGACTCTGCAAACATCCCCATCCTTCATGATGGCGGAGTCCAGCACGTGAGTGCAAAAGACAAGGCTGAAGCGTTTGCAACCATCTTCAGCCAGAAGTGCCGAGTGGATGATCCATCTCGGTCTCCTCCCGATATCCCCACCATCACAGAAGCCAGTCTTCAGCCAATTCGATTCACTCCACGTGATATCAAGGAACGGCTGAGTGCACTGGATACAGCAAAGGCTATGGGCCCCGACAACATCCCGGCTGTAGTGCTGAAGACTTGTGCTCCAGAACTAGCAGCGCTTCTAGCCAAGCTGTTCCAATACAGCTACAACACTGGCATCTACCCGACAATGTGGAAAATTGCCCAGGTATGTCCTGTCCACAAAAAGCAGGACAAATGCAATCCAGCCAATTACCGCCCCATCAGTCCACTCTCAATCATCAGCAAAGTGATGGAAGGTGTTGTCGACAGTGCTATCAAGCGGCACTTACTCACCAATAACCTGCTCACTGATGCTCAGTTTGGGTTCTGCCAGGACCACTCGGTGCCAGACCTCATTACAGCCTTGGTCCAAACATGGACAAAAGAGCTGAATTCCAGAGGTGAGGCGAGAGTGACTGCCCTTGACATCAAGGCAGCATTTGACCAAGTGTGACACCAAGGAGCCCTAGTAAAATTGAAGTCAGTGGGAATCAGGGGGGAAACTCTCCAGTGGCTGGAGTCATGCCTAGCACAAAGGAAGATGGTAGTGGTTGTTGGAGGCCAATCATCTCAGCCCCAGGGCATTGCTGCAGGAGTTCCTCAGGGCAGTGTTCTAGGCCCAACCATCTTCAGCTGCTTCATCAATGACCTTCCCTCCATCATAAGGTCAGAAATGGGGATGTTCGCTGATGATTGCACAGTGTTCAGTTCCATTCGCAACCCCTCAAATAATGAAGCAGTCCGAGCCCGCATGCAGCAAGACCTGGACAATATCCAGGCTTGGGCTCATAAGTGGCAGGTAACATTCGTGCCAGACAAGTGCCAGGCAATGACCATCTCCAACAAGAGAGAGTCTAACCACCTCCCCTTGACATTCAACGGCATTACCATCGCTGAATTCCCCACAATCAACATCCTGGGGGTCACCATTGACCAGAAACTTAACTGGACCAGCCATATAAATACTGTGGCTACAAGAGCAGGTCAGAGGCTGGGTATTCTGTGGCGAGTGACTCACCTCCTGACTCCCCAAAGCCTTTCCACCATCTACAAGGCACAAGTCAGGAGTGTGATGGAGTACTCTCCACTTGCCTGGATGAGTGCAGCTCCAACAACAGTCAAGAAGCTAGACACCATCCAGGACAAAGCAGCCCACTTGATTGGCACCCCATCCACCACCCTAAACATTCACTCCCTTCACCACCGGCGCACTGTGGCTGCAGTGTGTACCATCCACAGGATGCACTGCAGCAACTCGCCAAGGCTTCTTCGACAGCACCTCCCAAACCTGTGACCTCTACCACCTAGAAGGACAAGAGCAGCAGGCACATGGGAACAACAACACCTGCACGTTCCCCTCCAAGTCACAAACCATCCCGACTTGGAAATATATCGGCGTTACTTCATCGTCGCTGGGTCAAAATCCTGGAACTCCCTTCCTAACAGCACTGTGGGAGAACCTTCACCACACGGACTGCAGTGGTTCAAGAAGGCGGCTCACCACCACCTTCTCAAGGGCAATTAGGGATGGGCAATAAATGCCAGCCTTGCCAGTGACGCCCACATCCCATGAACGAATAAAAAAAAATGTAGAGAAAATGTTTCCATTTGTCGTGGTTTCCCAAAACTAGGGGCCATAAATATAAGATGGTCATTAATAAATTCAATAAAGAATGCAGGAGAAACTTCTTTACCAAGAGCGTAGTTAGAATGTGGATCTTGCCACCGCAAGGCGTAGTTGAGGCAAATAGCAAAATTGCCTTTAAGGAGAAGCTGGATAAGTACTTGGGGGAGAAAGGAATAGAAGGATATGCAGATAGGGTTAGATGAAGTAGGGTGGCAAGAGGCTCATGTGGAGCATAAACACCAGCACAGAGCAGTTGGGCCGAATTGCCTGTTTCTGTGATGTAAATTCTATGTAATAAAAAAAAAATCACAAAGCGCTTTTTTACCCAAAGGATGGTGGAAATATGGAATTTTCTCCCCCAAAAGATTGGATGTTAGGTCAATTGAAATTTTCAAGATGAGATTGATAGATTTTTGTTCGGTAAGGGTATCAAGCGATATGGAGTAAAGATGGGTAATTGGAGTTGAGGTACAGAATAACCATTATCTAATTAAATGGTGGAACAGGCTTGAGGAGCTAAATGGCCAAATCCTGTTCCCAAAGATTCTTAAGAGTCACTGGATGAGTGGAACAGTTTTGGTTCTGTTCATGAAAGCTACATATATTCTTGGATTTATTTGGTATAGACCATTTTTAATGTCCATCTGATTTTTACCTGCAAGACTACTACACGAGATTGGCATTTAAATTTGTACTATTCCATCTAGGACGTAACAGATTTTGCATTTCTGTTGTGGCACTGGGGAAAAAAATAAGATTGTCTATCTTTGGTATGGTCTTATTCTTTGAAGGCAGTTATCCTTAATAGGTCTCACTTTCACCCTGCTTTTCCATTGTTTTATATTCTGATGTGTTTGGATGTTATTTATTTTAATTTTGACAGAAATTTCTTCAAAGTGCAGATTGCCTTCAACAAAACAAGTTGAGAACTGGTCTATAAATGGGTCTGTTATGAACTGTGGAGGATACAGCATCATATGACTTAAGAAACACTATCTCAATGATTTGCCTTGGGCTTTGAGAATGTGAAGCCTATCATAGAATCATACAGCACAAAAGGAGGACATTCGGTCCATCATGTCTGTGCCGGCTCTTTGAAAGAGCTTTCCAATTAGTACCACTACCCCGTTCTTTCCCCATAGCCCTGCAAATTTTACTTTTTGAAGTATATATCCAGTTCCCTTTTGAAAGTTACTATTGAATCTGCTTCCACCACCTTTTCAAGTAGTGCATTCCAGATCTTAATTCGCTGTGTAAACAAAAAAAATTCTCATTTTCTCCCTAGATTTTTTTGCCAATTATCTTAAATCTGTGTCCTCTGGTACCAACCCTCATGCCAGTGGAAACAGTTTCACCCTACCAAAACCCCTCATAATTTTGAACACCTCTATTAAATCTCCCTTTAACCTTCTCTGCTCTAAGGAGAACAATCCCAGCTTCTCTAGTCTCTCCACTTAACTGAAGTCCCTCATACCTGGTACCATTCTGATCAATCTCATCTGCACCCTCTCCAAGGCCTTGACATCCTTCCTAAAGTGTGGTGCCCAGAAGTAGATACAATACTCCAGCTGAGGCCTAACCAGTGATTTGTAAAGGTTTACCATAACTTCCTTGCTTTTGTACTCTATGCCTCTATTAGATACATTGAAACATTTTACATCATTAAATAAATTTAAAACAGAAATAGACAGTTTCCTAGAAGTAAAGGGAATTAGGGGTTACGGGGAGCGGGCAAGAAATTGGACATGAATTTAAATTTGAGGTTAGGATCAGATCAGCCATGATCTTATTGAATGGCGGAGCAGGCTCGAGGGGCCGATTGGCCTACTCCTGCTCCTATTTCTTGTGTTCTTATGTTCTTATGTAAACTACATCGCAAAAACAGGCCATTTGGCCCATCTGGTCTATGCCACATTTATGCTCCACACGAGCCTCCTCCCTATTTCATCCAACCCTATCATCATACACTTCTATTCCTTTCTCCCATGTGCTTATTGTCAATTGTATTCAGGTGGTGGGTGTCAATTGGAGACTCTCGTATCCTTTTTATAGGAGAGCTTAGCTAGGGTGTGGTGTGTGTGTGTAAGGGGAGTCTCTGTGAATAATGGTGTGGAAGCAACTAAAGACCAGGCTCTAGTATCCTACGCTTCACCACATGGCTATCCAATTATAACACCTAGCTTCCCCTTAAATGTATCTGTGCTATTTGTCTCAACTACTCATTGTGGTAGTGCATTTGACGTTCTTACCATTCTTTGGGTAAAGAAGTCCTCCTGAATTCCCTATTGGATTTATTAGTGACTATTTTATATTTATGACCTCTAGTTTTGGTCTCCCCCACAAGTGGAAACATTTTCTCTATGTCTACCCTATCAAACCCTATCATTATCTTAAAGACCAATATCGGGTCCCCCTCAGCTTTCTCTTTTTTTCTAGAGGAAAGAGCCCCAGCCTGTTTAGCCTTTCCTGATAAGGATATCCTCTTAATTCTGGTATCAGCCTTGTGAATCTTTTTGCACCCTCTCCAATGCCTCTATATCCTTTATGTAGTATGGAGACCAGAACTGTGCAGAGTACTCCAAGTGTCACATAACCACATAACTTCTTTGCTTTTCAATTCTATCCCTCTAGAAATGAACCCCAGTGCTTGATTTGCCTTTTTTATGGCCTTATTATGACCTGCGTCACCACTTTTAGTGATTTGTGTATCTGTACCCCTACACCCCTTTGCTGCTGTATCCCATTCAGACTCTTGTTATTCAGGTAGTATATGGCCTCCTTATTCTTCCTACCAAAATGCACTACCTCACACTTATCTATATTGAAATTTGTTTGCCAATTATATGCCCATTCTGCAAGTTTATTAATGTCCTCTTGCATTTTGACGCATTCCTCCTTTGTATTAACTACATCCCCAATTTGGTGTCATCCGCAAATTTTGAAATTGTACTTCCGATTTCCAAATCCAAATCGTTACTGTAAATTGTGAACAACAGTCCCAACACTGATCCCTATGGAGCACCACTTACCATCTTTTGCCAGTCTGAGTGGCTACCTTTAACCCCTAATCTCTGTGTTTTCTGTTTTGTAGCCAACTTGCTATCCATTACGAACATACATACAAACATACGAATTAAGAGCAGGAGTAGGCCACTCAAGCCTGCCCTGCCATTTGATAAGATCATGGCTGATCTGATTGTGACCTCAACCCTATTTTCCCGTCTACCTACTATAACATTTGACTCCTTTGTTAACCAGGAATATGTCTAACTCAGCCTTAAAAATATTCAATGACTCTGCCTCCACCGCTTTCTGGGGAAGGGAGTTCCACAGACTCACAACCCTCTGAGAGAAAAAATTTCTCCTCATCTCTGTCTTAAATGGGAGACCCCTTATTTTTAAACTGTAGCCCCTAGTTCTAGTCTCTCCCACAAGGGGAAAGATCCCCTCAGCATCTACCCCTTTTAATCCCCTCAGGATCTTATATGTTTCAATAAGATCGCCTCTCATTCTTCTAAACTCCAATGTATATAGGCCCAACTTGTCCAACCTTTCCTCATAAGATAACCCCCACATCCCAGGAATCAGTCGAGTGAACCTTCTATGAACCGCCTCCAAAGCAATTATGTCCTTTCTTAAATAAGGAGACCAAAACTGCACACAGTATTCCAGATGTGGTCTCACCAATGCCCTGTACAACTGTAACAAAACATCTCTACTTTTATATTCCATTCCCCTTGCAACAAATGACAACATTCCATTTGCCTTCCTAATCACTTGCTGTACCTGCATACTAACTTTTTGTGATTCATGTACTAGGACACCCAGATCCATCTGTACTCAGAGTTCTGCAATCTCTCTTCATTTAAATAATATACTGCTTTTCTATTCCTCCTGTCAAGTTTCCCACACTATACTCCATCTGCCAAATTTTTGCTCACTCACGTAACCTATCTATATCTCTTTGCAGACTCCGTGGGGGAAAAATTCGATAGGGGCCGTTTTTGGATGCGGGTAGCGTGATATGCTATTGCCTCGCGCCCAATGGCCCCTGCGCAGGCAGGTCACAAATTTAGACCCACCGGAGCACTTACCTGCAATCAGCGTTCCTTTCCAGGCCACGCACGTGGAATCAATGCCATTTGCATTTTTCACCACCAGAGGGTGCGCAATCTCTTAAATAGAGGATGTTTCTCAGAAACCTCTTAAAGGTAGCTGGCACCTGTTATTTGCTGAAAATAACAATCTGCTGTCGGCACGGAGTCTGAACGGAGATCAGACATCGCACACGTAAAACACAGATGTAGGTCCCGTCCCTATGTTTACACATTGATGAGTTATGTTAAAACATTGAATAAAGGTTGCGCGCTACTAAATCCCACATCCTCTAATCTGCACACCAGACCTCACCAATTTGCCGATCTGAGTTGGTACCAGACCTGCGATAGCGTGTGCACCAAGGTTCTCTGCCGATGCACTAGCGATCTTGGGTGCAAGAAGTGGCCAGAAGGATCCTATATCCGCAGGTGGGGGGATGGGGGGGCAAGAGGCCCTCCAGACATATACTCAAAAGGCAGTGGGAGGCAGCGGGGGATGAAGTCAATGCCAGGTGCACAGCATCATGAAAATGGATGCAGTGCAGGAAGAAGTTCAATGCTTTGACATGAGCGATCAAGGTGAGCGAGATCAACTGTCAAGTGGCGTCTTCTACCAACTGCACCACGCACTACACCCCCCATTACCCACATACCAATAAACTCCATCAGTATTCAACTCTTCCAATCAGATGCTTCCTCCCGCCCTTACACATTACCACTGTTACAAGCCGCCCACCCACATCTCACAGGCCACACACACTGGCAGCTATTCAACCATGACAGGCACATCACCCAGACACACATCCCGCTTTCTTGCAGGAGAAGGTGGCCTATATCAAGAGGCAGCAAGTGGCAGTGGCATTTAGCCCCTCAAGCCTGTTCCGCCATTCAGTGAGATCATGGTGGACCTGCGACCTATGTCCATATACTCATCTTAGCCCCATATCCCTTAATACCCTTGGTTCACAGAAATCTATCAATCTCAGATTTAACATTCACAAGTGAGCTAGCACCACCTGCCGTCTGCTGAAGAGCGTTCCAAACGTTTCCCACCCTTTGTGCGTAGAAGTACTTCCTAACTTCACTCCTGCACGTCCTGGCTCTAAATGTTAAGCTATGTCCCCGCGTCCTAGTATTGAAGTCTAGGAGACCTCCAAAAACAGTTACAAATGTCTTGCCAGCCAGAAGCAATTATTCAGCCACTAACCTGTAAATCCTGCATGGTCCCTTTAAATAGTGCTGGTGGGGGGTCCTGCAGGCACTCTAAGACACATTCAGATGGTCGGGGTTAAGACTGTGCGTGAGTTGAGCGTTAAGTCCCAAAATGGTGTCTATCACTTTAAATCAGCATTGCACACTGATTGAAGCCATTTTCTCTTTACATGATTCCAGCGTTTGTTATCTGCGCCTGCGCTAACTCCTATACCAAGAAGGCGTCTGGCGCACGTCACGCAGGAAATGTGCGTGCGCATCCAAGTGCCATCTTGGATGTCGGAGAGGCCGTGTAGCACCAAAACAACGGGCGCTATACTGCCCAATTTAGCGCCCCTTATGTCCTCTTCACAACTTACTTTCCTACCTACCTTTGTGTCATCAACAAATTTAGCAACCATACATTCAGGCCTTTCATCCAAGTCATTGATATAGATCGTAAATAGTTGAGGCCTAAGCACTGGTTCCTGTGGCACTCCATTTGTCACATCTTGCCAACCTGAAAATGACCCATTTATGCCTACTCTCTGTTTCCTGTTCGCTAACCAATCCTTTATCCATGCTAATATGTTATCCCCTACACCATGAGCTCTTATTTTGTGTAGTAGCCTTTGATGTGGCACCTTGTCAAAAGCCTTCTGGAAATCCAAGTACACCACATCCACAGGATCCCCTTTATCCATGTTGCTTGTTACATCCTCAAATTCTGCTATATGTCCCCTGACTCCACATGCTCTGACTGTATTCATAAGTTTACAACAACAACTTGCATTTAAATAGCACTTTTAAGGTAATAAAATGCCCCAAGGGGCTTCACAGGAGCGTTATCAAACAAAATTTGACACCAAGGCACATAGGAGATATTAGGACAGGTGAAAGAGGTAGCTTTTAAAGAGCGTCTTAAAGGAGGATAGAGAGGCAGAGAGGTTTAGGGAGGGAATTTCAGAGCTTAGGGCCTAGGCAGATGAAGGCACAGCCACCAATGGTGGAGTGATTAAAATTTTTATATATATATAATAATGCCACTGCTATCTCCTCCCTAACTTCTTTTAATAGACGCGGATGCAATCCACCCAGACCCGGGGTTTTACCCTCACTAAGTTTGATTAGTTTATCAATTATCTCCCCTCTTTCTATCTTAATGCTTTAATATCTTTTTGATCTCTTTTAATGTCCTGCCACCTTGTCAGTCTCCCTGGTAAATAGCAAAGGAGCTGTTCAGTATTTCTGTCATTACCTGTAAAGGCCAAGATTCCATATGCTTTTTTAACAGCCTTCTGAACTTGTCCTGCCACTTTCAAAAATGTGTGTATGTGAACCCCCAGATCTCTCTGTTCCTGCACCCTCTTTAAAATTGTACCATTTAATTTATTTTGCTCTCATTAATCCTTCCAAAATGCATCATTTCACACTTCTCTGCATTAAATTTAATCTGCCACATGTTTGCCCATTTTACCCATCTGTCTATGTCCTCCTGAAGTCTGCTGCTATCCTCCTCACTACATTTCCAAGCTTTGTGTCATCTGTAAACTTTGAAATTATGCCCTTTATACCCAAGTCCAGGTCATTGATATATATCAAGAAGAGCAGTGTTCCCAATACTGACCCCTGGGAGACACCACTGTAAAAACTTCCCTCCAGTCTCAAACAACCGTTCACCACTACTCTCTGCTTTCTGTCTCTTAGCCAATTTCGTATCCACACTGCCACTGCCCCCTTATTCCCATTGGCTTCAATATCCCAAATATGTGGAGGAAAAACCACATTTAAAGAATGAGTAAGGATCACAGGAAGTGTAAGTGATTTTTATTTCCCCCTTCTGTTAATTATATACAAATGTGAGTGAAATAATGATGTTTAGTGTTACTGTTTCTCTACACTTTCAGAATTCTTCAAGCTGGGGCAGCCTTTTGTCCAATTAATCCAGAATGTTCACCTCATTTATCAGCATATTTTATTCAAAGGTGCAAGTTGAAGTATATCCTTATTCAGAAAGATATGATACAGGTGAGTTATTGAGCTATAAACAGATATGGACAAATAGAATTGATTTTAAAAGAAAGTACAAGCTTGATGTATTTTTGTCATACTGGGAGGTAATTATTGTCCTCATTTTTAAATTAAAAGCTGACACTCATTTTTTTTCAGTTTAAAAATATAGTCATTAAAATGCTTTATTATTTCAGTTCAATAGAATATTAATTTGTAATGTTTATGTGGTGCATTAAGTTTATTACAATTTTATTTTTATTTACAGTCTGTCAGACCTGCTCCATGTAGAGTCCATGGATAATTACTTTATCATGGACTTCCCCATCCCCTCCACCCATTGATGTCTTGGTGTAAACAAATCTAAAGTTTCTTCCCTACACCCCTGAAAAATCAAACAGTGCTAATATCTCTAACTCTAACCGACCCCACCAACAGATATTGATCTAACTTGCTTTTAAAAGTGTCAGTTGACCCCGAATCAGCTACTTTCAGTGGGAGAAGCCTAAGAGGAGATTTAATTCAGGTTTTTTTTTAATTATGAAGGGTTTTGATAGGGAGGAACCATTTCCTGAGGTTGAAGAGTCAGCGACAATAACAGCTTGCATTTATATAGCGTCTTTAACATAATAAAACGTCCCAAGGCGCTTCACAGGAGCGATTTTCAAACAAAATTTGACGCTGAGCCATATAAGGAGATATTAGGACAGGTGACCAAAAGCTTGGTCAAAGAGGTAGGTTTTAAGGAGCATCTTGAAAGAGGAGAGCGAGATAAAGAGGTTTAGGGAGGGAATTCTGGAGCTTGGGGCCCAGGCAGCTAAAGGCATGGCTGCCAGTGGTGGAGCGATTAAAATTGGGTTTGTGCATGAGGCAAGAATTGGAGGCGCGTAGAGATCTCGGAGGGTTGTAGGGCTGGAGGAGGTTACAGAGATAAGGAGGGGTGAGGCCATGGAGGGATTTGAAAACAGGGATGAGAATTTTAAAACCGAGGCATTCCCGGACCAGGAGCCAGTGTAGGTCAACGAGCACAGGGGTGATGGGTGAACAGCACTTGTTGCAAGTTAGGAAACGAGCAGCAGAGTTTTGGATGATCTCAAGTTTATGGAGGATGGAAGATGGGAGGCCGGCCGGAGAGCATTAGAAAATTGCAGTCTAGAGATAACAAAGGCATGGATGGATGAGGGTTTCAGCAGCAGATGAGCTGAGGCAGGGGTGGAGAGGGGCCATGTTACATTGGTGGAAGTAGGCAGTCTTGGCGATGAAGCAGATATGTGGTCGGAAGCTCATCTCAGGGTCAAATAGGATGCCAAGATTGAGAACGGTCTGGTTCAGTTTCAGACAGTGGCCAGGGAGAGGGATGGAGTTTGTGGCGGAGCCCGAAGACAATGGCTTCGGTCTTAACAAAATTTAGTTGGAGGAAATTTTTGCTCATCCAGTATTGAATGTCTGACAAGCAGTGTGACAAATCAGAGACAGTGGAGGGGTCGAGGGAGGTGGTGGTGAGGTAGAGCTGGGTGTCGTCAGTGTACATATGGAACCTGAAGTGTTTTCGGATGATGTCGCCGAGGGGCAGCATGTGGAAGCCAAGGATAGATCCTCGTTGGATTCCAGAGGGAACGGTGCGGAAGTGGGAAGAGTAGCCATTGCAGGTGATTCTCTGGCTACAGTTGGATAGATACGAATGGAACCAGGTGAATGCCGTCCCACCCAGCTGGACAACGGACGAGAGACATTGGAGGAGGATGGTGTGGTCAACTGTGTCAAAAGCTGCAGACAAGTTGAGCAAGATGACGAGGGATAGTTTACCACAATCACAGTCATGAAAGATGTCATTTGTAACTTTGATAAGGGCTGCTTCAGTACTGTGGCAGGGACAGAAAGCTGATTGAAGGGACTCAAACATGGAGTTGTGGGAAAGATGGGCTTGAATTTGGGAGGCAACAACGTGTTCAAGGACTTTGGAGAGGAGAGGGAGGTTGGAGGTGGGGCAGTAGTGTGCAAGAACAGAGGAGTCAAGGGGAGGAGGGTGATAATGGCAGATTTGAAGGGGAGGGGGACAAGGTGTCATCAATTTAAAATCCTCACTAAGAGTGAGGAGAGAGGTTAGTAGAAATTTGTTCACACAGAAGGAGACATTTCTTTACACAGGGTTGTTGGAGCTTGGAATGCTTTGTTTGAGACATTTGGGTAGAGTTTCTGCTTTGGGCACAATCGGGAAATTGCGCTGGTTAGCTTACAATTCAAGTTTTTGATAAAATTCATTTGCATAATCACGTAAAATCTTCCATGAACCAGCGCAATTGGGCAGCTGAACAGAGTGTAATCATTTTTTTTTCCATTAAAAAGTATTCATTGATGTATTTAAGTGCGGTAACCTGGTGCTGTTTTATTAATACAGCTGAAAATGGGTTTATCACAAAAAACAAGTATTTTTAATAAGTGTCCAGTCCTCCACCTGTGAGTAACCTGATTTAAAATGACTTAAAAAAATTACACTGAACCGTTTAATAGTTTCATTGGTGTACACTAGTCAGTTTCTTAGTAAATTAGATATTTTTTGATATGTAAAAACTTTTAAAATGTGCCTACTAGTGCCTGTGCGCCTAAGAAAATGAGCGCAATTTGAAGAGCCTTTCCTAACCAGCGCAATCAGCGGAATCTCGCATTGTTGACTAGGGGTGCGGCCAGTTCTGTGGGCAGAGCCCAAGCTGTCAAATTAAATCTTAAACCAGTGTAAAAGATCATGAAAAACACAAACATAAATGTTTTAGGGCGTAACTTACGTTTAAAATTCCCTAATCTTTTGTGCTGTTTCGGCCAATTTCGCTCGCATTGTGCTGATATTACTAGCGGAAACTCTAGTCCAATGTATCTTTCATGGGAAAATTGGATAAATGTTTCAAGCAGAGGAAGATACATGTTCTATGAGGAGAGAGCAGGGTGGTAGGATTATTTTGATTTATCTAGCAAAGAACCGAAAAAGACAGGGGCCAAATGGTGGGCTTCTATGCTCTAACCATGCTTGATGTTTATGAATTGTATATTTGTGTCCTCTATGCTTGAGCTCGATGTCAAAGTTAAATGGTTGCCTTTCTTCAACCTTGTCTATGCTTTTCATTATTTCGTTATTGGGTCGTTCATTAATCACCCGTTCTCCAGAAGAAATAAGTAATTTGAACCTTTCTTTATAACTTACTTCGTTAAGATCTTGAATCATCTTTGGTCACACTTCTCCAAGCCCTTTTCAGTGCATCACTATTCTATTGAAGGTAAGGTGCCCAGAACTACACATCACATTCCAGAATTGGCCTCATCAATGATCTGTACAATGTCAGTGCAACACGTTCTGACTTGCAGTCTAATGCCCTTCAAATGCTTCCAGAAATTGATTTGCCTTATTGATACCTACTACGCACTGATCTATTTCTTTCAGGGTATGATCAATGATCACACTCAAGTTCTTCATTTTTTTAACCTCTGCCAGCAGAGTCCTTTTCATGTTATAATTTTGTTATTTTTAGTTAATTTTGTTAGTTTGTTTTATTTGAAAACCAGTTTGGGTGGGACGTTCTTCCCTGGAATTGTAGTCGTTTTGCCCCTTCAAAGTAAGGCTTTTATGTTTTAATTACTTTTTTTGTTTTCCGTTCAACCTTATGTCACCCACTAAACGTTCTGTTTCTCTGACTCCAGCATTTTGGCCATTACTCCTCTCATTCCTTTGTCCCAGCACTGGCTCAAAACTCTTCTCTAAGCAATCCTTTGGGCACCCCTCCTAATCTCTCCTAGCTAGACATCGGTTTTCCAGCTGTGAAGTACCTTGTAAAGTTTTTTTTACATTAAAGGCACTATATAAATGTAAGTTTTTTTTTCAACATTACTAGTTTGGATGGCCCAACCCTCCCTGAAATTTGTGGTTTTGGCTATTTAGTGGTGAATATTGATAGAGTTGGATCTAGCCCAACCCCACAATTCCTACCAACACAACTTAAAATAGGACCGTTTCATGTTATACGGAAACTTTCCAGTGGATACCCTTGTCTGGAAGGCTCAGCTACTCACTGACTTAACCAGCTGAGCCATCGGAAAGCTCTTACATGTTGCATCTGGATTTTTTCACACAAGTGGGAACTGGGCTCTTCTAAGGCAGGAGAGGTATGGCAATAATAAATGGTGCATATTTGGTTTGTGAAGCCCAGACAACTCTGTTCTATTTTCTCTTATATTTTCCAATTCATTGTTTTTTCCTGTTTGAATTTTGTGAGCCCAAAGAGTTGGAAAAGGCTGTTCCTAGTGCTTTTACCTCATTTGTGAATAAACCCTAGGTTAGAACTTGTAGATCTACTAATGTCCACAGTTTGACATGCATGCAAATTAGTAGGAGCATTGATTGAAACTTTATAAGTCACTCACAAATCTCCATGATATATACCTAAGCAGCCCATGTGGAGAAAAAGGTTTGTACACTCCTGTTGTAAAGCATCATTAAACTGAACCAAATAGGATGCCTGTTACTGTCTTGTCTCAATACCACTTGGCCTGTGCCCCGCTGCTCCATTCTGTACAATTCATTGTTTCGAGCTGAGAATTCTATACAAGGGCTGATTTTATATGTGCGACCCCAGGACTGCATGTCAAGAAATTACAGGTGCACTTGGAAGATTATGGGGAGTGCACCTGAAATTTCCTGATATGAGCTCCTGTTGGCAAGGCTGTCTGCCAAGCGTGCAATTTTGTAAAACTGCCCTTGTAGGCCCTGTGAACAAAGCCACTGTTCAGGATGTGCCTCCTTGATTTTCAAGTATCCAATTTTTTTTTAAGTAGAAGTGAATATTGTAATCCATGGTAAAATGCTATTCTAAATGAATGTGGCAAAGTCTAATTTGAATATCTTAATTTTTTTTTAAATGCTGGCTACTGCTTGTATCAGCACTCCTGACTAGAGCAAATAGAGATTTTGAGCATTCATGTCACTGAGACCAATTTCTTTATAGAAAAGTTTTTTTTAGTTTTAGTGCACAGATTGATTGCAAATAAATTGGGATTGTCTCCCTTCCAAATTGTGCTATAATTTTTTTTAAGTTGCTGTATTGTGTTAATATGTTTTCCACTTTAAAAACATATCCTTTAAACACAGTTTTTCTCTTTGGTGTTCATTTTTTATTTGCACCTTTGTGAAGCGCCTTGGGACTTTTTTCTATATTAAAGGTGCTATATAAATGCAAGTTGTTGTATCCGTTGATCAATCAACTCAAAGGACAATTCCTGAGAAGAGAATAGTTATCGATGTGTTCTCTCAGCAAGTTAAACTTTTTATCTGTATCAGTATTCATATATGGTTGAGCAGAATTATGTTTTTTTTTTAAAGCCCATATGTCACCCCACAACTCCCAGTTAGAATAGTTCAAGTTGTTTTCAACAGAAACATAATTTTCATTTCATATACAGCATAAGGAAATCTTCCATCAAGAGCTTTCTCTAAAAATCAAATTCTAAATATCAGTCCAACTGGAGAGGATCTTTGTAGCCATTCTCATCTACACATCAGGTTGCTTTCTTATTTATTTATTTCTGATCTTTGTTTTTCTATAGCCATATAAGCCCTAAATTGGTGTAAGAATTATTCAAAACGAATTATGGATTTTTGATTTCTGGAAGAAACTAATTTTTACAAGTTAATAACTAATGTACTATTATAATTTTACATTCCAGAAGTTCAAGGACTCGCTGTCAACATGGTTGTACATTGATGTTGAATATGATATACCAACGCTAAACATAGTACTTGTGAAGATTCAGTGGAAGATGACTAATGTGGGTTCCCTAGGTTCTGAAGCCAGAAATGAAGAAAATGACATTTGCAGTCAAATAGGAGATTTAAAAGAAGCCAGATTGGAAACTACTGAAGAACATAAAGAAAAACATGCATGTGAATATGCAGACTGCCAGAGACATGGGTTTGTGGCATATATTTTGCAAACATCGGGTACTACAGGAACTCCAAAAATTGTTCGAGTACCTCATCAGTGTATTGTGCCTAACGTACAGCATCTCAAGTAAGTTTCAACACAAGGCATGATTGCCGAACTCTTTGGGAATGACTTGTTATTAATATTAACATATCATGGTTATTAATGCTTGTTCCAGCTATAACAAACTTAAATCACAGATTAAGTTTTGTTATGAAAAATAGTGTAGTAAAAGGAAGGGTAGTGTCAGGCAGTTATCCATTACAGGATACAGATGCAATTCATTACCTTTAGAGAATGTGCCTAGTTCAGTTGGATTAATTTCTTTAAGTTGTTGTGAATTTGTCAAATCTATTAAGATGAAACTGGCTTTACATTTGGGCTGATTAAGTTCAATACAGACAAATATAAGATCCTGCACATTGAAGTAAAAATAGGAGACACAGTGTAGGATAGAACTTGCCATGGGGGAAGTTCCGAGGCCTATGCAAGTTAATTGACTTGCCACTCACCATGTCTAGGAAATCTGAGGTTTGCAAAAAGTGACATTGTCTTCTGACATATAGGGTGAGTACAGATTCCTCCAGAGGTCATTTCGAAGCTGTATCATGTTCTGGTCAGGTCACATCTGGAGGACTGCTTGCAGTTTTGGACAGTGCAACTTGAAGGGACCAACTGGGACCTAGAGTCAGTGTGGAGGAGAAAAGGCTGTTCTTTTTCCCCCTCCTCTCCACTGTTAGAGGAAGACCTAAGAGGTGCAATTTAGTACGGTAAGGCTCTTCAGCCTCCAGAGAAGACGTCTCAGAGGAGATCTTATAATGGTATGTAATAAATAGGATTGAGAAAGTAAAGTCCAAACGATAGTTTCAGATATGCAAAGAGAGCAGGACAAGAGGCTACAGGTTCAGGGTTGTAAAGGAAAAACCTAGGACCAACTGCATAGAGGGTGATTGATAGGTGGAATGGGTTGCCAGGAAGGGTGATTCAGTCCAGGACACTGGTCTCATTTAGGAAACAGCTAGATGTTGTAATGGAAAGATGGTAGGTTTAGTAATCTGGAGGAATGAGCTCAAATGGGCTGAAGAGTCTTTTTCATCTGACCCTATTTTGTGATCGTGTAACTGTTTAGCATTACTTAGGCTGCAAATTTTAAAAGGCTTCATGCCAAGGCTAGACCTTTAGCACCAGCAAAGAAGTATGGTCGTGGTTTAATAGTTAATGATTTGATGGACCAGTGGGCACACTGAGACTAGATTGGAACAAGAGTTTCATTTATTCACAGTGTTCTATTATTAATTTATATTGAAAGTATTCTATCCTTTTTTTTCGATTTAAAAAATCAAATCACGCTTCTTATCACATTTTTCACTGACAACATTCATTGTAATCTTGTTGACTTCACTGCATAATCTATCTTTGGCCCCCTTGGAAGCTCAATTTGACCCTGTGAAGATCTATCCTTGGCCCCCTTCTATTTCTCATCTACATGTTGTCCCTCGACGACATCATCCGAAAACATAACGTCAGGTTCCACATGTACGCTGACGAGACCCAGCTCTACCACCTCCCTCGACCCCTCCACTGTTTCTGATTTGTCACACCGCTTGTCCAACATGAGCAAAAATTTCCTTCAATTAAATATTGGGAAGACTGAAGCCATTGTCTTCGGTTGCCACCACAAACTCCGTTCCCTAGCCACTCACTCCATCCCTCTCCCTGGCCATTGTCTGAAGCTGGACCAGACCGTTCGCAACCTTGGCATCCTATTTGATCCTGAGATGAGCTTTCGACTGCATATCCGCTCCATCACCAGTCCGCCTACTTCCTCCTCTGTAACGTTGTCCATCTCCGCCCCTGCCTCAGCTCATCTGCTGCTGAAACCCTCATCCGTGACTTTGTTATCTCTAGACTCAACTGATCCAATGCTCTCTTGGCTGGCCTCCCATCTTCCACCCTTCATAAACTTGAACTCATCCAAAACTCTGTTGCCCATATCCTAACTTGCACCAAGTTTTGTTCATCCATCACCTCTGTGCTCGCTGATCTACATTGGCTCCCGGTCTGGGAATGCATTGATTTTAAAATTCTCATCCTTGTTTTCAAATCCATTCATGGTCTTGCCTCTCCCTATCCCTACCTCCTTCAGCCCCACAACCCTCCAAGATCTCTGCGCTGCTCCAATTCTTGCCTTTTGCGCATCCCCGATTTTAATTGCTCCACCATTGGCGACTGTGCCTTCAGCTGCTTAGGCCCTAAGTTCTGGAATTCCCTCCCTAAGCCACTCAGCCTCTCTACCTCTCTCTCCTTCTTTAAGATGCTCCTTAAAACCTACCTCTTTGTCTAAGCTTTTGGTCACCTGTCCTAATATCTCCTCACGTGGCTCGGTGTCAATTTTTGTTTGATCGCACCTGTGAAGTATCTTGGGACGTTTTACTACGTTAAAAGTGCTATATAAATGCAAGTCATTGTTGTTATATAATATCTTTAGAGATGTTAAACTTAAAGATACCTCATTATTGCTGCTTTATTTTTCAATTTTTGTTCTATTTAAATTTTTGTTTTGCAGGTCTATTTTTGAGGTTTCATCAGATGATGTAATTTTTATGGCTTCTCCACTGACTTTTGACCCCTCGATTGTTGAAATGTTTCTTGCACTGTCCAGTGGCGCTACTCTGCTCATTATTCCACCAGTCATTAAAATGATGCCAAAGAGACTAGCCAACGTTCTTTTTAACCATCACAAAGTTTCTGTTATGCAGGTATGGTGGTATAGATTCACTTAGAAGTTTGCAAATTGTCATTCTATACTTCACGAATCATTAGCTTGCAATTTATTTGTACACTAAAAGTATGTAGTGTTTTTCCAACCAGAGACCTGAAGCTTTATAGCAGGCCATGCCAAAAAGGACAGCAGAATGTTAACAAATAGCTCAGCTGGTAATTGCACATGCCCATTGTGGAACTAAGCCATAGAGACTAAGAAGATTCTGGTTTGATCCTTAGTCTATGCTGAGGGTGGGTGTAGGAGCTTTCATGCTCCTGAGCTAAGAAGAGGAAGGAAAGCAAACCAGGTTACTGCCTTGGATTGCTGCCCAGTAAGCCCTGCAGGAAAGTGCACTTATATGTGGTCATAAGACCTTTACATTCCATCAGGCTAGTCTCAAAGTCTGGAAAATACCAGCTACCACTCTTTCACTTGTATCTCCCAATTACTTCCTGTGCCAAATGTTCATCCAGTTCCCTCTGGAATTTATCACCGTGTTCTCCAAGTAGTCTGTTCCACATATTCACCAAACTGTAGGTAAAATAATTTAAATCTAAATTATCTGGCTACCTTTCCTTTTCTGACCTTGAGTACACTATTCTTTGTTTCAGAGTTTGATTATATCAAACATATTAAAAGTTTCAGTTTATCTATACACCTTGATATCTTGCATAATGCAAGAAGCCCTTCCTTGAGATTTTTCTTAAGTGTAAATATTCTCAATTTTCATAGCCTTTCCTGGTAGCTCAGGTGCCTAATCTCATTTAATAATTGCCTTTCCCTGCACCCTCTCCAAAGCCAAGATATCCCCACTATAGGGGCAAGACCAATGCTCTATACAAACTCAACCACTACCTGGGACCTCTGCTTTATCCTCTGACTGTATATCCCGAAATATTGTTTGCCGTCATTATTCTTTTTGCACAATGCACTGATAGCTTCAGTGATCTATCCACCAGTATCCCTAGATTCCTCTCCTGTGTGGTGGCCTGTAGACTGCAATCATTTAATTTATATTCCAACTGCTTATTCCCTTTTTGTAACACCGTTACTCTTTTAATTACTCGTTTGGTGTCCATACTTAAGAAAAGACATACTTGCTCTCGAGGCAGTACAAAGAAGGTTCACTCGGTTAATCCCGGGGATGAGGGGGCGGACATATGAGGAGAGGTTGAGTAGATTGGGACTCTACTCATTGGAGTTCAGAAGAATGAGAGGCGATCTTATTGAAACATATAAGATTGTGAAGGGGCTTGATCGGGTGGATGCGGTAATGATGTTCCCAAGGATGGGTGAAACTAGAACTAGGGGGCATAATCTTAGAATAAGGGGCTGCTCTTTCAAAACTGAGATGAGGAGAAACTTCTTCACTCAGAGGGTGGTAGGTCTGTGGAATTTGCTGCCCCAGGAAGCTGTGGAAGCTACATCATTAAATAAATTTAAAACAGAAATCGACAGTTTCCTAGAAGTAAAGGGAATTAGGGGTTACGGGGAGCAGGCAGGAAATTGGACATGAATTTAGATTTGAGGTTAGGATCAGATCAGCCATGATCTTATTGAATGGCGGAGCAGGCTCGAGGGGCCGATTGGCCTACTCCTGCTCCTATTTCTTATGTTCTTAATCTGTTAAATCATATTTGGCACTGGGCTTGGCTGTGATCCCCACTCCTGTCAAATAGCCCACTGATACTCGCTGTCTAAGTTCACGTATAAGGAATGATCACTTGGATGTTACAGAGGATAGTCAGAATTTTTGGAACTGGAGCTCAGCATGAGACTGCACCTTCAGGAAAGGAGGGACGAAAGTTGGGGATCAGGGAATAAATAGTAGTAATAAGGCAACTATACATATGGCATATGCACAGGTGGATATAGCTCTTTTTGTTGCCAATCTTGAAATATTCTGATTATTTAATTCCCTTCTCTTTCTCCAGGCCACTCCAACATTGATCAAACGGTTTGGATCAGAAGTCTTGGCATCAGTAGTGCTTTCAGTCAATACTTCACTACGTGTGTTAGCACTAGGGGGAGAAGCATTTCCTTCACTATGTGTACTCAAAAGCTGGCGAGGCGAAGGAAACAAAACCCAAATTTACAATCTTTATGGGATTACAGAAGTGTCAAGTTGGGCCACATACTACAAAATTCCTGAAGAAACCCTGTGTAGTGCCACTAGGTTGTAAATCTGTTTAATTTCTTATATGAAAAGAAAGAGCTTAGGATGTCCAAGAGCACTTCACAATGAATTTATTTCTTTCGAAGTGTAGTCACTTCTTTTATATGTGGCACCATTTGCGCAAGCAAGGTCCCACAAACAGCAATGAGGTTAATTTGTTCTGGTGGTGTTGGTTGAGAGTTAAATCATAGTAGGAGCACAGGACAGCACAGGATGAGGCCATTCGGCCCATTATGCCTGTGCCAGCTCTTTGAAAGTTATCCAATTAGTCCCATTCCCCTGCTCTTTCCCCATAGCCCTGTAAATTTTTTCCCTTCAAGTATATATCCAATTCCCTTTTGAAAGTTACTTTTGAATCTGCTTTCAGGGAGTGCATTCCAGATCATTACAACTCGCTGTGTTAAAAAATGTTTCCTCATGTCGCTTCTGGCTCTTTTGCCCATCACCTTAAATCTGTGTCCTCTGGTTACTGACCTATCTGCCACTGGAAACAGTTTCTCCTTATTTACTCTGTCAAAACCATTCGTGATTTTGAACAGCTCTATCAAATCTCCCCTTAATCTTCTCTGCTCTAAGGAGAACAACCCCAGCTTCTCCAGTTTCTCCACATAACTGAAGTCCCTCATCCCTGGCACCATTCTATTAAATCTCTTCTGCACCCTCTCTAAGGCCTTAACGTCCTTCCTAAAGTGTGGTGCCCAGAATTGAACACAGTACTCCAGCTGAAGCCTAACCAGTGTTTTATAAAGGTTTAGCATAACTTCCTTGCATTTGTACTCTATGCCTTTATTAATAAAGCTCAGGATCCCATATGCTTTTTTAACAGCCTCCTTAACTTGTCCTGCCACCTTCAAAGATTTGTGTAGGTTCATCCCCAGGTCTCTCTGTTCCTGCACCCCGTTTAAAATTGTACCATTTAGTTTATATTCTTCTTCTCATTCTTCCTACCAAAATACATCACTTCACACTTCTCTGCGTTAAATTTCATCTGCCATGTGCCTGCCCATTTCACCAGTCTGTCTACGTCCTCCTGACGTCTGTTGCTATCCTGCACATTGTTTACTACATTTCCGAGATTCGTGTCATCTGCAAACTTTGAAATTATACCCTCTAGACCCAAGTCCAGGTCATTAATATATATCAAAAAGAGCAGTATCCTAATACTGACCCCTGGGGAACACCACTGTATACTTCCCTGCAGTCTGGAAAAACAACTGCTCACAACTACTTTCTGCTTTCTGTCCCCTAGCCAATTTTGTATCCACGCTGTCACTGTCCCTTTATTCCCTTGGGCTTTAATTTAGCTAACAAGTCTATTATGTGGTACTTTATCAAATGCCAAGTGAAAGTCCATATACACAACAGCAACTGAACTACCCTCATCAACCCTCTCTGTTATTTCATCAAAACTCAATCAAGTTGGTCAAACACGATTTTCCTTTAACAAATCCGTGCTGACTTTCATTTATTAGCCCATACTTTTCCAAGTGCCAATTTATTTTGTCTCGGATTATTGTCTCTCAAAGTTTCCCCACCACCGATGTTAGGCTGACTGGCCTGTAATTGCCTGGTTTATCCCTCTCCCCTTTTATGTAAGGAATCTTACAACACCAGGTTATAGTCCAACAGTTTTATTTTAAAATCACAAGCTTTCGGAGATTATCTCCTTCGTCAGGTGAGTGAGTGAAAGGTTCTCAAATCGCATATCTTATATTAGGCTGGGACACGATCACACCAATCAAAGGTGTCGTTGCTGTTCAGACAGGTTAGCCACGGAATACAGTACTGAATACACAATGGGTCAGATTACTAAGCCAGAGAGAGAAAGAGACCCGAAAGGCAGAGAGAGAGAGAGAGAGAGAGAGAATGCCCAGTTGTATTAAAAACAGATAACATTTTTTTTCCTGCTGGTGGGGTTACGTGTAGCGTGACATGAACCCAAGATCCCGGTTGAGGCCGTCCTCATGGGTGCGGAACTTGGCTATCAATTTCTGCTCGACGATTTTGCGTTGTCGTGTGTCTCGAAGGCCGCCTTGGAGAATGCTTACCCGAAGATCGGTGGCTGAATGTCCTTGACTGCTAAAGTGTTCCCCGACTGGGAGGGAACCCTCCTGTCTGGCGATTGTTGCGCGGTGTCCGCTCATCCGTTGTCGCAGTGTCTGCAATGTCTCGCCAATGTACCATGCTCCGGGGCATCCTTTCCTGCAACGTATGAGGTAGACAACGTTGGCCGAGTCACAGGAGTATGAACCATGTACTTGGTGGGTGGTGTCCTCTCGTGTGATGGTGGTATCTGTGTTGATGATCTGGCATGTCTTGCAGAGGTTGCCGTGGCAGGGTTGTGTGGTGTCGTGGACGCTGTTCTCCTGAAAGCTGGGTAATTTGCTGCGAACGATGGTCTGTTTGAGGTTGGGTGGCTGTTTGAAGGCGAGTAGTGGAGGTGTGGGGATGGCCTTAGCAAGGTGTTCGTCATCATCGATGACATGTCGAAGGCTGCAGAGAACATGGCGTAGTTTCTCCGCTCCGGGGAAGTACTGGACGACGAAGGGTACTCTGTTGGTTGCGTCCCGTGTTTGTCTTCTGAGGAGGTCTATGCGATTCTTCGTTGTGGCCCGTCAGAACTGTCGATCGACAAGTCGAGCGTCATATACCGTTCTTACGAGGGCGTCTTTCAGCGTCTGTAGGTGTCCATCGCGTTCCTCTTCGTCTGAGCAGATCCTGTGTATTCGTAGGGCCTGTCCATAGGGGATGGCCTCTTTGATGTGGTTAGGGTGGAAGCTGGAAAAGTGGAGCATCGTGAGGTTGTCCGTGGGCTTGCGGTAGAGTGAGGTGCTGAGGTGCCCGTCTTTGATGGAGATTTGTGTGTCCAAGAAAGAAACCGATTCTGAGGAGTAGTCCATGGTGAGTTTGATGGTGGGATGGAACTTGTTGATGTTATCGTGTAGTCTCTTCAGTGATTCTTCGCCGTGGGTCCATAGGAAGAAAATGTCATCGATGTATCTGGTGTATAGCGTTGGTTGGAGGTCCTGTGCAGTGAAGAAGTCGTGCTCGAACTTGTGCATGAAAATGTTGGCGTATTGGGGTGCGAATTTGGTCCCCATGGCTGTTCCGTGTGTTTGGGTAAAGAACTGGTTATCGAAGGTGAAGACATTGTGATCCAGGATGAAGCGGATGAGTTGTAGGATGGCGTCTGGAGATTGGCTGTTGTTGGTGTTGAGTACTGAGGCTGTTGCAGCGATGCCGTCATCGTGGGGGATACTGGTGTATTTATGGACAGGGATGTAACATTTGCAATCCTCCAGTCCTCCAGCAACATCCTCATATCTAAGGCGGATTGGAAGATTGTGGCCAGAGCCTCCGCAATTTCCACCCTTACTTCCCTCAGTAACCTAGGATTCATCCCATCTGGAACGGGTGACTTTTCTACTTTGAGTACTACCAATCTTTTAAGTACCTCCACCGTATCTATTTTTATCCTATCCAATATCGCTACTGCCTCCTCCTTTACTGCTACAATTGCAGCATTCTCTTCTGTAGTGAAGACGGATGCAAAGTATTCATTTGGTGCCCCAGCCATGCTCTCTGTCTCCACAAGAAGATCGTTTTTGTCCCTAATCGGTCCCATGCTTCCTTTAACTATCCTTTTACTATTTATCACTGGATTGGGGGTAATATTCTGGCATGGGTGGAGGATTGGTTAACTAACAGGAAGCAGAGAGTTGGGATAAATGGTTCATTCTCGGACTGGCAACCAGTAGCCAGTGGTGTTCCGCAGGGGTCGGTGCTGGGTCCCCAACTCTTTACAATCTATATTAACGATTCGGAGGAGGGGACCGAGTGTAACATATCAAAGTTTGCAGATGATACAAAGATGGGAGGGAAAGTAGAGAGTGAGGAGGACATAAAAAACATACAAGCGGATATAGACAGGCTGGGTGAGTGGGCGGAGATTTGGCAGATGCAATACAATATTGGAAAATGTGAGGTTATGCACTTTGGCAGGAAAAATCGGAGAGCAAGTTATTATCTTAATGGCAAGAAACTGGAAAGTACTGCAGTACAAAGGGATCTGGGGGTCCTAGTGCAAGAAAATCAAAAATTTAGTATGCAGGTGCAGCAGGTGATCAAGAAGGCCAACGGAATGTTGGCTTTTATTGCTAGGGGGATAGAATATAAAAACAGGGAGGTATTGCTGCAGTTATATAAGGTATTGGTGAGACCGCACCTGGAATACTGCATACAGCTTTAGTCTCCATACTTAAGAAAAGACATACTTGCTCTCGAGGCAGTACAAAGAAGGTTCACTCAGTTAATCCCGGGGATGAGGGGGTGGACATATGAGGAGAGGTTGAGTAGATTGGGACTCTACTCATTGGAGTTCAGAAGAATGAGAGGCGATCTTATTGAAACATATAAGATTGTGAAGGGGCTTGATCGGGTGGATGCGGTAAGGATGTTCCCAAGGATGGGTGAAACTAGAACTAGGGGGCATAATCTTAGAATAAGGGGCTGCTCTTTCAAAACTGAGATGAGGAGAAACTACTTCACTCAGAGGGTGGTAGGTCTGTGGAATTTGCTGCCCCAGGAAGCTGTGGAAGCTACATCATTAAATAAATTTAAAACAGAAATCGACAGTTTCCTAGAAGTAAAGGGAATTAGGGGTTACGGGGAGCGGGCAGGAAATTGGACATGAATTTAGATTTGAGGTTAGGATCAGATCGGCCATGATCTTATTGAATGGCGGAGCAGGCTCGAGGGGCCGATTGGCCTCCTACTGCTCCTATTTCTTATGTTCCTATGTTCTTGTATGTTTATAAAAGACTTTTGGGTTCCTTTTATGTTAGCTGCTAATCTAGTCTCATACTCTCTCTTTGCCCCTCGTTCCCTTTTTTAGATCTCCTCTGTACTTTCTGTATTCAGCCTTTAATGTTTCCTTCCTGGTTGGGCTGGAAACACACTGTTCCAGAAAGTTCTCTGGAACACATTTCAGGAATTCCTCCCCCTCTTTGCCCTTTATACTGAGTATTTCATAGAAATTTAGAAATTTACAGCACAGAAAGAGGCCATTCGGCCCATCGTGTCCATGCTGAATAGTAGTGGCACTGCTAACTGGCAGTATTTAGTATTGATTTGACAATAAGGAAGAGTTTATTATGTATGTGTGAATGTTACTGAGCTTTGTTGGTTTGATGTAATAATGGGACAATCAAATATTTTGACAATTGAATATTCTGTTAATCATTTTGATGGCCTTTTTTGGAAGGAGGAAAAACACAACTGGAGGCTTGCTCTGTTGAGGTAGGACTGCAACCATTAGTTTGCTTCATAATCAGGGACAATTTTTTTTTAGCAAACCATCCAGCCCATATTTTCTGCCCTGAGTTAGATCCTTCCTTTTCCATCCTTCACTGCTGCCAGGGTCCATGAAGATCCCACTGTATTGCTCAATTGGATGGAAGCCAGATTTATTTTTCTGCGCAGTAAGGTGTTGGTTCTCTTAGGAGATGGGCCTCTTAATTATTTTAGGAATGCACAGATGTTGATTGCAGTTGTGTTATTCCCCAAGTAATAAGTAATTCTAACCATGTCAGTACTTTGGTGCAGTACTTAATCTTCTTTGCAAAGCATCAGTAGTTACGTCATGATGACTACAGATATATGTTGTACTCTGGAGTAAACATAATGTCAGCCCAGAATCTAGTTTTTTTTTTACAATGGTCAGTAATCATAGATCAGTTTCATCACAGAAGAAGGCCATTCCAGCTCATCGAGCCCGTGCCAGCTCTTTGTAAAAGCAATCCAGTTACTCCCATTCCCCCGCTCTTTCCCCGTAGCCCTCAAATTTTTTTCCTTTCAACTATTTATCCAATTTCCTTTTTGAAAGCTACAATTGAATCTGCTTCCACCACCCTTTCAGGCAGCGCATTCCAGATCATAACTGCTCGCTGCGTTAAAAAGTTTTTACCCACGTTGCCTTTGGTTCTTTTGCCAATCACCTTAAATCTCTGTCCTCTGGTTCTCAAACCTTCTGCCAATGGGAACAGTTTCTCTTTATTTACTTTATCTAAACCTTTCATGATTTTGAACACTTATATTAAATCTCCTCTCAACCTTCTCTGCTCTAAGGAGAACAACCCCAGCTTCTCCAGTCTATCCACGTAACTGACGTCCCTCATCCCTAGAACCATTCTAGTAAATCTTTTCTGCACCCTCTCTAAGGCCTTCACATCCTTCCTAAAGTGCGGTGCCCCGAATTAGACACAATACTTCAGTTGTGGCCGAACCAGTGTTTTATAAAGGTTCAACATAACTTCCTTGCTTTTGTACTCTATGGGCTCAATTTTAAAATCAAATTGTGGGGGCAGGGGGGAGCGGGTGGCTATGGAAATGGCGAAAATCCCGAGCAGGTTCGGAAGCTGGCCCCAACCCTCCGACTTCTGGGGTTGCCACAGATGGCAATTAAAGCCAGCGGGATGCTAGTTAGAGAACCAAATGTACCTCATTGAGGCACTTAAGGTACTTTATTTCTGACATAGTAGATAGTTAAAACGATTTTAAACTTATCTGGGCAGCTTTCCCACGGCTTCCGATTCACGCCCGGTGAAACCAGGCATGAAGGGCCGGATCAGGCAAAAAGAAACAAAATCAATTAATTAGAAAACCATTGCACAAAGTTTAAAAAAACAAAATAAACCTACCTTTCCACCCATGTCAATCAGGCTGGCTGCTGGGTGTGAAACCTGGAAACAACTTTAATCACCATCAATTACATTGCGATCGCGTTGGAAAAGGTAAGGTTTCTTTATTCGGGTTTGCCACGTGCACCTTCCCTCCCCCCCACTGCCAACTGGCCACCATTTCAAAATTCAGCCCTATACCTCTATTTATAAAGCCCAAGAACCCGTATGCTTTTTTAAGCGCTTTCTCAACCTATCCTGCCACCTTCAAAGATTTGTACACATATACCCCCAGGTCTCTCTGTTCCTGTACCCCTTTAGAATTGTATCATTTAGTTTATATTGCCTCCTCATTCTTCCTGCCAAAATATGTCACTTTCTACTTCTCTGCGTTAAATTTCATTTCCCATGTGTCTGCCCATTCCACCAGCCTGTCTATGCCCTCTTGAAGTCTATCACTATCCTCCTCACATCCAAGTTTTGTGTCATCTGCAAGTTTTGAAATTGTGCCCTGTACACCCAAGTCCAAATCATTAATATATATATTAAAAAAAAGCAGTGGTCCAAGTACCGACCCCTGGGGAACACCATTGCATACCTCCCTCCAGTCTGAAAAACAACTGTTCACCACTCTGATTCCTGTTACTTAGCCAATTTCGTATCCATGCTGCCACCGTCCCTTTTATTCTATGGGCTTCAATTTTGCTGACAAGCTTATTATATGGCACTTTATCAAACGCCTTTTGAAAGTCCATATACACAACATCAACTCTCTGTTACCTCATCAAAAAACTCAATCAAGTTGGTTAAACACGATTTGCCTTTAACAAATCCATGCTGGCTCTCCTTTATTAATCCACAATTGTCCAAGTTACTATTAGTTTTGTCCCGAATTATCGTTTCTAAAAGCTTTCCCACCACTGAGGTTAAACTGACTGGCCTATAGTTGCTGCGTTTTTCCTTACACCCTTTTTTGAACAAGGATGTAACATTTGCAATTGTCCAGTCCTCTGGCACCACCCCGATACCTAAGGAGGATTGGAAGATTTTGGCCAGCACCTCTACAATTTCTACTGTTACTTCCCTCAGCAACCTATGATGCATCCCATCCAGACTGGGTGACTTATCTACTTTAAGTATAGCCAGCATTTCTAGTACCTTCTCTTCATCAATTTTTAGCCCATCCAGTCTCTAAACTATCTCTTCTTTTACTGTGACTTTGGCAGCATCTTCTTCCTTGGTAAAGACAGATGCAAAGTATGCATTTAATACCTCAGCCATGCTCTCTGCCTCCATGCGTGGATCTCCATTTTGATCCCTAATCGGCCCCACCCCTTTCTCTTACTACCCGTTTACTATTTATATGCCCATAGAAGACTTTTGGATTCCCTTTTATGTTAGTTGCCAGTCTATTCTCGTACTTTCTCTTTGCCCCTCTTATTTCCTTTTTCACTTCTCCTCTGTATTTCCTATATTCAGCTTGGTTCTCACTTGCATTATCAATCTGACATCTGTTATAAGCTCCCTTTTTCAGCTTCACTTATTCTATCTCTTTCGTCATCCAGGGAGCACTGGCTTTGGTTGCCCTACTTTCCCCCCTTGTAGGAATGTACCTAGACTGTACCCGAACCATCTCCTCTTTAAAGACCACCGATTGTTCGATTACAATTTTGCCTGCCAATCTTTGATTCCAGTTTATCCAGGCCAGATCCATTCTCAACCCTCTGAAATTGACCCTCCTCCAATTAAGTATTTTTACTCTAGATTGCTCCTTGTCCTTTTCCATAACTAATCTAAACCTTATAATACTATGATCACTGTTTCCTAAATGTTCCCCCACTGACACTTGCTCCACTTGACCTACTTCATTCCCCAGAACCAAATCCAGCAATGTCTCCTTCTTCGTTGAGATGGAAACATTTTGATCAAGAAAGTTCTGCTGAGCGCACTTCAGAAATTCCTCCCCTTCTTTGCCCTTTATACTATTACTATCCCAGTCTATATTAGGATAGTTGAAGTTCCCCATTATCACTAGTCTATGGTTCTTGCACCTCTCTGTAATTTCCCAGCATATTTGCTCCTCCATATCCTTACTACTAGTTGGTGACCTAAAGAATACACCCAGTAGTGTGATGGTGCCTCTATTGTTTCTTAACTCTAACTAAATAGATTCTGTCCTTGACCCCCTCAAGGAAATCCTTTCTCTCCAGCACTGCAATATTCTCCTTAATCAAAACTGCCACCCCCTACCCCCATCTTTTTTTTCCTTCCCTATCTTTCGTGAACACCTTGTATCCAGGAATATTTAGTACCCAAACCTGCCCTTTTTTGAGCCAGGTCTAAGTTATCGCCACTACATCATATTTCCGTTTGGCCATTTGTACCTGCAGCTCACCAACCTTCTTTACCACGCTTCGTGCGTTTACACATATGCACAATAAATCTACCTTAGCCCTTCTTGTATTCACTCTTGGTCTGATCCCACCTAATACCATACTATTTCTTATTCTAGTGCTATCTGTCTCTCCCAATACTTTGCGCACCATGTTTCTCCTTTCTAATGCTACATCCTGTGCCCACCGCCCTGCCAAATTAGTTTAAACCCTTCCCCACAGCACTAGTGAACCTCCCTGCATGGACATTGGTCCCAGCTCTGTTGAGGTTCAACCTGTCCATCTTAAACAGATCCCTCCTGCCTCAGAACTGGTCCCAGTGCCCCAAGAATCTGAAGCCCTCCTTCTTGCACCATGTCTTTAGCCACGCATTAACCTGCCTTATCTTCCTATTTCTGTACTCACTAGCACACTGATGCTGGTGAGTTCTATAAATAGTTGATATCTTAACTGTGGTTTGAGAATTAATTGTTACCTGTCTTTGCATTTTAGATGTGAAGAGCATGTACCGCTGGGATTCCCCCTTTTGGGAACCACTTTGGATGTCATGGATAACTCCGGTCAACTAATCCTGGAAGGAGAGGGACAAGTTTTCATAGGTAGAGATTTTTCCTTGTGTAGCTTCATAATTAAATAATTACTGTTTGTTCCTGACTTTTTCCTTGCAGGAGGCTTAAAATTTTTAAACAAAATTCTGCAAAAGGATATTAGTCACAGTAATAATTCTAATTGATCATGTCTAAGTTTTGCCAGTTTCAGTTAGGAACATAGGAATATAGGAACAGGAGTAGGCCATTCAGGCCCTCGTGCCTGCTCCGCCATTTGATAAGATCATGGCTGATCTGCGATCTAACTCCATATATCTGCCTTTGGCCCATATCCCTTAATACCTTTGGTTGCCAAAAAGCTATCTATCTCAGATTTAAATTTAGCAATTGAGCTAGCATCAATTGCCGTTTGCGGAAGAGAGTTCCAAACTTCTACCCCACTTTGTGTGTAGAAATGTTTTCTAATCTCACTCCTGAAAGGTCTGGCTCTAATTTTTAAACTGTGCCCCCTACTCCTAGAATCCCCAACCAGCGGAAATAGATTCTCTCTATCCACCCTATCTGTTCCCCTTAATTTCTTACAAACTTCGATCAGATCACCCCTTAACCTTCTAAACTCTAGAGAATACAACCCCACAGTTATTATTTTTAAAAGTGAATGAGAAGTAAATATTGCTTTTTTCTATCTTGCAAGAAACATCTATGTATATGTTTACAGCCTCAGGTTCTTGGCTCTATTCGTACCCCTATTTTTCAAGTTTATTAAATGCTAGCATTCTTCCATTGGAAATCCCATGTTTTTCACTGAGATCAATCTTTCGCTGCTTTTGTTTTAGTATTAACAGTGGAAGTCCATTCAATCCTGATTAACCTCTGATAATGCTGGTTTCATACTTCTGAAGAAGCAGCCACCAAACTAGTATATGCAATGCTTAGTGATGTTAAGCCAGCTACAGAGAGCGCAATTCTGGAGCCACTATATCTTGATGTATTCGTAAAATTCAGTTCAAGGAAAAGTCTCCGTCTGAATTTGTAGCTATGGTTCTGAAGAGGAAAGTGTCTCTTTTCAGGTTAGCAACAAGGCTAGGCGGCTTGAGGTCTGAAATGCAGCAGGTGCCAGCTGCTGTGGCATGAACTGCAGCAACTTCCATATGTGAGACCATAAGCAATGCGTGCAGTTCACGTGAATGTTCATTCTACAGCTGTGGGATCCTTGAGTGACAAAATGAAGGAAGCTATGAGTGTCTGGCTTCAACTCAGGAACAAGACTGCAGAATGTCATATAAGTACACGACTGCACCAGCAGACCATGGCACGTTATGAGGACATGCCCTCCCACAGCATGACTGCATAGGGTTTTTCTGGATCGCACTTGGGTTGGCAGCATCTCTGCAAACACCAAACCTTGAACAAGTATCAGCAGAATGTTACTCTGTCCTTGAATACAAGGCCAACAGCATCTCAGAAAGCTCTTGGGAGTGATGCATTATGTCGGTGTTACTAGAGGCAGATGGCAGCCTTCTTTCCCACATATAGATAGGGGTGCTTCAATGCCTCTACAATAACAACAACTTGCATTTATATAGCGCCTTTAACATAGTAAAATGTACCGGGCATTTCACAGGAGTGTCATCAAACAAAATTTGACATCGAGCCACATAAGGAGATATTAAGACATAGTAACCAAAAGCTTGGTTAAAGAGGTAGGTTTTAAGGAATTTCTTAAAGCAGGAGAGAGAAATAGAGAAGCGAAGAGGTTATGGAGGGAATTCTAGAACTTACGGCCTAGGCAGCTGAAGGCACAGCTGCCAATGGTGGAGCAATTAAAATCGGGGATGTGCAAGAGGCAAGAATTGGAGGAGTGCAGAGATCTTGGAGGGTTGTAGGGCTAGAGGAGGTTACAGAGAAAGGGAGGGGCGAGTCCATGGAGGGATTTGAAAACTAGGATGAGAATTTTAAAATTGAGGCATTGTCGGACCGGGAACCGATGTAGGTCAGCGAACACAGGGCTGATGGGTGAATGGGACTTGGTGCGAGTTAGGATACGGGCAGCAGAGTTTTAGGTAAGCTCAAGTTTATGGAGGGTGGAAGATGGGAGGCATTGGAATAGTCCAGTCTAGAGGTAATAAAAGCATGGATGAGGGTTTCAGCAGCAGATGAGCTGAGGCAGGGGTGGAGACGGGTGATGTTACGGAGGTTGAAGTAGGTGGTCTTGGTGATGGAGCGGATTGCGGTCGGAAGCTCATCTCAGGTTCAGATAGAACGCCAAGGTTTACAAACGGTCTGGTTCAGCCTCAGACAGTAGCCAGGGAGGGGGATGTCAGTGGCTAGGGAACGGAGTTTGTGGTGGGGTCTGAAGACAATGGCTTCGGTCTTCCCAATATTTAGGAAATTTCTGTTCATCCTCTACTAGATGTCAGACAAGCAGCATAACAAATCAGAGACAGTGGGGATGGGGTGGGGGTGGGGGCGGGGGCAGGGGTCCAGAGAGGTGAGGTGAGGTAGAGCTGGGTGTCGTCAGCGTACATGTGGAATCTGATATTGTGTTTTCAGATGATGTCGCCAAGGGGCAACATGTAGATGAGAACTAGGAGGGGGCCAAGAATAGATCCTAGAGGGACTCCAGATGTAACAGTGCGGGAGCAGGAAGAGAAGCCATTGCAGGTGATTCACTGGCTACAACTGGATAGATAAGAATGGAACCAGGCGAGCGCAGTCCCACCCAGCTGGACGATGGAGGAGAGGCGTTGGAGAAGGATGGTGTAGTCAACCGTGTCAAAGACTGCAGACAGGTCGAGAAGGAAGAGGAGGGATAATTTACCACGGTCACAGTCACATAGGATAGGATATCATTTGTAATTTGATAAGGGCTGTTTTCAGTGCTATGGCAGGGGCGGAAACCTAATTGGAGGGGTTCAAACATGGAGTTGCGGGAAAGATGGGCACGGATTTGGGTGGCGACAACAAAGACTTTGGAGAGGAAAGGGAGGTTGGAGATGGAGCGGTAGTTTGCAAGGACTGAGGGGCTATGGGTGAGTTTTTTGAGGAGGGGATGATGACGGCAGATTTGTATGGGAACGGGACAGTAGCTGAGGAGATTGAACTATTAACAATATCAGCTGACATGGGGCCAGGAAGAGAAGTTGGGTGGTCAGCAGTTTGGTAGGAATACACAACAACAACAACTTGTATTTATATAATGCCTTTAACGTCTCAAGGCGCTTCACAGGAGTGTTGTCAACCAAAATGTGACACTGAGCCACGTAAGGAGATACTAGGACAGGCAAAGAGGTAGGTTTTAAGGAGTGTTTTAAAGGAGGAGAAAGAGGCAGAGAGGTTTAGGGAGTGAATTCCAGAGCATGGGGCCTAGGCAGCTGACGGCACCACCGCCAATGGTGGAGGGATTAAAATCGGGGCTGCGCAAGAGGCAAGATAGTTCGGGGCAAAGCCATGGAGGGACTTGAAAACAATGATGGACAGGGAGAGGGATGGAGTCGGTTAGGGAACAGAGTTTATGGTGGGGACCAAGGACAATGGCTTCAGGCTTCCCAATATTTAGTTGGAGGAAATTTTTAGGGAATACAGTTGAGGGAGCAGGAGGTGAGCATTGACTAGATGAGATCGGAGAGGGCATGAGGGGAGATAGGAGGGAAAGATGCGAGTTCAGGGCCAGGGCAGGAGGGAACCTTAGGGGAAGTTTGGCTTGGTGAGCTAGGGGAAGGGAGGGAAGTGACAGAGGCAGCTGAACGAATGGTCTCAATCTTAGTGACAAAGAAGTCCATGAGCTCCTTGCACTTCTTGTTGGAGGTGAGGGTGGGGGAGGCGGGTTTGTAATAGCGAAGAGAAGCCGGGGGTTATCTTTGGATTCCAGGATGATCCTGGACAGTGAGCAGTTTTGGCAGAAGAGAGCAGGACTCGATAGTGCTTTATGTAGTCCAGCCAGATCCGGAGATGAATGGCTAAACCAGTTGTCTGCGAAATACGTTCAACTCTGCATCCCTGGTACACCCCGGGAGACCACAGAATACGGATTAGGACCCACTATTTTGGCCAGGCCGACAGCGGCATACATGGGCAGAGCAAATTCATCTCACCCATTCACTTAGCATCCATTTCAATTACATTACACAGACATTTTACACATAAGTACACCTTTTCACATATTGTGCTACCATATATGCACTTAAAGGCACAGAGGGATTTCACAACACTGCACATTATTTGTGTTAAATAAATGTTGCCACTAATTAAAACACCATATTACCTATACCTGGCCTGTTAACACCAAGGAATACCGGCACATGATCATATTGATGAGTTACTGGAAGAATTCTAAATCTATATTATTGATATGTTATGTGGCATTGAAGTTTCATTTGTACTGTATTCTTTATGACAGGTGGTAAAGAGCGTGTATGTTTTCTTGATGATGAAATAACTGTGCATCCAGGAACAATGAGAGCCACTGGGGACTGGGTAATCGTTAAAGATGGACATATGTATTACTTAGGTCGTCAAGACAATCAGATTAAACGCCATGGGAAACGTGTGAATCTTGAAAGTGTACAGCAGGTAATTCTGTGGTTAAATCCACTTATATCAAATGTGATACAGATAACAACTGCAACAATAGTTAGCGAAATTGTGGGTGTACAAATTAGATACAGATACAAATTTTGTAGGAATAGGAAAAAGCCATGAGACCCAAACAGGTCTTTCTGTTTTTCATTGAGCACAGCAGTGGGACTGGGTTGGGAGCAGGATACAGAATTTTAAAATTAAATCCAGTGGACCACAAGAGAAGTAGGAGTCTATCTGTTTAACAACATTAGGGATGTGGCAAACTGTGATGGCATCTATTCTGAATTTTTAACTTCCTGGATCTGATTTCCAGGGCTCAAAGGGCTGAATCTAGAGAATATAATTTTTTGTCTGATTGGAAAATCAGGACTTGTCTTTAAATCACAAGAATTGCTTTCCTTGATTGACAGCAAGACCGGCCATTCACAAAGCATGTCATGATTTAACTATTTATAAGCCCTGCCCTCCCTGTCTGGTACTCTATTGAACTTGATAGAAGATGTCAACCATAAAATGCATTCTGGGAGTTGCAGTCCAACAGAGTGATATGTGCTGTGACAATAGAAATCACTACTTGGTTGAGCTTCTTAATTCAGGGAAGGAAGGTGGGAAATACAGGGAGGCATATCTAATATATTGTTGCTGACTTTGAGTGAATTTAGTGGGTCTTTTACAAGATAATATTTTTTTAATGCATTTATTTTATTATAAATGTCTATAGGGCCATACATTCAGCTGGGTCAGAAATTAAGATAAGGTTCCAATGGAAAAAATAAATTGAGTAATGTGGTTTATTGTGTGGAAGATGCTGCCAGTTTAGTACCTTTAGAAAAAAAATTGAGTGTTCGTATTGGTTGGTTTTATGTAGCTTTCTCATTCCTTATGTTTGATCATTTAAACCAGTGAAAGCAGTGTGATAGAAAATGTGCCACCTGAAATATTTAACATGTGACCTTTACTAAATGCATGACTTTTTACTATATAAATAGTAAGGGTGCCAAAGCTTACTCCTGGGATACTACACGTGATTTATTTCCACCCTGAAAAATTCCCATTTACGGCTACCCTGTGTCTCTTATTTTTAAGTAATCTTTTATCCACTTTGCCTCCTATTCCGTGGCTGCATACTTTAGCCATTAATCGTCAATATGAAACTTTGTCAGAAGCTTTCTGAAAATCCAAGTATATGTTACTTGGGGCCCGAGGCACAGAAGGGTGGGGAAGAGGGAGGAGTGGTGCAAGGATGGTAAGTGCTGTAAGCAAGATGTGAGTGATGAATTGTCTCAGTGGGGGTGATGGGGAGGTGGCTGGTAAATGTTCTATCAGAGGGAAGAGCTGTAAATGCTGACAGTGGGGTGGAGGGGGGAACAGTAGAGGCAGGGGTGGGTGGGGAGCACACATGCTAGATGAAAGGAGATGGCCAGGAGTATACTTCACAGGACCTAGAGAACCAGGGACGTACCTGGCAAGCACTAACATTTCTTAACTGTCTGGCCAGAATATTTACTGCTGTTGTGTGGGACATCTTCTTCAATACCCTTGTATTTTAATCTTCTAGTCTTTGCCCTGGTGTAATCAGGTTTCTGTTATTAGGACAAAGACATAAAAGATATTGAAAAATAATGTCTCCACAAAACCGTAATGATTTGATTTTTTTTATAGGAACAGCACTAGAATTGTAGGTGTCAGATTTGCTAATAAGATAAACATTAAAAAAAATGTTAGGATTACATGGCATTCTGCCCGATTAAAACTTAGATCGCTTTTGTTCTGATTTGGCAATAGTGACATATATGCATTGAGTTTTCTTAATGCTGAAAAAACTAATGAACTATGAATATTTCTAGGTAGCTGAAGGTTTGAAGCAAGTGGATGCTGGTGTAGTGATAAAATGTGATCAAGATAAGCTGGTTCTCTTTGTCGTGCCCAGGCGCATTTCTGAACAGCGTAAAGGAAGTACCACTAATTTCCGCAGAGATATCCTCCTTGACCTTGGAAAACACCTCTCTTCCCATGCTATTCCAGATGATGTTGTCCAGATCAATTCAGTACCTTTTACAGCTCATGGTAAATAAATCACAAATTTCAATTAAATGTTCTAAATCATATGTTGTACTTATGTATTTGCTTTCTTAAATTTGGCAGAAATTTTAGTTTGCATTGATAATATATTCTAACAATATGCCAGCTGACAAAATTGAGCGCAAAGCTTGGGAACGTGCAAAACAGGTCCAGAAAATGCAGTGTTCCAAGAATAACATATAGAAGTTTATGCCAGAGAAGGAGGCTAATCGGCTCATCATAACTTTGCTTGAACAATCTAGAAGTAATTCTTCTGCCCTGCTGCCTCCCTTTAGCTCTTTTTCTTCCTCTGCTTCAAATATTTATCCAATTTCCCCTTACAAGAAGCAATCACATGCTATCTTTCTATAATGGGTTGCCCAAAAGTATACACTATGCTCTTGTTCTGGCCTTGTACATATTTATCATTGCATTGTTCATATTTATTATCACTTCTTCACTTTTGTCTTCTATGCCCCTGTCTATAAAACCCAAAATACTGTGGTGCTTTTTTTTTATGGCTACCTGCACTTGCGCTTTCACTTTCAAGGAATTATGTGTTTGAATATATATTCCCATTCCAAGTGTCTGGTTCAGTTTTAAAGGGAAATTTAAAAATGCATATAGGGATAAAATCTATCTTCATTATAATAAAATTTCTTGACTCGGGGTTATATATTGCATCTTTGACTACTTTATGATAGTCAAGCCATTGGTCATTTTTTTTTCTCTAAGTCTGTTTTTTTCCTTTCTGATTGATTATTTTGTACTTTTGCAAAAACTTACTTTGCAATTTCAATTTTACCTCAAATTGCAATCCACCAAAAAAATCTACCTCATTGCATTGCATCAAAAAAAAATCGTCCAAGGTGCAGCCATCATGATATTTCCCACCTAGGCTCAGAATGATAGGAAAGCTTTTGACAAGTGTTGCTTTAAATATTGTGAAGTCACAGGTGAAAGAATTATGTATATACCATTAGGAATAACGTGGCAGATTACATGCCATTCCATTTACAGCATGTTGATGGTGTCAGCTGAACCTCCACAAGCCCCAAACTCAATTTAAGGAGTCCAGGTCCTTCTGTGCTCTTCTGCTGGGCCTTCTTTTGCTTCCCTTCTTAGCAGTCTATGCTCCACTTCTAGGCTTAATTTTGTTTCTTTTGTAAGTCACACTGCCTTCCCAACCCACAACCTTGCTATCTGTACACCTCAAACCTCAATTTAGCACCCTCCCCTGCCTAATCCTTGGCATTGGCCTCCATTTTGATCACCTTGGTCATCTGGTCCCGACAGCAGCTCAATCTCCTGCTCTGACTGCAAGAAATGCTATGGGAAATCCACAAGTATTATTAAGTTTTATGCCTGTAAAAATGTCTCGCTGTATGCTTTACTAAAACCCAAACCTTCTATTCAGAACCTGATTTAGTGCATCCTTCTCTAAACTTTCTACACTTCGCTCAATCAGAAATTTATGTAAATCTGTTTGAATGTTTCAGTGAATTCAGTACTTACTGCACTAGGTGTCATTTTCCTCTGTAAGTTAACTAAGGCAAGCATGAAACTATTCCTTTTGCTAAATTTAGTTTGTGGCTTCCTCCTTTTATAGTCATGTCACCTGGTTTTCTATCTTGATTTTGCATGAAAATGTTATCAAAGTGCATCTATTTTATTTATTCCATTCATTATGTTTAAAAACTTGAGTCCTATTCATGCTTAATTTGCCCTAATGAGATTGTTTCAAAGTAATACACACCAACTGTTACCCCACAATTGTATTTTTCTTTAGAAATGTTTTGATGTGGACCATAAAGTTGATATTGGTTCAATTTTAAAAAAATATATATAAAATATTATCTGTTATAACTAGGCAAAATAGACCGAACTTCACTGATTCAGACATACCAAGAAAAGACAAAGGCAAAGAACTCAAAAAGTGTGCTGGGAAGAAAAGAACTTTGGGAAGGTATTCATCGGCTTTGGAAGGTAAGCTTTTTATGATTTTATTATTGTCTGAATCATTTCCTTATTTATATATATAAATTAATGAAGGATAATTGCACTGTACTAGAGAATAGATGATGGACAGTCATTAAATTCTTTAATCATCTGTTATCTGTAATTCTCTGGTATAGTGCAGGCTGTGTCTTAAATTTTAAAAAATAAGACACAGCCTGTACTATACCAGATCTTTTTTCTTTTTTCTTTAATAACTTTGAACAATATACCAGAGAATTAAGGGTAACAGGTGATTAAAGAATTTGATGACTGCCTATCCTCAATTCTCTGGTATAATGCAGTGACATCTAGTGTTATGCATAAGCATCTATGTAACAGCATTGCTTTGTCAAAGTATTTGACACAAAAAATAAATGTAAAACCAAAATAAAGTCATCATTTGTGAGTGAAAATTTTTAAGTAATGTTAGAAATAGAAATGCTGCTATTAGGTATAATACAAATACATTAATAACAGTTCATTGATTAGTCCAGAGACTATTAGTAAATCACCTGAAAAGCAATTCAATGAATTATGCTTCAGGCTGAAGCAATCAGAGAGTATCGAGAATCTGTCCCAGTAGGATTAAGAGCAGATCTGAATAAGCGATTGAAAAATGTTCCACAGTAGAAAACTACTTTTATTTGGTTATAGACAAAAGCTTTCTGTGAGTCCCTTATTTAAAAGAAAATAGAAATTCAGAAAATGGAGGATGACATAAGCCATTTAGCAAATCTGTACGGGTCTTAGCGAACTCAGAGGATATGCAGATACGTGTGTTTCCATAGCATTTCAGGACTGGTGATAAAACATATCTTTAGAATTAAAGAGAATCAGAATTGCGATGTTAAATAGTCACAACTTCGCTAAAACAAAAGAACCACTTCGCTTTAGAAACCACATCCAGACGTAACTACAAACCTGTAGTCTAAGAATGTCCCGCATATCTATGGTCTATACTAATTGGTTAGTCATCGGAACCTTCAGCAGCTTTCTCCAGTTGCTCCTCTTGAAATTCATGAACGTTATGAAAAATCTCATAGTACCATAGTATGGTACAGCACAGGAGGAGGCTATTCGGCCCATTGTGCCTGTGAAACAGCCAACCAATTAGTCTCATTCCCATGCTCTTTCCCCTTAGCCCTGTAAATTTTTTCCCTTCAAGTATTTATCCAATTCCCTTTTGAAAGTTATTATTGAATTTACTTCCACCACCATTTCAGGCAGTGCATTCCCGATCTTTACAACTCGCTGCATAAAATAATGTTTCTTCATGTCACCTCTGGCTCTTTCGCCGATCACTTGAAATCTGTGTCCTCTGGTTACCAACCCTTCTGCCACTGGAAACAGTTTCTCATTTACTCTATCAAAACCATTCATGATTTTGAACCCCTCTTTCAAAGGCAAAATACTGTGGATGCTAGAAATCTGAAATAAAAACAGAAAATGCTGGAAAAGCTCAGCATGTGAGGCAGCATCTGAGGAGAAAGAAACAGAGTTAATGTTTTAGGTCAAAGACCTTTCGTCAGAACTAAATGGTACAATTTTAAAGGGAGTGCAGGAATAAAGACCCTTAACCTTCTCTGTTCTAAGGAGAACAATCCTAGCTTCTCCAGTCTCTCCACATAACTGAAGTTCCTCATCCCTGGTACTATTCTAGTAAATCTCTTCTGCACCCTCTTTAAGGCCTTGACATCCTTCCTAAAGTGTGGTGCCCAGAACTGAACACAGTATTCCAGCTGAGGCCTAACCAGTATTTTATAAAGGTTTTGCATAACTTCCTTGCTTTTGTAGTCTATGCCTCTATTAATAAAGCCCAGGATCCCATATGCTTTTTTAACAGCCTTCTCAACTTGTCCTACCACCTTCAAAGATTTGTGTGTATACACCCCCAAGTCTCTCTATTCTTGCACTCCCTTTAAAATTGTACCATTTAGTTTATATTCTCTCTCCTCATTCTTCCTACCAAAATGTATCACTTCACACTTCTCAGTGTTAAATTTCATCTGCCATGTGACTGCCCATTTCACCAGTCTGTATGTCCTCCTGAAGTCTGTTACTATCCTCCACATTGCTTACTACATTTCTGAGTTTCGTATCATCTGCAAATTTTGAAATTATATCCTGTATACCCAAGTCCAGGTCATTAATATATATCAAAAAGAGCAGTGGTCCTTAAAATAACCCCTGTGGAAGAATATGTTTAATTGATCTATATTGTAAACATTTTAACTGAAGTATTCAGTATCACTGTTTATTTTATAAATATATATGTTGCTCTATCAAAGAGCCAGCATAGACATAATGGGCTGACTAGCCTTCATTAGCACTCTAAACTTCTATTGTTCTATATTTATTTTGTAATATATAAATGTTACAAATCCATTCACATTTAATTTAACAGAAGTAGTGATAAACGTTCGGCGACATATATAACAAAATATATGTATTTTAGAAAAGAGGAATATGAGTCAGAAAAAACTTGTTTTAAAAATTGCATTCCTTTATCGTCTGTTATTTCTTCAAAGAATTCTATATGGCTGGATGATAAGTTGAACCAATACAGAATCGAATGCATGTCATAACTCGTAATGAAACTGTCCTACTTTTGCTTTCTGGCATGACTAATAGAATTAAGTAGATTTAACAGGTGGCCCATACATTTTCTTTATGCAGTTGTATGTTTGCAGGTTGTGCTCAATCTTCCAGAAGATCTTCCAGATGTCTCCAAAAATTGTATGTTCCTGTACAGTGGTGGGGACTCCCTAAAAGCTTTGAGGCTTGCAGAAGAAATTGAGACGCTTGTAGGACAAACAGTATTTGGGCTTACTGAAGTTATTTTAAACAGTTCTGTTCTGGATATTTACAATCATATTATCAATACCATATTCTTTGAAGCTAAGAACAAGGAGGAACTTAAAGATAAAAATGACAGAAAAATGAAAAGAAAAACAATTAAAGATGAAAGTGCTGGATCTCATTCAAAGCAAATTAAACAGTGGAGATCAGCAGCCAGTATTGGTAACATTACTACTATAAGTAGAGGGAGTCGGATCGCAAAACTAAACACGAATGTAAGTTATGAAAAATGTGAAAATAGACCTGATATACAAGAAGGAAAAGGGTTGATGGATGTTGAATCAAGTGGAGAAGAAAGGAAAGGAAATTATTCTTCTGATGTGTCTGAAAACATGAACGCAAATATATCATTAAATGAAGAGAAAATGCCAGTTAAGCATAACTCTTGGGAATCATTTATAAACAAAGTAGTGAAGCCACCACATAGCGATGGAAGTTTCATTCCAGAAGATTATGTTACTAATTGCAGAACAGTATCAATGAAGGTTAGGTGGAAATCTGACACGGCAAAATGTGTTGATGCATCTCCTCTGCTGGTAATCTCAGGGAATAGTGGCTCAGATACAACCGTGTACATTGGATCTCACTCGCACAGGATGCAGGCGATTAATGCGCTTTCTGGAGAAATAAAATGGGAGAGGATTCTTGGAGGTCGGATTGAATCATCTGCATGTATGTCCAGATGTGGAAACTTCATTATTGTAGGTATGAAACCATACTTTTACTGCTTAGCCCACACTGTAATGACTTGGCTAAATAACTGGAGCAAGAAATGTAGGATTATTTGACCCGTAGGGTCTAGAATCCAAGGTGGATTAGCCTGGTTACGAATCAGAATTCCCAAATCTCAAATGTGATATTTATAGCAACTAAAAGAAGCTGAATGAAAACTCATTCGTGATGATGACTGCAGGGCACATTACAACAATAACAACAACTTGCATTTAAATACCACCTTTAACATAGTAAAACGTCCCAAGGCGCTTCATAGGAGCATTATCCATTAAAATTTGATACTAAGCCACAAAAGGAGACATTAGGACAGGTGACCAAAAGCTTGGACAAAGAGATAGGTTTTAAGGAGCGTCTTAAAGGAAGAGAGAGGCGGAGAGATTTAGGGAGGGAATTCCAGAGCTTAAGGCCTAAGCAGCTGAAGGCACGGCTGCCAATGGTGGAGTGATGAAAATCGGGGATGCGCAAGAAGCCAGAATTGGAGGAGTGCAGAGATTTTGGTGGGTTGTAGGGCTGGAAGAGGTTACAGAAATAGGGAAGGGTAAGGCCATAGAGGGAATTGAAAACAAAGATGAGAATTTTAAAATTGAGCCATTGCCGGATCGGGGGCCAGTGTAGGTCAGCGAGCACAGGTGGTGGGATGCGGGCAATAGAGTTTGCACGGAGAGTGCAAGATGGGAGGCCGGAGGTAATATTACTTTAGCATACATCTCAAACAATTTGTGTTGCTTCTCCTCTGCTCTGATCCTTGAAATCAGCAGAACCAACAAATAGCAATGAGCCGTTTTTAATATACCTGAGGGAATAACATAGATAGAATTAGTGTACTACTTTCCCTGTTAGGCTATCCAGAATACTAAGTGTGTTCTTGAAGCAGGTTTCAAGCAGGGATCAAACCTCCACAGAGCCTTCTCTCTGCCTTCTTTCACCTTCTCCCTTTCCCCCCCTCCTCTTCCCTCCCCTTCCCTCATCTCTCCTACCCCTTCCACTCCCTTCTCCTCTCCCACCCTCTAACCCTACTTGATCTGTATACTGCACTTGACCGTGACACCCTGTGTGCAACATCACAGGAGATCAACAAGTTATGGCATAAAAAAGAGAAAATTTGCATGTATATAGCACCTTTCACATCCTAAGGACGTCTGAAAGCACTCCACTGTATCTAGGGATTCAGATCTTTGTCACAACACAACAATTATTTCTGTTTTCAATTCTCCATATATAAATTGTTCTTATGTGAAAAGGTCTTAGTGGTAATTATATTGTGTGATTTATTTATCCAGGTTGTTATGATGGTTCCATCTGTGTGCTAAGAGGCAGTGATGGGGAAACATACTGGAATTTTTGCACTTGGAATTCAGTAAAATGTTCTCCTATTGTGGATCCTGACCTGGGACTGGTCTTTGTTGGATCACATGACCAACATGTCTACGCTTTGGACATTCTTGTAAGAATTTCAGCAGTTGTAGTTCATTTGAAGTTTGAAAATCTGTTTTGAACAACTTATTTTGGAAAGAGGTAGGTTTTAAGGAGCGTCTTAAAGGAGGAGAGAGAGGCGGAGAGGTTTAGGGAAGGAATTCCAGAGCTTAGGGCCTAGGCAGCTGAAGGCGTAGTCGCCAACGGAGAGTGGAAGATGGGAGGCCGGCCAGGTGAGCATTGGAATAATCGAGTCTGGAGTTAACAAAAGCAAGGATGAAGGTTTCAGCAGCAGCTGGCTGAGACAGGAGCGGAGACGGGCAATAATACGGAGGTGCAAGTATGCAGTATATCTAATTTCGGAAGGCATTCAGAATAGGGTTGCATTAAGCATAAATTTAAATCCTGTGACCTGGGGACTAGATTGCGACCGGCGAAGCTCGTAGGAAGTTTTGTCTGCCAAACTTGAGCATGATCCAGTCTACCTATGAAAGTATTCCGGTGGATAATCTTATCAAAATTCTCAAGCTGGACTGTGATTTATGTCATCAGTTATAAACAGACCATTAATTATTACTCTAAAGTGGCAAAACCCAGTATTTTTCAGTGTCATAACTAAAATTCTTTACCTTCATAATGGCTTGTTATTTTCTGTGTATAGGGTAAAGAGTGTGTCTGGAAATTGCACTGTGGAGGAGGTGCTGTGTTCTCAACTCCTTGTTTAAACAAATCACCACGGCTACTCTATGTAGCAACCCTTGGAGAATCATTGCTAGCTGTCAATCCAGTAAGTGGCTAATAATTGGTCCATAAATGATGTGTGAATGCTACATAACAATATCTCATCAATTGATACTACGCCTGTGTGTCTGAGCATCTTAATTAGAACATAAGAGAAAAGAGCAGGAGTAGGCCATTTGGCTCTTCGAGCCTGCTCCACCATTCAATGAGATCACGGCTGATCTGATTCTGGCCTCAAGTCCACTTTCCCACCTGTTCCCCATACCCTTTGACCCCCATGCTGATCAAAAACTTGTCTAACTCAGCCTTGAATATATTCAATGACTCAGCCTCCACCGTTCTTTGGGGCAAAGAATTCCAAAGGTTCACAACCCTCTGAGAGAAGAAATTTCTCCTCACCTCCGTCTTAAATGGGCGACCCCTTATTTTGAGACTATGCCCCCTAGTTCTAGATTCCCCTATGAGGGGAAACATCCTCTCAACATTTACCCCGTTAAGTCCCCTCAGAATCTTATGTTTCAACAAGATCTCCTCTCATTCGTCTAAACTCCAGTGAGTATAGGCCCAACCCGCTCACTCTTTCCTCATAAGAAAGCCCTTCCATACCTGGAATCAAACTAGTGAACCTTCTCTGAACCGCCTCCAATGCAAGTATATCCTCCCTTAAATAAGGGGATCAAAATTGGACGCAGTACTCTCGGTGTGGTCTCACAAGCACCCTGTACAGTTGTAGCAAGACTTCCCTGCTTTTATACTCCATTCCCCTTGAAATAAAGGCCAATATTCCATTTGCCTTCCCAATTACCTGTATGCTAACTTTTTGTGTTTCATGTACGAGGACAACCAAATCTCTCTGTGCCGCAGCATTCTGTAGTCTTTCTCCATTTATGTAATATTTAGCTTTTTTATTCTTCCTACCAAAGTGGATGACTTCACATTTTCCCACATCATACTCCATCTGCCAAATTTTTGCCCACATAGCTTAACCTATCTATATCCCTTTGCAGACACTTTGGCCCCGATTTTGGCGGGGAGGCGGGATGGCAGCTGTGGGGCGGGGGAGGCGATTGGACACGTGGGTAACCTGTCCAATAAAATCTGTCAGTTTCCCACGCGATCACGGGTCAATTGGAGCCACTTAAATGGCTTCCGGGTCGCTGTCCGAAAGCTGCGCAGCGGGCGAACTGCGCACCCGCATCTCACAGGCTGTCAGCTGGAGAAACTCTAGTTAAAGGGGCAGTCCTCCAATGGCTGCTCTGGGAGCAAATGGAGCAGCATAGCGGTAAGGCTGCTCCTAGATTTAGCAATGCCTCACTCCAGGTGCTACTGGATGGGGTGAGGAGGAGGAGGGATGTTTTCTACTCGGCGGAGGGGAGGAAGTGGCCTGGCTCGAAGTGGCAGAGGAGGTCACCAGCAGCAGCAACATCTCCCGCACCTGGATCCAGTGCAGGAAGCTCTTCAATGACCTAACTAGGTCAGCCAAAGTGAGTACACTTACTCATTCTCCTACATTCCGTCTTCCACATCACCGCTCCCACCCCCCAACTCATTCTGTACTGCCAACACTACTCTATCACATCACTCCTCACGCCCACTGAAGCTCATCCTCAACTTACCTGCACTTCCTCAGCACTTCCTCACCTCCCCATTAGTCACCCCACTACTACCTCTCAACCCAATCCTCATACAATGTCACGGCTCTGTCTCATACTCACCCTCTGATGCATCTCTTTTACAGTCAGCCGCACCCAAACCAATGCATTCATCGGTTGGCCATGTCACCATCACTCACACACGTGTCTGTACTTTCTTCCCTTACAGGAGAAGAGAACCCAGAATGCACGGGAGAGGGTGAGGACTGGAGGGGGGCCGCAACAGATCGTCATCCTCACAGACGCGGAGCAGGAGGCTGTGACGGCAGAGGGCAATTCCTCAGAGGACCTGCTGGCCTCTGAGGGTGCACCGTCACATCTGATGGAGCCATCCACTTGCGCAGATACACACACCTCAATGGGTCCTAGTCCACAGTTAGTTGGGGTTGCACATGGCGAGCAGACACTGGTGGCAGGGGCAGCTGTGGAGAGTCCGCGTTGGTGGGAGCACTCCTCTACAGGCTTTGCTCAGCTGGACACAGATGCTGAACCCTGGGGGCCATCCTTTAAATGGAGAATGATTGAGGGGCAGCAGCACATTTATGAGGTGCTGGAACAGGTGCCACGCGTATTCTCCACAATAGCGCAGAGGATGGAGGAGTCCAATTCCTGCATGAGTGGAATGGTGGCACAGGTACGGGAGGGCAACTCTGAGATAGTGTCACAGGGACGTGAGCGCATCCCTGACATACTGTCGTGGGTAAATGCGGGAATGTCTGTGATGGAGGGAAGGCTAGCCTCCATGGAGCTTCAAGCACGGCTCACAAATGAGTCCATTCAGGCCCTGACAACGGCCGTTCGGACTCACAGTGAACAGCATTCTGCCACCTTAAACAGGCAGGCAGATACACTAGCACTGGCCTTACAAGGCTTCACACATGTCCTCCAAACTGTCATCCAGCAGAGTGGTAGGAGTGGTGTGGGCCTGGCCCAGGGGAGGGATGATGGCGAAAGGGGACATGGAAGTGGGGACGCCACTCAAAGCGCTCCCACGTCTCACCCATTGCCCCCCACTCAAACAGTACCCTCAATGCTGCCTCCTCTCCAAGTGTCCGAGTCTGCCCCTGCACAGGTGCAGGTGGACCAGTCTTTGGAGGGGCCCTCACGGGCACCAAAACCCAGAGGCGTAGGCCCAAAACATCTAATCAGTCAGGGCATGAACAAGAGCAACCTGTCACTACATCTGCTGCAGCCACAGGGGATGCACCACGTAGGAGTAGCCAGAAGCGAAAGGCGAAGATTTTGTAAGCACCAAGGGGATGCACAAGGGTGTTTGTCGGTTGGTCATGTTTTTTATTTATATTTGCTTTTTGTTAAACTCACATTAAATATTATTATTATCACCACTACTGCCACGTCTTGGCCATTCTTGACTGACTTCTGTAATAAGGCCCTTTCATCAGGTTCACCATGAATGCCAACACTTGATGCCACCCATTGGGTCACTCTACAGTGGGTGTATGTGTATTTGCAGGACTGTTTTGTGCAGGGAGGTGGGCGGCCTGGTGTGGGCGCTGCTCTAACCAGGTGGTGTGAGGACTGGACTCTTCACACTGTCTGATGTTAGGAGAACCGTTCACATATCAGTGACTCCCTGGCCTCAGGAGCAGGCAGGTGAGCCGGTGTTGTGCCCATTGGCTCCTCTGCCTCCTCCTCAATGTGGGTAGCAAATGTGGATGGGGCCTCCTTAAGCGGCATCCCTCTCGTGCCATGTTGTGCAGGGCACAACACATGAATATAATGAGTCCCACTCTGTCTGGTGCGTACTGAAGTGCTCCCCCAGAATGATCAAGGCACCTGAAGCGCATCATGAGCAGCCCTATACCATACTCAGTTTAGACCTGGTAATGACGTGGCTGTCATTATATCGATGCTGTTGCTTGGTGATGGGATTCCTCAGAGGCATCATGAGCCATATGCGCAGTGGGTACCCTTTGTCCCCGAGGAGCCAGCCCTTAAGGGTGTTCGGTACGTGGAAGAGGGGTGGGATGTTGGATTCCCGGAGGATGAAGGAATCGTGGCAGCTGCCAAGGTATCTGGCACACATGTGAAGGAATCTCTTGAGGTGGTCACAAACAAGCTGAGTGTTGATGGAGTGATAGCCCTTCCTATTGATGAACAGTCCTGGCTTGTGTGGAGGTGCTCGTATTGCTATATGGGTGCAATCGATTACACCCTGCACCTGTGGGAAGCCAGCCACAGCGTGGAATCCCACTGCCATCTCCGTCTGGCTGAGGTCGTCCATGGGGATGTTGACGTAGTGTGAGGCCCTGCGAATCAAGCCGTCGGTCACCTGCCTAATGCACTTGTGTGCAGACGACTGAGAGACCCCGGCGATGTCCCCGGTAGCACCCTAGAATGATCTGGAGGTGAAGATGTTGAGGGCAGTGGTGACTTTGACAGCAACAGGTAAGGAGACGCTGCTCGGCCCAGCCGGGAGCAGCTCGGCATGAAGGAGGCTGCAGATGTCTGCAACTGCCTGGTGATTGACTCTGAGCCTCTGTATGCACTGCTTCTCAGAGAGGTCCAGGAAGCTGAGCCTCGGTCTGTAGACCCTGTTGCGAGGGTAGTGCCTCCTGCTACGTTGCTGTCTGTTGTTGCCCTCCATGCTCTTGTGCAGGTTCCTGTGGCACAGCACTGTGTTGTGGAGCTCCACGTGGCGGAGGTGGATGCCATCCCTGCGAGGCTGGTGATGTTGCTTGTCCTCGGATGTAGTGGTGAAGCAGCCATGGCGCCCCCCCATCCTGATGGTGTGAGTTTGAGGGGGTCCGCAAAGTAGTTAAATATGTTTGAACAGCAGAGTTTTGGGTGGAAATTAAGAATTTTGGGTGAAAAACACAAAGATCTTGCAGCCAAAACTTTATCTGAAGTGACAAAGTGCCCTGTTGCAATAAATGGCGTTTTCTCCCCACCTGTCAGATAAGCATTTGCATCTCCCTCTCCCTCTGGCTGCTGGCTGAAACACGTCTGTTGCAACAGGGAGTGTTTCCCACAGCACGGGAAACACGCTGAGGATGCTTCAAAATCGCACCCCTGCCAAAATGTTACGTCAATCAAGTACTTCAACTAGCTGACAAACTATGCAAAGTATCATCTCGTCGGCTTTAATTGCCGATGGGACTTCCACATTTGGGAGGCACACGTGCACCACGAACATGGATGCAATCCAGGAAGTAGTTCAATGCTTTGACATGAGAAGTCAGTGAGTGAGGTCAACTGTCAAGTGGCATCTCCTACCAACTGCCAGGCTTCGAACCCGCTCGGCATTTCCGCGATTTTTGGAACCCCACTGCCCCCAACGCACCTGCTCCTTCATCTGAAAATCAAGCCCTTTGTGTCCTCCTTACAACTTACTTTTTCACCTACCTTTGTATTATCAGTAAATTTGGCCACAGTACACTCGCTTCCTTCACCCAAGTCATTGATATAGATTATAAATAGTTGAGGCCCCAGCCCTGATCCCTGCGGCACCACATTAGTTACAGTTTGCCATCCTGAAAATGACCCCTTTATCCCGACTCTCTTTTGTTAGTTAGCCGATCCTCTATCCATGCTAATATATTACCTCCAACACCATGAGCTCTTAGCTTGTGCAGTAATCTTTTATGTGGCACCTTATCGAATGCCTTTTGAAAATCCAAATACACCACATCTGCTGGGGTTCCCTTTTATCCACCCTGCTCATTACTTCCTCAAAAACTCTAATAAATTTGTCAAACACGATTCCCCTTTCATAAAATCATGTTGACCCTCCCTGATTTTATTTTGAGTCTCTAAATGTCCCGCTACTACTTCCTTAATTAGTTGTCAAAATAATGCAAATTCTATAAAATATATATGTAAATGCCAATTATATTGTATTAAGGCATTGTAAAGAATTCAAATCATTCACAATTTGACAAGATAAGCTATGATTTGAATTTATACTGTTTACACTGAACATTTGATGCTTGCAAAGGAAGGAGGCTGAACAGAAATATAATAATTTGGATAAATAACTACGCTTAGATGTATAAGTATGAAAAAGAAACATACTAAGGATATGACAAGGGACATTACATATATTCACATTTTTAAATATGGAAATGGTTTTAGATATAATTGATCATTTTTCAGCAGTCATTAATAAACATGGAGGGAAAAACAGCAGCATTTAAACTGTGCTTTTTAATTATTGCAGGACACTGGCAGCGTGATTTGGAAGCATTCCTGTGGAAAGCCTTTATTTTCTTCACCACTGTGTACTTCTCAGTCTGTGTACATTGGTTGTGTAGATGGGAGCCTGCAATGCTTTAACCATAATGGTGATCAGGTACAATTTGAACTGACATTAAAATTAGCCTGATATTTTAGTCAAGTATTTAGATAAGTATTTTAACTTAGTATATTTCTAAACTATTAAAACTAATATCTAAAATAAATTTAAGTAACCCCTCAAGGTGCCAGGTCTTTTTGTTCCAGTTGTATCTAATTTGCATAACCATTCTAAAGTAGGTTGGTTGACATTGTTAAAAGTAATGCGTGGGTGAACTTGTAGCGCATGCCAGATTAACTTACTCAGGTGTCGGCCTTGGTTCAGTGATAGCACTCTCACCTCTGAGTGGGAAGGTTGTGGGTTCAAGCTGCACTCGAAAGACTTGAGCCCATACTCTAAGCTGACACTTCAGTGCAGTACTGAGGGAGTGCTGCACTGTCACTGTCTTTCAGGTGGACGTAAAAGGCTCCATGGCTGTTTCGAAGAACAGCAGGGTGGGGTCTCCCAGCCAACATTTCTCCGTCAACCAATGTTACTAAAACATAGTCATTCATCTCATTGGTGTTTGTGGGACTTTGCCTTGTGCTGTATTTGACTACATAACAACAGTGGCTACACGTCAAAAGTAGTTCTTTGTCTGTGAAGCACCCTGGGATGCCCTGAGAACATAAAATGTGTTATATAAATGCAAGTTTGTTCTTTTCTTTAACATGGTTGTTGATTTTTTAGCTTTGGCAGTTCTCAACTGGTGGCCCTATCTTTTCTTCACCATGCATCTGCAGTTTTTCTGCTACAAATCAGAAAATAATATGTGGATCTTATGACTGTTTTGTATACTGCTTGAATGAAGATGGAGATCTAGCATGGAAGTTTGAAACCAGCCAACAAGTATATGCAGTTCCATTTGTTTTTACCAACTGTGATCTGCATGATGAAACATTAGTTGCTGTGATCTCTACAGATGGGAACTTATGGATCTTGGTTGCTGCAACAGGAGAATTGGTTACTTCATATTCCCTTCCAGGTGAGGTGTTCTCTTCACCGGTCATATGGAAAAAAACACTTATTGTAGGTTGTAGAAACAACTATGTCTATTGTTTGGAGATGTCTACAGCAGAACAAAAAAAAACAGAAATGGTCTTGGGTGAAAATGAGTAGTTTCCAGAATAATTAATTGCACCTTTTTATATGAGCCCCTGGCTTGGTTAATTCTGGAAATTTATCCATTATAATCATCCAAGCACAGGCAATGGCAGACCTTGAGCCAGAGTTGCTTCCAGAGACACTGCAGGTTTTTGTGCAACTCCAAACACTTATGTACCTAGAATCAGACTGGAAAGGAAGTCAGCCTTTCTGCTGCTGAGTTCTAAACCAATTCGTGTCCATCTCATTCATGTCAGTTTTATTGCCACATACTGCAGTGCAAGCCATTTCCCTCCCTTGTTTTGTCACCAACTGGCAACTGTCCTGGCAGTTTGGCAGGAAAAAAATTGTGACATCTGCAAGATTGACAGTGACAGCGCTGCAAATGGAGGTTGACCCCCCCATCAGGCACCTGATACAGTTGAGCCAAGGACTCCTCCCCTTCCACCATTCCGAAACAGACAGCACGGAGGAAACGAAGGACCAAGCGTGCGTCGCAAAGATTGTATTGGTTATGGCGTTGAGTTGAAGATAAAATGCAGCTGTGTTTAATAATACAATTTTTGCGTACATGCGTTTTTGCGTTCACATCGACGCAAAAGTGATAAACCCCGAGGTGCGAGACCCTTCCACCACCGCCACCTTTTTCAGGCAGTGGTTCAGTGGCTTTTTCTTGGCCTCTCCCATCATCTTTGCACCCCCCTTTGGAATCTTTCGCCCCACAGTTTGGGAAACGCTGTCCTATGGAATCACTGCATCAACAGTTTAATGTTTTCTTGTGGAATTTCTGCAGATTACAGATCATTTGCATGGAGTACAATCCTATTGAAGTATAATGGGGACAAAATAGTTTGTATTTAAGTTCATTATGATTACCATCAGATTCACTGTTGAAAAATAATGAAACTAATAAATGTATTTTTTAATTGTATAAACCTTTTCCTTGGGCAGTTTTTTCTTTAACATGTAAATACACTGGAGAACTACTCATTGCTACTAGAGTAGGTCAGAAGCTGGGTATTCATAGAAACATAGAAAATAGGAGCAGGAGTGGGCCATTCGGCCCTTTGAGCCTGCTCCGCCATTCAGTATGATCATGGCTGATCCTCTATCTCAATACCATATTCTCGCTCTCTCCCCATACCCCTTGATGCCTTTTGTGTCTAGAAATCCATCTAGCTTCCTCTTAAATATATTCAGTGACTTGGTAGAGTCTCAGCTTTCTGTGGTAGAGAATTCCACAGGTTCACCACCCTCTGAGTGAAGAAATTTCTCCTTATCTCAGTCCTAAATGTCCTACCCCGTATCCTGAGACTGTGAGCCCTCGTTCTGGACCCTCCCACCCAGGGGAAACATCCTCCCTGCATCCAGTCTGTCTAGCCCTGTCAGAATTTTATATGTTTCAATGAGATCCCCTCTCATTCTTCTAAACTCAAGTGAATACAGGCCGAGTCGACCCAATCTCTCCTCATACGACAGTCCTGCCATCCCAGGGATCAGTCTGGTGAACCTTCGCTGCACTCCTTCTATGGCAAGTATATCCTTTCTTAGGTAAGGAGACCAAAACTGCACACTATAGTCCAGGTGTGGTCTCACCAAGGCCCTGTATAACTGCAGTAAGACATCCTTGCTCCTGTACTCAAATCCTCGTGCAATGAAGGCCAACATACCATTTGCCTTCCTAACTGCTTGGTGCACCTGCATATTTGCTTTCAGTGACTGGTGTACAAGGACACTCGGGTCCCTTTGTACATCAACATTTCCCTATCTATCACAATTTAAATAATACTCTGCCTTTCTGATTTTCCTTCCGAAGTGGATAATTTCACATTTATCCACATTATTCTGCATCTGCCATGTATTTGCCCACTCACTCAATTTGTCTAAATCGCCTTAAAGCCTCTTTGCATTCTCCTCACAACTCACGATCCCACCTAGTTTTGTGTCGTCAGCAAACTTGGAAATATTACATTTGGTTCCCTCATCCAGATCACTGATATATATTGTGAACAGCTGGGGCCCAAGCACCGATCCCTGTGGTACCCCACTAGTCACTGCCTGCCACCCCGAAAAGACCCAGTTATTCCTAATCTCTGTTTCCTGTCTGTTCACCAATTTTCAATCCATGCCAGTATATAACCCCCAATACCATGTGCTTTAATTTTGCACACTAACCTCTTATGTGGATCTTTATCAAAGGCCTTCTGAAAATCCAAATAAACCACATCCAGTGGTTCTCCCTTATCTATTCTACCAGTTACATCCTCAAAAAACTCCAGTAGGTTTGTCAAAAATGATTTCCCTTTCATAAATCCATGTTGACTTTGTCTAATCCCGTTGATATTGTCTAAGTGTCCTGTTATCACATCTTTTGTAATAGACTCTAGCATTTTCCCTACTACTGATATTAGGCTAACCAGTCTGTAGTTCCCTGTTTTCTCTCCCTTTTTTAAATAGCGGGGTTACATTTGCCACCCTCCAATCTGCAGGAACTGTTCCATAATCTATAGAATTTTGGAAGATGACAACTAACGCATCCACTATTTCCATGGCTACCTCTTTTAGTACTCTGGGATGCAGATTATCAGGCCCTGGGGATTTATCGGCTTTCAGTCCCATTAATTTCTCCAGCACTTTTTTTTAACTAATAATAATTTCCTTTAATTCCTCCTTCTCACTAGTCCCTTGGTTCCCTAGCGTTTCTGGGAAGTTATTTGTGTCCTCTTCCGTGAAGACAGAACCAAAGTATTTGTTTAATCGCTCTGCCATTTCCTTGTTCCCCATTATAAATTCTCCCGTTTCCGACAGTAAGGGACCTACATTTGTCTTCACTAATCTTTTTCTTTTTACATACTTGTAGAAACTTTTACAGTCCACTTTTATGTTCCTTGCAAGTTTACACTCATACTCTATTTTTCCCGTCTTAATCTCTTGGTCCTTTTTTGCTGAATTTTAAACTGCTCCCAATCCTCAGGCTTGCTACTTTTACTGGCAACTTTATATGACTCCTCTTTGGATCTAATACAATCCTTAATTTCTTTTGTTAGCCACGGTTGGGCCGCTTTTCCTTTTGTCTTTTTGCACCAGAAAGAAATGTATAATTGTTGCAATTCATGCATTCGTTCCTTAAGTGTTAGCCATTGCCTATCCACCGTCATGCCTTTTAATGAAGTTTCCCAATCTATCATAGCCAATTCACTCCTCATACTTTCGTAGTTTCCTTTGTTTAGATTTAGGACCCTAGTTTCGGATTGGACTACTTCGCTTTCCATCTTAAGGAAGAATTTTATTCTGTGGCAAGTGGCTCACCTCCTGACTCCGCAAAGCCCAGTGCACTAAAATACACTTGCATGTTGCTACAGGACGATGATGGAACACCACTGGATGGTGCTAGAGAATAGCAGAATGCATTTATGTTCTCCTGACTCCACTAAGTTCATGATTTCAGTTGTACTTTTGTGGGAAGATGCATCCTCGCAAGAAGAAGTAGGGCACTGTCAGTATTTCCTTGCAATCGGTTGAAGAGTGGCATGGGCAGAGGTCTGGTCCCTTAGCCACAGAAACTGTGTCTTGTTGGGATGAGGGAAATAAAGGGATTACATACCCTCATTCAAACATAAATAAAATGTGATAGTCTGAATTATTTATTTCCTTGACTATGGTGTCTTTTTGATTTTAGTCGGATTGGTTCATTGATTTAATTAGCAGATGGTCTGATTCAAAGAAATGGCTTGTTCCAGCGTGAAAACTTGTATATTGGTGCAGACATGCAAGGTACTCATTCTTACTGTTGACATCAGAATATATATGATGCTGAAACCCCACCAAATAATTTATAAAATCCTTTTAATGGGCATTGGGTTTAAATTAAATTTTATATTGTGAAAATTTGACAATAATACTAATTTTGCAAATTAGGTTTAAAACCACGAAGCTTCTGTTACTTTCATGCAGATTCAAAACGATAAAGATTATCCTGAAGGGAAGTCTTATATTTTTATAATCCATGGTAAGAAATTAAAAACAGTGGATGTCCAAAGGGACTTAGGGGTTCAGGTACATAGATCAATGAAGTGTCATGAACAGGTGCTGAAAATAATCAATAAGGCTAATGGAATGCTGGCCTTTATATCTAGAGGACTGGAATACAAGGGGGCAGAAGTTATGCTGCAGCTATACAAAACCCTGGTTAGACCGTACCTGGAGTACTGTGAGCAGTTCTGGGCACTGCACCTTCGGAAGGACATATTGGCCTTGGAGGGAGTGCAGCGTAGGTTTACTAGAATGATACCTGGACTTCAAGGGTTAAGTTACAAGGAGAGATTACACAAATTGGGGTTGTATTCTCTGGAGTTTCGAAGGTTAAGGGGTGATCTGATCGAAGTTTATAAGATAATAAAGGGAACAGATAGGGTGGATAGAGAGAAACTATTTCTGCTGGTTGGGGATTCTAGGAGTAGGGGGCACAGTCTAAAAATTAGAGCCAGCCCTTTCAGGAGTGAGATTAGAAAACATTTCTACACACAAAGGGTGGTAGAAGTTTGGAACTCTCTTCCGCAAACGGCAATTGATACTAGCTCAATTGCTAAATTTAAATGTGAGATAGATAGCTTTTTGGCAATCAAAGGTATAAAGGGATATGGGCCAAAGGCAGGTATATGGAGCTAGATCACAGATCAGCCATGATCTTATCAAATGGCGGAGCAGGCACGAGGGGCTGAATGGCCTACTCCTGTTCCTATGTTCTTATAGTCAGTTGGTAAGAATAATGGTGGGGCTGGGGGGAAGCTGCATGAAACCATTTTTTTGGATTGGGAAAAACTGGTTTGTTTTGTTTCTTTTCATTGAGAAATCCTCGGTGAAGGGCAAAGGCCCATAATGTAATATCTTACCCAGGTTTGGAGATGACAAACTAGTTCAGAAAGTAATGATTAGGCTTGGGTTTTAAAACCCCATTGATTGTAGAGACAAGGAAAAGTGGGCCACATGAGGAGTTTTACAGTTTTGAGCTGCTGGGAAGGAATGGGTTTTTGTAGATGGTCGTGCGGTACGCCTTGATTTCAACACATTGCAAATTCACCGTCCTACCTGCTCTTCCTCTTTCCCACATTCGCAGTTTACTAGGAGCAAAAGACAAATGTTCAGAGGAGCATTGATCATAGTAATGAAGAAAGGTTGTGAAGAGGATTTAGAGACACGGACCTAGAATTCAGAGAAGGATCAACATTAGACTTGTTTGTGTCAATGAATGTGAGGGTTTAGAAGATCGTTCCCCGATATGAGAGCAATATTCAAGTTTTGAATGAACTAGAGGTGACAAGAAATGCTTAGTACAAAAGAGAAAACAATTTTTGGTGTTTCATTTGAGAACAGAGATGATAGTGAGACTATACACCTCAATAAATGAAGAAGGGCTCAGCTTGGCCATCAAAAATAAGAGATATTAGTTGTTGGTTGGACTTGGGAGACCTGAAGAAACTCCTTGAAGAATTGCAAGAAGCAAAATTTTAATTGTCCATTGCATTGCATGGAGAAGATAATGCGATTCAGTCACTGTGCTACGAGTAATGGAGGTTGCGTGAATGGTGTGTGATCTGAAGAAAGATTGATTGATGCATTTTATCTTAGCTGACCTCAAATAAGTATTGTTTTATAGAAATTGTAATGTTATATCAGTTTCTCACTAATGCAGTCTTTTAAACTGTTTCTGTAGGTGAAACTTTGTTCTGTAGTAAAATTGTAGTTTTCGACTGTGAGATGTAGTATTTGTTTCTTGCAAGGATGTAACTGTTTTAGGAAAGATAGGCTAGGTCAGAAGGGAGGTGGTGTAGCCTTATTTGTCAGATATAATCTGCCTGCTGTGGCAAGAGATATTAGCATATCAGTAGCTGAGGCTGTTCGGATTCAATTAGTCCAAGCCAGTGGCCCTAAGTTTATGATTGGCACCTGTTATAGACCTCCAGGACAGGCATCACTAGCTGATGAGGAACTTTGTTCACAAATTACTGAGGTGGCCAGCCTGGGCTCAATTTGCATTATGGGAGACCTCAACTTTCCTTGTATTAAATGGTCTGATGGGGAACCATCTAATGTAGTGGGGAGAGAAGCTGAGACTTTTGTAGACACCATAAACGATTGATTCTTTACATGGTGGGTGATATAGCGGCTTTGGAAAAGGTCCAGAGGAGAGCTACAAGAATAATTCCTATTAAAGAACCTCAGCTACTCAGATAGGCTCAAGGACCTTGGTCTATTTACTTTAGAGCAGCATAGACTTAAAGGTGACCTGATAGAGGTCTATAAAATAATTAAAGGGCTGGATAGCGTCCCTATTGATAGATTATTGCAGTTTAATAGATTGGGGAGGGCCAGGGAACATGAGTTTAAACTATGGAAGATTAGGAATGGACTGGATGTTAGGCGGTTCTTCTTTTCCCAGAGAATTGTGAGCCTCTGGAATGTGTTGCCGGCTGGTGTGTGGGTGCTGACTCTCTGCAAGCCTTCAAGGAGCTGTATTGGTTCATGACTGGGGCAGAGGTCGCATCCTATAGACGATAAGTGTCTTTTTAGATAACACTTGGTCCATGTGATCTCCTGGACTGGTTTTGAACGCCTGATGGGGTCAGAGAGGAATTTTACTGAGTATTTTTTCCCTTTTTGACCCTGTTTTTTTTCTGTTTTTTGCCTCTCCCAGGAGATTACATGGCTGCGGTGGTGGGTGTGAGGTGGGGGGGAGGGAAGAAGTGATTAGCCATGATGGTCTGGCTGTCATGGTGTGGGGCAGGCTTGATGGACCAGCTGGTGTTTTCCTGCCCGTCAATTTCTTATGTTTGTGACTCAATATTGGCTAGGTTTTGCACTGGGGAAAGGTTTAAGATGATGTGCATTAACCAGGATTATGGGTTTCAAAATAATATCTCAAATAGCAGGTTATAGGAAAGTATTTGGTATAAATGAATTAATGTTTCTTGCTTGAGACCTTATTCACATGGATGCCTCATCAAAAAGTTGCAAATTGGAGAAACAATAGCTGATTTGTGTTGAAAAGCTACAGACCAAAAAAATTCAGTTAGGCAAGAAGGATAGGGAATTGCACTGAATAATACTGTTTATGGTCTGTTCTGTCTTTTAGCTGCCTAAACAAGATTATCTTATATTTATCCCTCGACCAACATCACTAAAAATAGATTATCTGGACATCTCATTGCTGCTTGTGAGACCTGCCGCATTTCTACATTACAACAATGACTAGATTTCAAAAAGTACTTAATTGACTGTAAAGGACATTCTGAGGTCATGAAAGGCCCTTTATAAATACAAGACTTTATCATCTATGCTTCAATATTTGGATTCTCCTCCATCAAACACTGAGCAGAACTGTTTTTGTGTACTGTAAGGAGCTATGTCAACTTATACATAGAATTTTCAACATGGAAACAGGCCATTCAGTTCAACCAGTCCATGTTGGTATTTACCCTTCACGTGAGCAAATAGTTGTAATCAGACTTCCCCATCCTTTTCCCATATCCCTTCAACCTCTTTTCCTTCATCCACCTATCTAATCTAATCTTGAATGTTGACATAGTTTCCGCCTCAACCACTAACCTGGAAGTGAATTCCATAGCCTCACAACTCTCTGTGTGAAGAAGTTTCTCCTGTCCTCTATTCTGAATCTTACGTTTGACATCGTAACTATGGCCCTTGTTCTTGACTCTGCAACTACTTGAACTAAGCTGCTTCTATCTACCCTGTCCCATCCTTTCATTATTTTAAAGACTGCTTTTATATCGCCCCATAATCAGTGAGAACTAATAAACTTCCTGATTCAACAGTCAAGGGGATAGACGGGCATTTCTGCGGCCGCCGTTGTGAGTCCCACATGATGTGTTGCCTCCCTGGTGCCATAGTCTTGTTCAGATTTGTAAAATAAGATGATACAATGCTGTGACCACCGACTGTATGTGGAAAAAAACAAGCAAGTCTTGCAGGACTTCTTTGAGCTCTTAAGAAGGGAAAAACTTTTCAAATATTTTCAAATAACACACCTAAGCATGTGTTCTGTTGGTCAATAAAAGATGTTTATTACGTACAACACTTTTATCATTACACACTACAGGACCAAATCCAGTGTTGGAATTCAAAGTGATGTAAACCTAAAAAGACAACACAATTAGAAACAATTGCACTTTGCAACACTTTAAAAAAAATAAAATGAAACCAAGTTACAGTAACATTGTATCATAAAATCACTTTTGTACATGGAATGAGAGTAGTATTAGAAACAATTATTTTGATTATATGTAACTGTTAGCCATTTATATTTGTATGGTTAAAGGAAATTGTTTACATTTTGTTTTTAAAAACAGTAAATGAAAATGTAAAATTACAAACACAAAATATTCACAATGACAAAAGTATTCCAAAAAAATTAAGAATTGTGCCCTTGAATAAACATTTTATTCTACATTAAAATTAACTACACAGTGCTTGTTCCTTTCAGTGCTGAATAAATGGGAACTCCATCTAATTAGCTCAACAAATGCTGTGATAGAATTTTAAGGATTAATGTAAAGCGACAGCATAATAGTACTTAATGTTTGTTAGTGCAAAGTATCTGGCGCAAAGATTTGCACAATATACAGATGTCATATTTCAGTTTCTACCAGTATAAATTGCCACTCCAAATAAAATTATTGACTGAAGTAACAGGGTCGTTAAGTTTTCTGGTGTCAGGTTTGTCTGCATAGTATCTACACATAAACACGGTTAGCACATTAAATAGCTGTCATGTATTTTAATAAATGTGACCCCATCTTTTATAAATTTCAATGTATCTTAGCATAATACCAATCAAATACATGTATATTGACACCATTGATATAGCATTTACACTGATAAGAAATTTGGATGACATTGAACCCTACCTGGAACATTAAGTTGGAATGAAGTTTTACTGTGATACAGTATCTTAAAGTATGGTTCTCCAGAAGTGTATCTGTAAATAGTTTTTGGTCAATCTCCCAGCAACCCAATTTAAATTAATTTTCTTTACATTTTGCAATATGGATGAAACAATAATTTGTCCTTCGTTCTATATAAATTAATATTTTTCCATTCTTTCATTTTAGAAGCCATAATGAATCACGTCTCCTCAAGCAGCTGTGGGAAATCAAAAAAAAATTATCCTCACAAATGAAAGTTTATTCAATCTATAAAACCTTGCCAAGATGTTTACATCTTTCTTAACAAGTGCTTGTGACACATCTCAACAGAAGAGTACATTGATCGTAAACTTAACCTTAAAATTACTTCCATGTTAATATACTGCATATTATGCACAAGATTCTTAATTTTCAGGCCTTATTTTAGGAGTTCTTTTAATCCAGAATCAGTGTGTTACATTTTCCAGCAAACAAACTAATGTTACAAAAGAATTCAGTGCTTTCTTCCTTACTTTTGACTTTAGGGTAAGTAAATTCAGAAATGTTCATATTTGTCCAATCTAAATTTTAAAAATATTTATTTAGAATGAATGTATTTTTGCCTATTTTTAAGTTTAACAATCCCAAAGGGATTTGTACACCAGGCAGTTTTGGGACTAATGAGTTTGATTTAGGTTGAACTAGTGTTCGACAGAGGCTGCTTGGAGATGGAGAAGGAATGGAAATAATGGGGAAGGAAAGAAGTCAAAAATTCAGTCAAGGGACTAGAGCAATTAGCAGCAGGGCATAACACAGGGCAGAAAGAATCTGAATTTTCAAGCTTTAAAAAATGAGCAACTATTGAGAAAGTCATAAAAAATTTAATTGTGAATTAGAGATAAAACACCAAAAATATGGGATGGTTAAAGTCTAAGATAAAAACAAAAATTGCTAAAAATACACAGCATATGAAAGAAAAGGGTTTAGGTTTCCAGTGTTAACCTTTTGTCAGAATTAGACTGTGACACAAACAGTTCTGACTAAGGGTTAAACCTGTAACCCAGCGTTTCTTCTTTTAGATGCGGACAGGCCTGAAATGTGTTTGAAGCATTTTCCGTTCTTAATTACACATTAGTCTCTTCAATCAGAATTTCACAAACCAATATCAACACCAATTAAAGTCAAAGTTCTACTTTGTTGACAACACTGAATTGTTTGAGAATTGTAATTTCAGGAAAACTTACTCAAGTCAATGTAAATTAGGATGTTTAGCTGACTTCTCTTTGGCTTATTGCCATGTATAAAGTCTTGAAAGGCAAGGATTATAAACTGGTAAATTATAAAGATATTTTACACAGAGTATTTTTGTGCTGAATGTGCAGTTCACATCCATTGTTTCCGTCCATGTGCTAAATCCCATGTAGCCAGAGTTTGAAAAGTAAAAATGAAGAAAGTGATTTTCTGAGTATATTTCTCTTGAAGTTCCTACTTCATTAACATCTGATGGAAATTAAGAATGGAAAGAAACAATGATAACTGTACTCCTGGAAAGGTCCTACAGATCCTGAAACAGGTAATGTAAAAATGATCAGACTGCTCGGAGCACTAATAATTTAGATCTTTAAAAAATAATTGAATGTTGGAAATAACTTACATAAATTGAAAGACTCAATAAAATAATGGAAAACACTGAGCTGCACACATAATGATTTGGTTATCTGAAATTCATTTAGTGATAGTTTAGTTATTGAGCAAGCAGTCAATGATGACTCATAAAGATAATGGGCCAGATTTTGCTGTGAGTGGCGAACGAACAGCATCTGGTGTTGGTTAGACTTGCACTTGCCCATAGACTTTCTATGGGTTTTGCAGGGCAAGTTGCTATCAATGGGATGCCGAAATGGAGTGGCGCCCTCTGCAGGGCATCTGGGACCTGTGTGAAAAGGGCAAGCAACTGTGTATCTCCTTAACCATTCAGATTGAAGAATTGTTAATGAGCAATGCAGAGTCTGAACCTGGAAATATAAGTTAGAATAGTGAATTCAATGTCAAATCAGGTACAGAAAGTGAAATAAAGAGACAGAAAGAAAGACTGGACTAAGAGAGCTAAAAGAGACAGAAAGAAAAAGTAAAAAAAAATGTTATTTAAATTTTCTTTTATAAATCTCCAACAATAATAAAAAGCTGAAGGAATGAGACTCCACACTTGTAAAAATTAATTTTCAGTGTCAGAGAGGTTGTTTGGCAGTAAATAAGACATACCATGCTGTTAAAACGGTACTTGGACTGGAATGGACAAACCCTAACTTTTTGTGGTGAGTTTAGTTCATATCTACGATATCAGTACAGGAACCTCACGCCGTTCAATACATTTGAATGGGGAGCCAGACGGCGAGATGCCATTTTCGTGCAGCTTACGGAGGGACAGGGCATCTCGGACAGCAACTTCTGGATTTTTGTGTTTAACTGCGCAAGTGCGGTCGCCGGAAGATGCTGTCTGATTTGCACATAAGTAATGGTGAGCACTGTTAGCCTCCCCGTTATTTTCACAGCAAAATCCAGCCCAATGAAGTTAAATAATACCCAGAGAGTTACAGTAGTGTTTATTTCAATAATTGGAAGACTGCAATAGCTTCTAGATTAGATTAGAATGGTTATTTTTTATCTAGACATGCTACATAAAAGCTGTTGGCTTTATGTTGTTTCATTAGTTTTTATTGTGTCCCAGAGCATTAATTACTGTTGTTTTATTGGATTTTTTTTCTTCCTAGGAGAAATAATATAAACAAATCCCATAGAATACATTGCTTATATAATTTTAGGCAGCAATCAAAATTAAAATTGATCATGATTTTGCTTTTATATGTCAGAAACTGATGGTTATAATAACCAAAGTAATACATTCTCAAATATTGACTGTAATTTCTATAGTTTCATGAAATGTAAAAACACCATAATAAACAAGGTGCATAAATTGGCAACTTAAATACAGGACAAAGAGTACATTTTGTTTAAGTAATAGTGGATGGCTGCTTATATTACACAACGGAATAGGGGAGTGGCAAGTTGATCTGAATCAATCAGCCTGTTATTTTCTATTCCAAGGTGCAGGATACGCAGAGTTTCTGCTATTTCTGCTGAAGTTTCTGTCACAGTTTCAGTCATGACATTGTTTTCCTTTTATTGAAGCTTATATAAACATTAGTGCTTGGACTAAAACAGTTGATAATTCCATTCCTGTGAGCATGCTGAAGAGCTGACATTCTGTTAGGTGTCAGGCTTGATTATCCCTGTGTCAGTTTAAATTTAGTGTTCAGGTAAGCAGAATGCTATATTATTAAATGTGATTGAATCAAGGTTGTCTATTTTTAACAAAATACATTTTTTTCTGTGGGGTCCCTCAAATACAATAAAGTAGAAAAAATGCTCTCTATTAAAGTGTGCATATATATAATTTTATATATAATTTAAGGACTGCCATAACCTATTCAGAAAGGTTAAAGTGTGTTTTGATCACAATAGTTCACAGTAACTTTTTTAAGTTCAAACCAGTAAACAGTTGATTCCTGAATAGCGCTGAGTAAATTTTGGATCCTAATGAACAGCTGTTTAAATAAAATTGATATAATGATTATACACTTAGACTGTCTAACCTACTGAAATGGTTTGTCTTTTAGTGGCATCCTAAAAACCACCAGAGAACAACAATATTCCAGATATTTTGATCAGCGATCAGAAATTTTCACACCGAATTTATGCCTGCAGCAATATAAACTTAGAATAAAAATCATAGTTTTAGAGGTGTTGAATTTCAATCTACCCTGAACATGCTATCTTCAAGGTCCCAACCAGTGATAGCACAATTGTGGAGAACATTACGTCAGTGCTGGTGTACCAGTAGGAATTGATACTATACTCAAAAAAGGGTCAATTAAGAAAAATCCAAGTTAGATGTATTCAGATTAAGAATCTAATTTGCAGTTCAATTCTGCTCATCTGTGAAATATGAATAGTAATGTGAGATAGAAAGAAAAAGAACCCTGAAGCTGCTTCTTGCTCTCCTCAGTAATGGAAAAAAATCTTAAGCAGTAAATCCTGCTTAAAGTTTGGTTATCTTCCAGCTTAAAATATATCTGAAAAGTTCATTGTTCAATATCTTCTGGTAAAAGCATTTGATGGGTTGCTATAAGTGTTGCTGATATGACAATTTAAAAAACAGTTTATAAGTCACACATTTGCAAACTTTTTCTTTCCTTTGGCAAATTTTGGAGGAGGGATGTGCACTGTTCTGAGATTTCGAATGCTGTGTGTATCATTGGGAGTTTTCAATCCTGTTGGTGTTCTTTTGATGTATGTGAGTCTGTTGGGGAGAAGGAATTAAGCAATAGAGAAAAGAAATAGAGAAGTGATGTGAAGAGACATAGAAAGGAGAATCAAACTGCCAACAAATAAAAACTGACGTAGAGGAGAGAAAAAGAGATAAGTACAGAGGAGTAAAGAGAAAGGTATACATAAGTATAAAAAGAGCAGACATACAAATGAGTCAAGAAATAATTACTCAAAAGACAGACAAAAAAAATGGAGAGCAACCTATTGACAAGAACAAGTAGAAAGGACTTGAAGAATAGAAGAGAAGGAACAGAGGAAAGACAGAAAAGAGTAAGAGCAAATACAAAGATATAATGAATTAGGAGGCAAACTCTGACTTGCGAAAGAGGAAGGAATGAAACAGGCCCAGAAAGCAGAACAGGAAGACCCACAAACAGGAGTGTGAATGAGGGGCAAGTAGCTAGATTTCTTTAAGGTCAAAGCAGACAAGTATCAGCTACAATAGGATAGTGAAAGGTGGACTAGATGGATATACGAGGGATGCATTTCCGTGGGGGTTCTCCCATTCATCTGCTGTAACTTCAGCGGAAGAGCTGTGGAAATCCTGGAAAAATAGCGTAAACAACATTTACACCATTTTTCCAGGGTTTCCGCAGCTCTTCTGCCCAAGTTACAGGAGAACCCGCGCAGAAATTCATCCACCATGGTCTTTTCCAAACTTGTTTCTAAAGAGGAAACTGACCCACAGAGCAGGAGAAATAAAACAGATCCTCAAACAGACTGAGACAGATTAAAGTGAGAGACCACCACCAAAGCCCAGAGGAGACATCCACACCGGCATTCAATGCAGAAAATGTCATTTACTGTACAGACTTCCATACCTTACCTAAATTCTGGGCAACAGGAAAGATCAAAAATTAAGACTTTATTCTTAAAGGGGGAGGGGGAACTATTTTTCATCACTATTTTGACTACCATGCGTAAGCTGTTTTAAACTTTTACCTTGGTATTTTGGATTTGTCTTCTGATCTATATTTCTGTAATTCTGTAATTTCTATTTTAAATGTTGACTAAATTAACCAACTATTTGAAACAAATAACCTTTGTTTTTTGTCCATATCAGTATTATTTTGAAACAAACTTCTTTTTTGTTCTAGATTCACAGGCATGTACTCCACGCCAGAATCCCATCTACCTGTATTAAATATAATTTAAGGAAATGCTAAAATTAAGATCAAGTTTCATTTACAGTCATGTTATGAAAATATTTAATATTTTATTGAAGGTCTTTAGGACTCCATCTAGATGACCCTGTAGCACAAGTCAAAACTTGAGACATTTTAGAGCAAAGGGCACACTCTTTCTGACAAGTTTTGAAAGGAAACTTAGATTTGAAGTGGTGGTAGCAGGAGGAAGAAGTACCGTACCCAGTCAAGGACCACAGCAGTTAAATGTATGCGGAGGCAATTGCTATTCATGTATGTTCAAATTTACAAACGATATTGGGAAACTACAGAGAATGTGAATGGAGATATACATTTACAAGCTACATGTTTGCATTCTTGATATACTGAGAAAGGTGATGTCTGCAGCACATGCAGTACTTTTTATGATTTTAATCTGTTTTGAAAAAAATACACTTTAGCACTTCTTTTTACTGATAGCTATACAGGATATGGTGGCAGTTTCCAAACAATTTGGGGTCATTTAATTATCTGAGGACAGTCGCTCCAAGCTTTAGCTTTTCTCTTGGCAAGAGCCAGCCAGGCAGGTTCCACGGAGACTGGTGCAGCATCAGAAGTTGAGAATCTCTTCGGTAATTCTGTTATTGGTGGAATTGATGCCACTGAATCACAAATTTCAACTATGCAAAGAGAATTTAGAACGAATTATACACATGAAAATACCAAAAATGGATTTTATTGAAGAATAAAATATAAGAAAAATATTGCAATTGTGACTATGAAGAGCATGAAATGCTGGCTTTTATATCTAGAGAACTAGAATACATGAGGGTAGAAGTTATGCTACAGCTATACAAAGCCCTGGTTAGACCACACCTGGAGTACTGTGTTCTGTTCTGGGCACCGCACCTTAGGAAGGATATATTGGCCTTAGGGGGAGTGCAGCGTAGATATACCAGAATGATACCTGGACTCCAAGGGTTAAATTACAAGGAGAGATTACACAAACTAGGGTTGTATTCCCTGGAATTTAGAAGATTAAGGAGTGATTGATTGAAGTTTTCAAGATATTAAGGGGAACTGATAGGGTAGATAGAGAGAAAATATTTCTGCTGGTTGGGGAGTCTAGGACAAGGGGACATAGCCTAAAAACTAGAGCCAGGACTTTCTGGAGTAAAGTTAGGAAACATTTCTACATGCAAAGTGTGGTAGAAGTTTGGAACTCTTTTCTGTAAGCAGCAGTTAATGCCAGCTCAATTGTTAATTTTAAATCTGAGTTTGATAGATTTTTGTTAACCAAAGGTATTAAGGGATATGGGGCTAAGGCAGGTATATGGAGTTAGGTCACAGATCAGCCATGATCTCATTGAATGGCGGAACAGGCTCAAGGGGCTAAATGGTCTACACCTGTTCCTATGGACCGAAAATACAGATTGGGCCTTGGGAGGTTTAGAGTACCAGAAAGTGTGTTTGGATATCCCAACTTCAGCAATATGAATTAAACAAATTTCAGAGCAGACTTCTGCTCACAGCATTTAACTGCTTTATTATATTTGTCCACAAATTGTCAGGACTTGACATCCTTGACCTTAGCTCCTCATTTAGGTTGTGGAACCATTACCAAGATGATGGGATTCCCTGTTGCCCAGTTTTGCACAATTTACTGCAGGTGTGTTCTGAGGCTAATTTTAATTTTATTAATGCTTTATGCAAAACAGGTCAAAGGGCGCTAGCAGCCACAGCAGATACTAATAGAAAATTGTGTTGGAAATCATTTGTGCCCCGTATTTCCCTCCATGTAGTATGTAGAGTCGTTAAATGGAATATGGTTCTTGCTATTCTTGCCAAGAACTTTGGACAGTTAGAAATCAGTGTCCCTCCATGCATTCAATCACTCTCCAAACTTGGAGACACCATAACCAGGTTGTATTCTATTGTATATTCAAGAACAGTCAAGATTTGTGTCTGCTGTATAATCACATTAGAGGCTTCATGATTATGGCCATAAACATTCCCCGATTTTTGGAGAAGGATCAATGCAGTCCACCAAAAGAAAACTGACCAGAGTGGGAAAAAAACAATGGTCCATCCATTAACATTTGCCACCAGTTGTGCTTTCCCCCAGAGTCCACGAATGTGTTAGTCAAGGGTGTGCTACTTTGTAAGACAACATGGTAATATCAATGTGGGGTAACTGAGTTCAATTTGAAGTTCACAAATTATGTTCTCTACTGAAAGTTTAAATTTTCAGTCTCTTTACTGGCTAGTTAATACTTTCTTCACCTTATGTGATTCCTGGTTGTTCATGACCTTTGTCCTTCTTTTAAAACAAAAGTTAATTTTATTCCCCAGCCGATTTTTCTCTCCACTTCTGAAAGTGTTGACCCCTTGCTGGGATACAGTCCTACAGGTCCTGTGTTTAAGCCTTGACAGTGAGTGTATTAGGATTTTCAAACACTGAGAGATGGGAAGAATCACAGCCAAGATTGATTCTGTCCTCCCTCAACTCACAGACTTTGTACAGTAGTGCAGTGGTTATGTTACTGGACTAATAATGCAGAGGCCTGGACTTTAAAAAAAAAGTGATCATGAAGCTATTCGATTGTCGTGAAAACCCAGCTGGTTCACGAATGTCCTTTAGGGAAGGAAACCTACCATCCTTAGCCAGTCTGGCCTACATGTGACTCCAGTCCCGCACCAATATGACTGACTCTTAGCTACCCTCTGACGTAACCTAGCAAGCCACTCAGCTGTATCAACATAAGAACATAAGAAATAGGAGCAGGAGTAGGCCAATCGGCCCTTCGAGCCTGCTCCGCCATTTAATAAGATCATGGCTGATCTGATCCTAACCTCAAATCTAAATTCATGTCCAATTTCCTGCCCGCTCCCCGTAACCCCTAATTCCCTTCACTTCTAGGAAACTGTCTATTTCTGCTTTGAATTTATTCAATGATGTATCAAACCGCTACAAAGAATAACAAGATGACAAGGACTTCAGCGGTTTAAGATGCCAGCCCACTACCAACTTGTCAGGGCAACTAGGGATGGGCACAAAATGCCTGCCTTGCCAGTGATGCTCACATGCTGAAAACGCATACAGAATAATACATAATCATTCTTTGTCAGGTTGCCTCTTCAATCAGAAGGTTTTGGATTCAAGCCCCACTTTAGGTACTTGTGTCAGCTTAGATTATGTGCTCTTCAGTGCAGCACTGAGGGTGTACTGTACTGTCGGAGGTCTTTCAAATGAGACGTTAAACTGAAGCCCTGTCTGCCCCCTCAGGTGGACTTAAAAGATCCCAGGGTACTATTTGAAAAAGAGCAGGAGAGTTTTCCCAGAGTCCTGTTCAATGTTTATCCCTCAACCAACATCACTAAAACAGATTATCTGGTCATTTATCTCATTGCTGTTTGTGGGACCTTGCTGTGTGCAAATTGGCTGCCACATTTCTCTACAGTGACTACACTTCAAAGTACTTTATTGGCTGTGGTGCTTTGGGACATCCTGAGGTCATGAAAGGTGCTATTTAAATGAAAATTCTTTCTTTTCTAGTATATTACAAATATAACACAAATCTCCTTGATTGCAACCTAGACATGGTGAAGGAGCTTACATGCCTCCATGACCTGAAGAGCTATACTGGCAGTGGTCTTTCTACTGTTAGCACCACCCATGCTGGAAGGTCAAAGGTTAAAGGCCAGACAAATAGTCATGCTTGAGAATGGCTGGACACTACCCAAATGTAATCTGGCCATCCTTTAGAAGAAGCTCTAATTTAGAGGTCCATGGATAGTGAACCTGCTGCCTTTCGCTGTAGCAGTACTCGGCACTGTACCATAAGCTGAAGGGTGCTCAGAGATTCTATGTCACACTTATGGACTACATTCTGAAGTTTTCCAGCCATCTTGCCTTGGCTTGCTGCAGTGGCATGAACTGTGGGGCCAGAGCGTGGAGATGGCTGCGTCCAAACTGCTTTCGCTTAAATCCATTCCCACACAGGTATTTTCTTTTATGGAGGAGGTGATGGCTGAGTGGCGAAGTGCCTTTTGCCATCAACAATGTAGTCAAAACAAGGCTGTATGCTTTGGATTCCACTTTATGACTATGACTATGGCTGATGACATAGCAAGAAGCTAAATATGTGTTCATCCACGCTTCTGTACAACTGGGAAGTTCTTCAGCTTGAGCAGAGTTCACAGAGGAGGTCATACATGAGTTTTTGTTTGTAGGTGACTGCACTCGAGAGGCACACACTCTACAGCATCCACAGCTCAGTACCAAACATTTTGCCACAGCAGCAAACAACTGTGTCCTCATTATAAGTCTGAAGAAAACTCATCGTGCATCAGCTAGCCTCAGGAAAATGCTACACCAAACCAACCATCTTCTTTGGTAATATGGAACTAGATGTGGTTAACCCACTTATCTGGATAGTGTGTTATCATATAAAGCATTAATAGAAAACAAGGTGTTATCTCATATCAGAGATGCAAGCTCTGTGTTGAGAAGAAAAAAATTGTATCAGGAATCAACAGAAGAAAAACAAAAACCCTGGAATCATTTAAAAAAACAATGATATGCTATGGTGGGGGGCACTGTAGAGCTTTTATGGATGGACAAATTAAGATAGGCTGAAAGGCGTTCCTCATCTGCATGTATCCTGTGATCAGGATTATAACAAAGCTGAAAATGTACAGAGTTGTTGTCATCACCACTTTGCAATATAGATGAGCATTCTGGATGAAGGATAGTCACATTCAGCAACACATGACAAGTTCCACCTCCAACATCTGAGGTCGCTAATGCACATCAAGTGGCAGGACAAAATGACTAAATGAGAGATCCCCAAGCAGGCCAATATCACCAGCTGTGAGTGCATGCTGATAATCCACAAGTTTGCTGTGCAGGACACACGGGTAGATTTTCATCTTCACCACCTGGGCGGTAATCTGGCGGGGCAGATCTGACCCACTTTATAGAACTTGCCTGATTTTCATTCCATTGAAATCAACTGGATCTACACCGTTTTCCAGTGGAATCTCCGAGGATTTTCAGGGCCATTATTTTTATTTATGGGCAAATAAACTGAAAACAGCATTAAAAAAAATCATTGTGTCAGGTCAAGACACTGCAGCATAAGTTTCTCACACTAACTGAGCAACAGAAATGTTAGGAGCACGCTCTTCCAGGATCCACTTGTTTCCAAAATACCTCTAAGGCTGCAACATTACTCATTTAAGCTGTCATTTCAAAATATTCATATATTAAATATTATTATTATTAAACGCATGAACTGACAAAAACTACGTATTATGTATATGTCTGACCACTTAAAAATATTCTATCAAGTACCTGTGACAGAATTTGGAAGTGTGGCAGATTTTTTCAGGTGTTCACGGCGTTCCACTTTTGACACAATATTGCTCCCAATTTTCTTTTCGTCATCCTGAATGGATTTCTGCAGTGCACTTCCATAATGATTGCCTCCTTTATTGTCTGTGGAGCTGGAGACCGTTGTCTGTAATGGCAAAGACAGACCCATATAAACAAGAAGTCTTCTCTTTATATTTTTTTCCCAATATAATTTGCATATTACCAGATAGTTCTCCCATTTGTTTGTTAGAACTACAAGTGGCTTAAATCTGGTGTCGATATCTGGTGGGTACATTCTTTAGCTGTTTGAGTAGCAGGGTAAACAATGTGCATATTTTCTATTACAGTCGAGTTAACATCTTGGTTTTGTTGGCTCAAAGATTTGATGATCTTTGTCAAATTAAAAATTAATTTTTTACATGAAAAGTGCAGTTGACGGAAGACATCCATTCCATTTTTCTAATATTTCAGAAGTGACAAATTGCCACCTACTGAAATTTCTATATTTGGGTGTTGAAGATAACATAAGCGTGCATAAGCAACTGCCTGCTTGCTGTTTTTTAAAGAGTGAGTCTCACCACCAACTTTCCTCTTCAAAATTAAAACATTACAAAGAATAGCAATTACCTTGTCAAACTGTTTTTCAAACCCTGTTTTGTTAAAAAAAAACTATTGTTTGAGCAGTTTCTGATAACAACCTTCTGTGTTTCCCTCTGACACTCCAGAGCTGAATGTCTTTCTCTTTTCCAACTTCACGCCCACATATCTAATTAAAAAAAACATGTTACAGTGCCGGTTTTCCAGCAGTTATATTTTGACTTAAGTTGTTTCCTGCTAGTTTTCTTCCTTCTGATCAGGGTTTGATAGTATGTAGTACAATCTCCATCTGCTAGCTGATTTTGAGACCATGTGTAACAAATTATCCTTCACTGTGCGCATGACTTATTTTCTGTGGTAGCTTAACTCAAATTACTTCAATTTTTTTTCTTTGCATGAACTGTGTCAGATCGGTGAGGGATTGATTGACACTTAGCACAGGTGTTACTGATTAACATTTTCCCTATCATATACTTTAAACACTGGCTTATATTTTCATTGGCTTGGCCCAAGGTTCGACTCCCAAAGCCAAAACAATTTTCGTGGCTTGGCTTAGTTCAACCTTGAAAATGTCTGGAATGCCCACTTTTATGCTTAGAGTTGTAATCTGATTACAGATTTAAGTCAGAAGGTCTATTATCAGAACATGATCACAGTTTGTAAAGCAAGGCCTCTAAATAATGCAAGAATAATAGTGATTGTTGTTAGCAACAGCTGCTTAGTAACTGCCTGTCTTCAGTTGTGGGAACAAGCATCCGGTTAATTTATGGAAAGCAGATCACTGTAATTTAAATTTTATATAGAAGTGTTGTGACAGACATTCACAAACACACACCTGATCCGAATACTAGTAAACTTATTTAGAGCAGGCTCACTAAGTTAAAGTGATATCATAATCCTTCCCCATGTAAGATGCATTTAAATGAGATTCTTCTTTCTTCAGAGTTTTTTAAAGATAATGGCAAAATCATTTTTTCATTTGTAAGTTAAGTTTCATTAGCATAAACACCAATAAACTCCATCCCCCACCACCCCAAGGTTTTATATGTAAGAATATAGATATGTTTTTACATTACTTTTATACAGAACAGGATAGGCACATACAGATTATTTAAATAAATAAGCTAGGTAGATAATGTGGAGCTAAAAGAGTTGTTAGGATTAAAACACTTAGGCTTTTAAAACACAGGCTTTTGATCACAGCAGAGGGGTGTAAAAGACAATAAGTTCCTTTTGCCATAAAGGATTTGTACAGCAAAGCTATGACTCGGGAAAAGCAAAGATAGGAAGTAAGATAGGTGTGGTATGAAAAGACATGTCTAGCAATCTGTTCAAAGAACTGGGGGTCATAAAACACCCGCTAGTAACGCATCCAGCAGGAAGTAGACCATAAATGAAAATGGTATAAAAAGAGATGCAATATTTTACTCAGTAGGAACCTTGCTTTGCCGACCTTCAAGACCAGATCCGTGAATAGGTTAGGATAAGCCATTCTCGCGATTTGACTCTAGATGTTCCCTGCACAAATGGTGCACTATTCTGTATGAAATGTTAAATGATGAATGTTTTGAAGCAAGAATAAATTAAGTTAATTCTCAGACATATTACTGTCTCTAGCTTTACGAATCTGTTAAAAGGATAAGGAAGGAATTATCTCAACATTGTAAAGCCAGCGTATGTGATTCGTGAGCCATAATGAAGCATCTACTCTTAATTTACATATGTAAATTAGGTTTAGTTAGCAGAATTTGCAAATAATCTTTAATAGTTCAAAATGTTTTTTGAGTTTAATAAAGAGGATATGTAGTTTTAAATTATAAGGCTAATCTCATTTGGGTTGAACCTATTTTGCAAACGTAACCTTGGTCTGTTCTACATGATTACATACATGTTATCTTTAGAACAATGCACTTACAACAAAAACTTGCATTTATATAGCACTTTTGATATAGAAAAACATCCCAAGGCACTTCACAAAGGCATTAGGAAAACTGGTGCCAACTCAATTGAGGGGTGACCAAAACTTGGCTAAAGAGGTGAGAGATAAGGATGACATGTTAATGGATGAGATATAGGTGAAGGGGTTCAAGGAGGGAATTCAAGAGCATGGAGGCTAAGTGATTGAAAGCACGGCCATTAATGATGAGTGAAGGGAAGAGAAATATGCAGAAGAATGGAGGGGAGGGTGAAATTGTAGGGCTGGAGGAGTTTATAGAGACAGGGAGGGGCAAAGTCATGAAGGGATTTAAACACAAGGATCAGAATTTTAAGTTTGAGTTGTTTGGGGAGCAGGAACCAATGTAGGTCAGTGAGGACAAGGGTGATGGGTGAGTGGGACTTGATGTAGAATAGCATATGGACAACAGAGTTTTGGATGAACTGAAGCTCACAGAGGGTGAGCAAGAGAGCACTGGAATAGTTAAGTCTGGAGGTGACAATGGCACGAATTAAGGTTTCAGTGGCAGATGGGTTGAGGTAGGAGCAAATATGGCCGATGTTACATAGATGGAAGCAAGGGGTCTTTGTAATGGAGTGGATATGGGTTTGGAAACTCAGTTCAGGATGCTGAGGTTTTGAACTGTCTGTTTTAACATGAGACAGGGAGGGAAAAGGTAGTCGGTAGCAAGGGCACAGAATTTGTTTTCAGGAGCCAAAGACAATGTCTTCCCAATGTTTAGCTGGAAGAAATTATGGCTCATCCAAGACTGGATGTCAGACAAATAGTATGATTGCACAGAGGCAGTGGAAGGGATAAGAGCGATGGTAGAGAGGTAGAGTCAACAGCATTCAAGTGGAAGCTGCCCCATGGCCCTGATATTTATGAGAGGCGGGGAGGGAACAGGAGCGTATGTCAGCGGCCAGGAAACCAGGAAATACTGGGAAGGCAGAGGTCCTGCTGCATTTAACGGCAGGACCTCATTAGGAATTTTTAACTCTGTTTCCCACCTGGCAGCCAGCCAAATTGAGAGGCTCGCTGTGCTGTCAGCCGAGAAGGCTTGCTGTACAAGGCCACAGCCACAGACCACTGGGGACAGTCCCCGGCAATCAAGAAGGTGGGGGGGGGCGCGGCAGCAAGGGAGGGAGAGATCAATTGCTGGGGAGGGGGAGAGAGATCGGGGGGAGACAGAGATCGCAGAGGCGTCAGCCGATTGTGGGGGAGGGGATAGAGATCACGGGGGGGGGAAGATAAAGATTGCGGTGGGGAGAGATCGCGGGGGGGGGGTCAGCCAATTGCAGGGGAGAAATAGAGATCGCGGGGGGAAAGATAGAGATGCGGGGTGGGAGAGTTCATGGCAGAAGATGTGCTTGGGGGGGGTCAGGGAAAGCACCCCTGCTCCTCCTGGCCCACAAACAGTGCTGGAAAAGCACTTACCTGCTGTAGTCGGCAGTTCTCGCCTCCCTTCAGCTGCCGAGTTTCCTAAGCTCTGGGAAACTCGGCCCACAGCCGTTAAATTTAAATGGCTACCATAATCTGAGGAATTGAGCCTCATTTAAATATTATAATCACGAACCCGCCTCTCCAGAGCAAGTTACTCGGATGCCCCCCAACCCGCTGCAGTTAATCCGGAAGTAGGTGCGTTCGCGGCGGGTTGGGGACGGGTTTCACATTTTTAACAATTCAAGAACCCCCTCTGACCCTCTCCCGCCCGTCATGAGGGGTTAAAATTACACCCATGTCTCCAGATGATGCCACCAAAAAGCAACATGTGAATGAGGAAGGGGAGGGCCAAGGATGGATGCTTGAAGGATTCCAAGGTGACAGTGTGGGGATGGGAAGAGAAGCCATTGCTATAGATGCTCTAGCTACGATTGGATGGGTAAGAGTGGAACTAAGTAAGGACAGTCCTACAGAGCTGGACAACAGGGGAAAGGTGTTGGAGGAGGATGGTGCGACTGACCATGTCATAGACTTCTGAGAGTCAAGAAGGGTAAGAAGAGAAAATGGACCATTATCATAGTCACAGAGAATGTCATTTTGACTTTGGTTGCACTGTAAGAGGTGCGGAAACCTGACTGGAGGGATTCAAACAAGGAGTTTGGGTAAGATGGGGCACAGGTCTGACAATGCGTTCCACCGGTGGGTTGGCCAGAAATCAAAATCAACCCCAACAGGGTTCATGGCTAGGGTAGGAGGGGGACTGTAGGACGTATGGCTTGGTGGGCAAGGAGAAGGCGGGGAAGCAGCAGTGGCAGCTGAATGATGGTTCTCTAGCTTAATGATGAAGAAATCCATGAGCTTCTCGTAGTTGTAAAAGATGAGGGGGAAGGGGTTCAAGGAGATGGTTGGCAGTAGGGAAAAGTAGCCTTCACTTATTTTTGCCCTCCGCGATGATCCTAGTTTTGTGGGAAGTTTTGGCAGAGAACAAAACCTGATAGAACTTGATATGGTTGAGCCAGATCTGGTGATGAATGGCTGAGGGAGTGACGTGAATATGGGTAGGAGAATTTATATAGAGGAAGAGGCTTAGAGCGGGGGGAAGAGCAGTGAATTCGGAGGAGAGGGGGCAAAGAGACTTGAGGTGGAGATTGAAATCACAGAGCATGAGGAGTCGTTTGGTGCACAGGCTGAGGAGGAAAGGAGGGGGGGTTATCTTGAGGAAAAACTCAAGGTAACAATCTTAACACGACCAACAGCTTTATAATGAATATAAGGGGTAATCTAATTAAGGTGTTTAAGATGATTAAAAGATTTGATAGGGTAGAGAGAGATAAACTATTTCCTCTGGTGGGGGAGTCCAGAACAAGGGGACATTACTTTAAAATAAATTAGTGCTAGGTAGTTCAGGGGTGGTGTCAGCAAGCATTTCTTCACACAAAGGGTAGTGGAAATCTATAATTCTCTTCCCCAAAACGCTGTTGAGGCTAGGTAAATTGAAAATTTCAAAACTGAAATTGTTATATTTTAGTTAGACAAGGGTATTAAGGGTTACGAAATCAAGGCGTGTAAATGGAGTTCAGATCCAGATCAGCCATGATCTAATTGAACGGTGGAACAGGCTCAAGGGGCTGAATGGCCTACTCCTGTTCCTATGTTCCTGTGAAACTAGCCCCCAGCAGACTAGATGTGCAGTCCATTTAATTCAGCCTAACAGTCTAATATTAAACCTTAAAATAACAGAAGGTGCATACATTTTCTTTAGCCTGTTTTTCTGCTATCTTGGCTTCTCTGGCCTGCCTTCTTTCCTCACGGCTGGCCTGCTGCTCACGGAATCCTTTCTGCTTCTGCATCGCCAGGGTGATCCACAGAGGTTGGGTGGATTCCACCTTGTCCACGAGCCTTGAGCTGTCCAAAGAATGCCGACTCTGAAGAACAGGTTTATCTGGAAATAAATTGTGGAGCTGATTAATTTTCATCAAAAATATGTTCACGAACCAAAACTGGTGATACAGATACAGTTACGGTCAGATTATCTAAATTAACTGCAAATTATTTACGTGCTTGACAAATGAAAACTGTAAGTATCAACTATTGTGAATAAATACACATTTTCCCCCAAGCTGTAACAAAAGGAAATAAAGACTTTCAATTTTAAGCTTAATGTTTGATGGGGTTGAGATGATATCAGTGTAAAGCAGATTTCAGTATTAAATAGTAAATATAGAAGGCTCCATGTTCAGACACTGACTCCAGCATTTACCGCACAGATCACAGACGATGAAGATATGAGGGGGCTGAAATATTGGCATTTCAGTAATTTTAGCAAAGAACAGATGTGAATAACGAGACAGGGGCCTGGGTTTTAATTTGGAGCCGGGTTGAGAGCGGGGGCAGGGAAGTTTATCAGATGCGAAACCCGGAAGTGAAGTGAGCGGGTCGGAACCTGCGATCGCAACTTAATTGAAGCAATAAATTTCTTGCAGATTTTGTGTCTCCAATTTGCGCAATGGGCATACTGCACACCCGCATGACGTGACCTGAAGCCCGCTATTTAAAGGGCCAATGCAAAAATGGATTTTGGAGGAGAAAGGAGGAAATGAAGCCATGGATTCACAGAGAGTAAGGCAGCACCCAGATTCACAGACGCTTCCCCTGAAGTACTGCTGGGTGCAGTGAGGACCAGGAGGGAAATAATTTCCCCCAGCAATGGGAGGAAGAAATCTGGTTCTGCTATCAAGAAGGCGTGGCTGGAGGTAGCTGAGGAGGTGAGCAGCAGGAGCATGTTGCCCAGGTCTGAGCTGCAGTGCAGGAAATGGTTTAATGACCTAACCAGGTCAGGAAAAGTGAGTACATTTGCTGATTCGCCTACATCCTGTGGCGTACAACACCCCCTTCTCACTCTGTCTTGCCAAGCATACTCCATCACATCATTCCTCACACCCACTTAAGTTTCAGCAGCTCTCATCCTTCACTTTCTATGCACTTCCTCACGTCCCCATTTATTCATCCACTGCTGCCACTCACCCCATTTCTGGTGTAATATGATGCATCTGTCTGATAGTCACCCTTACCCAATGCACTGCATCCATCGGGTGAATGCGTGACCTTCAGTCACTCACAGGTCCCATCTTTCACCCCTTGTAGGAGAAGAGAGGTCAAAACACAAGGGAGAGGGACAGGACTGGAGGTGGCCCTCCACAAATAGTCCAGCTCACAGATGAAGAGAAGGAGGCGGCCATGGAGATTAGTAGCACATCTGCATCCCTCTCAATTGGAGATGGAGAGACTGGGAACTCGCAGATGCCTGGTGACAGAATTTAAACATCTTTCACACACATGATGGCTTTATTTCATCAATGACTGTCTGAACTATGAGAAGACTGAGTATGGTGATTGGCAAGACTGTTACTTTGCCATGACTAATTCATATCGCTTTCTTTTGTCTTCCAGAGCCTTCATGCTTACAAGAAGAATCATCGGAGATTAAAGACAACAATTCCCCAGAGAAGCTCATTCCTTCTGAGGGTGCACCATCACAGGACATACAGCCATACACCAGTGCAAATACTAGCACTTCGGTGGTTCCTGTTAGATACTAAGTTGGGTTTTCACCTGGTGATTCATAACTCACAAGTGAGCATGAGCAGACACTGGTGGCAGGGGCAGCTGTGGAGAGTCTGCGTCGGGGGGGGGGGGCGCATTCCTCTCCAAGCTCTGCTCAGCTGGACACAGATACTGAACCCCAGACGTCATCGTTGAGAACGAGGATGATTGAGGTACATCTGCAACATTGTGAGGTACTGGAAAACATGCCACACACTCTCCACAATAGCGGAGAGGATGGAGGAGTCCAGCTCCAACACGAGTGGATTGGTGTCGTGGGTAATTGCGAGAATGTCTGCCATGGAGAGAGTGGCCGCCTCCATGGAGCTCCAAGCACGGCTCTCAAATGAGTCTATGCAGGCCATGACCATGGCCGTGCAGACTTTGGAAACTAGTATGTCTGCCTCTAAAACAGATACCTTATCCATCACCTTATACAAGAACATAAGAAATAGGAGCAGGAGTAGGCTGTACGGCCCCTTGAGCCTTCTCTGCCATTCAATAAGATCATGGCTGATCTTTGACCTCATCTCCACTTTCCCTCCCGATCCCCATATCCCTTGATTCCCTTGGAGTCCAAAAATCTGTCAATCTCAGCCCTGAATACACTCAATGACTGAACAATCAGAGCCCTCTGGGGTAGAGAATTCCAAAGATTCACCACCCCGAGTGAAGAAATTCCTCCTGAACTCAGTCCTAAGTAGCTGACTCCTTATCCTGAGACTGTGCCCTCTAGTTCCAGACTCTCCAGCCAGGGGAAACTGCCACTCAGCATCTACCCGGTCAAGCCCTATCAGTATCTTATATGTTTCAATGAGATCACCTCTCATTCTTCTAAACTCCAGAGAGTATAGGCCCATTCTACTCAATCTCTCCTCATAGGACAATCCTCTCATCCCAGGAATCAATCTAGTGAACCTTCGTTGCACCACCTCTAAGGCAAGTATATGCTTCCTTAGGTAGGGAGACCAAAATTGTATACAGTACTCCAGGTGTGGTCTCACCAGAGCCCTGTACAATTGTAGCAAGACTTCCTTACTTATGTTCTCCAACCCGCTTGCACTAAAGACCAACATACCATTTGCCTTCCTAATTGCTTGCTGTGCCTGCATGTTAACTTTCTGTGTTTCGTGTACAAGGACACCCAAATCTCTCTGAACACCAACATTTAATAATTTCTCACTATTTAAAAAATATTCTGTTTTTCTATTCTTCCTACCAAAGCAAATAATTTCACATTTCCCCACATCATAAAAGGCGGGATTTCAGAGCGCTGAGAGGAGCCGAGCCGAGCGGAGGGAGCGTCCGATAAAAGGCGGGATTTCAGAGCGCTGAGAGGAGCCGAGCGGAGCTGCGACCGAGTTCGAAGTGACGTCAGGAATCAGATCGGGACGCGACACAGGGGAGGCACCTGATTGGTGAGTAGGTTCAGGTGAGTATTTCTCCTTATCTACAGTAACTGAAGTAAAAGGAAAGGGAAGGTCTGCAGGTCTGAAAGGAAGTAGCATTTATTTTTTAGTGAATCAAGGTCCCTAGTGTAGTTAACATTCTCTAAATTGAGAACAATTGAAAGGAGTAAACTCCTTAAAGGGAGTGGTAAGTAGTTTTTCTTTCCTTTTTTTTTCTCTTGACATTGTAGTTGTTCTTAAGCTAATTTAAGGGTTAAGTCATGGCAGGAGATCCCAGCGCCGTGTCATGTTCCTCTTGTGGGATGTGGGAATTCAGGGCTCCTTCCTGTATCCCTGATTCCTTCACCTGCGGGAAGTGTGTCCAGCTGCAGCTATTGTTTGACCGCTTGACGGCTCTGGAGCTGCGGATGGACTCACTTTGGAGCATCCGCGATGCTGAGAAAGTCGTGGATAGCACGTTCAGTGAGTTGGTCACACCGCAGATAAAAATTACTGAGGGAGATAGTGAATGGGTGACCAACAGACAGAGGAAGAGTAGGAAGGCAGTGCAGGGGTCCCCTGCGGTCATCTCCCTCCAAAACAGGTATACCGTTTTGGATACTGTTGGCGGAGATGGCTCACCAGGGGAAGGTGGCAGTGGCCAGGTTCATGGCACCGTGGCTGGCTCTGCTGCACAGGAGGGCAGGAAAAAGAGTGGCAGAGCTATAGTGATAGGGGACTCGATTGTAAGGGGAATAGACAGGCGTTTCTGCGGACGCAACCGAGACTCCAGGATGGTATGTTGCCTCCCTGGTGCAAGGGTCAAGGATGTCTCGGAGCGGCTGCAGGACATTCTGGAGGGGGAGGGTGAACAGCCAGTTGTCGTGGTGCATATAGGCACCAACGATATAGGTAAAAAACAGGATGAGGTCCTACAAGCTGAATTTAGGGAGTTAGGAGTTAAACTAAAGAGTAGGACCTCAAAGGTAGTAATCTCAGGATTGCTACCAGTGCCACGGGCTAGTCAGAGTAGGAATGACAGGATAGCTAAGATGAATACGTGGCTTGAGAGATGGTGCAAGAGGGAGGGATTCAAATTCCTGGGCCATTGGAACCGGTTCTGGGGGAGGTGGGACCAGTACAAATTGGACGGTCTGCATCTGGGCAGGACTGGAACCAATGTCCTAGGGGGAGTGTTTGCTAGTGCTGTTGGGGAGGGTTTAAACTAATGTGGCAGGGGGATGGGAACCGATGCAGGAAGTCAGTGGGAAATAAAGTGGTGACAGAAACAAAAGGCAGTAAGGGAGAGTGTACAGAACATGACCGGACAGATGGTCTGAGAAAGCAGGGCAAAGACCAAGGGAAGACTAGATTAAACTGCATTTATTTCAATGCAAGAAGTCTGATGGGCAAGGCAGATGAACTCAGGGCATGGATGGGTACATGGGACTGGGATGTTATAGCTATTACTGAAACATGGCTAAGGGAGGGGCAGGACTGGCAGCTCAATGTTCCAGGGTACAGATGCTATAGGAAAGATAGAGCAGGAGGTAAGAGAGGAGGGGGAGTTGCGTTCTTGATTAGGGAGAACATCACGGCAGTAGTGAGAGGGGATATATCCGAGGGTTCGCCCACTGAGTCCATATGGGTAGAACTGAAAAATAAGAAGGGAGAGATCACTTTGATAGGATTGTACTACAGACCCCCAAATAGTCAACGGGAAATTGAGGAGCAAATATGTAAGGAGATTACAGACAGCTGCAAGAAAAATAGGGTGGTAATAGTAGGGGACTTTAACTTTCCCAACATTGACTGGGACAGCCATAGCATTAGGGGCTTGGATGGAGAGAAATTTGTTGAGTGCATTCAGGAGGAATTTCTCATTCAGTATGTGGATGGCCCGACTAGAGAGGGGGCAAAACTTGACCTCCTCTTGGGAAATAAGGAAGGGCAGGTGACAGAAGTGTTAGTGAGGGATCACTTTGGGACCAGTGATCATAATTCCATTAGTTTTAAGATAGCTATGGAGAAGGATAGGTCTGGCCCAAAAGTTAAAATTCTAAATTGGGGAAAGGCCAATTTTGATGGTATTAGACAGGAACTTTCAGAAGTTGATTGGGAGAGTCTGTTGGCAGGCAAAGGGACGTCTGGTAAGTGGGAGGCTTTCAAAAGTGTGTTAACCAGGGTTCAGTGTAAGCACATTCCTTATAAAGTGAAGGGCAAGGCTGGTAGAAGTAGGGAACCTTGGATGACTCGGGAGATTGAGGCACTAGTCAAAAATAAGAAGGAGGCATATGACATGCATAGGCAGCTGGGATCAAGTGGATCCCTTGAAGAGTATAGAGATTGCCGGAGTAGAGTTAAGAGAGAAATCAGGAGGGCAAAAAGGGGATATGAGATTGCTTTGGCAGATCAGGCAAAGGTGAATCCAAAGAGCTTCTACAAATACATAAAGGGCAAAAGGGTAACAAGGGAGAGAGTAGGGCCTCTTAAGGATCAACAAGGTCATCTATGTGCGGAACCACAAGAGATGGGTGAGATCCTGAATGAATATTTCACATCGGTATTTACGGTTGAGAAAGGCATGGATGTTAGGGAACTTGGGGAAATAAATAGTGATGTCTTGAGGAGTGTACATATTACAGAGAGGGAGGTGCTGGAAGTCTTAACGCGCATCAAGGTAGATAAATCTCCGGGACCTGATGAAATGTATCCCAGGACGTTATGGGAGGTTAGGGAGGAAATTGCGGGTCCCCTAGCAGAGATATTTGAATCATCCACCGCTACAGGTGAGGTGCCTGAAGATTGGAGGGTAGCAAATGTTGTGCCTTTGTTTAAGAAGGGCGGCAGGGAAAAGCCTGGGAACTACAGACCAGTGAGCCTGACATCTGTAGTGGGTAAGTTGTTAGAGGGTATTCTGAGGGACAGAATCTACAGGTATTTGGAGAGGCAGGGACTAATTAGGAACAGTCAGCATGGTTTTGTGAGAGGAAAATCATGTCTCACGAATTTGATTGAGTTTTTTGAAGGGGTAACCAAGAAGATAGATGAGGGCTGTGCAGTAGACGTGGTCTACATGGACTTCAGCAAAGCATTTGACAAGGTACCGCATGGTAGGTTGTTACATAAGGTTAAATCTCATGGGATCCAAGGTGAGGTAGCCAATTGGATACAAAATTGGCTTGACGACAGAAGACAGAGGGTGGTTGTCGAGGGTTGTTTTTCAAACTGGATGCCTGTGTCCAGCGGTGTGCCTCAGGGATCGGTGCTGGGTCCGCTGTTATTTGTTATTTATATTAATGATTTGGATGAGAATTTAGGAGGCATGGTTAGTAAGTTTGCAGATGACACCAAGATTGGTGGCATTGTGGACAGTGAAGAAGGTTATCTAGGATTGCAACGGGATCTTGATAAATTGGGCCAGTGGGCCGATGAATGGCAGATGGAGTTTAATTTAGATAAATGTGAGGTGATGCATTTTGGTAGATCGAATCGGGCCAGGACCTACTCCGTTAATGGTAGGGCGTTGGGGAGAGTTATAGAACAAAGAGATCTAGGAGTACAGATTCATAGCTCCTTGAAAGTGGAGTCACAGGTGGATAGGGTGGTGAAGAAGGCATTCAGCATGCTTGGTTTCATTGGTCAGAACATTGAATGCAGGAGTTGGGATGTCTTGTTGAAGTTGTACAGGGCATTGGTGAGGCCACACTTGGAGTACTGTGTACAGTTCTGGTCACCCTATTATAGAAAGGATATTATTAAACTAGAAAGAGTGCAGAAAAGATTTACTAGGATGCTACCGGGACTTGATGGTTTGACTTACAGGGAGAGGTTAGACAGACTGGGACTTTATTCCCTGGAGAGTAGGAGGTTAAGGGGTGATCTTATAGAAGTCTATAAAATAATGAGGGGCATAGATAAGGTCGATAGTCAAAATCTTTTCCCAAAGGTAGGGGAGTCTATAACGAGGGGGCACAGATTTAAGGTGAGAGGGGAGAGATACAAAAGGATCCAGAGGGGCAATTTTTTCACTCAAAGGGTGGTGAGTGTCTGGAACGAGCTGCCAGAGGCAGTAGTAGAGGCGGGTACAATTTTGTCTTTTAAAAAGCATTTGGACAGTTACATGGGGAAGATGGGTATCGAGGGATATGGGCCAAGTGCAGGCAATTGGGACTAGCTTAATGGTATAAACTGGGCGACATGGACATGTTGGGCCGAAGGGCCTGTTTCCATGTTGTAACTTCTATGATTCTATACTCCATCTGCCACCTTCTTGCCCACTTACTTAACCTGTAAATATCCCTTTGCAGGCTCTTTGTGTCCTCCTCACAGCTTACTTTCCCACCTAGCTTTGTATCGTCAGCAAACTTGGATACATTATACTCGGCCCCTTTATCTAAGTCATTAATATGGATTGTAAATAGCTGAGGCCCAAGCACTGATCCTTCCGGCACCCCACTAGTTACAGCCTGCCAACCTGAAAAAGACCTGTTTATTTCTACTGTCTGTTTTCTGTCCATTAACCAATCTTCTTTCCATGCTAATATATTACCCCCAACCCCATGAGCCTTTATCATGTGTAAAAACCTTTTGTGTGGCACCTTATGCCTATTGAAAATCCAAATATACGACATCCACTGGTTCCCCTCTATCTACCCTGCTGGTTACATCCTCAAAAAACTCTAACAGATTTGTCAAACACAATTTCCCTTTCATAAAACCATGTTGACTCCGCCTAATCATATTATGATTTTCTAAGTGCCCCATTACGACTTCCTTAATAATGGATTCCAGCATTTTCCCGACTATTGATGTCAGGCTAACTGGCCTGTAGTTCCCTGTTTTCTCTCCCTCCTTTCTTGAATAGCGGGGTTACATTTGCTACCTTCCAATCCACTGGGACCATTCTAGAATCTAGGGAATTTCGGAAGATCACAACCAATGCATCCACTATCTCTGCAGCCACCTCTTTTAGAACCCTAGGATGTAGGCCATCAGGTCCAGGGGATTTGTCAGCTTTTAGTTCCATTAATTTCTCCAGTACTTTTTCTTTACTAATAGTAATTACTTTAAGTTCCTCACTCTCATCAGACCCTTGGTTCCCCACTATTTCTGGTGTATTTTTTGTGTTCTCTACTGTGAGGACAGATACAAAATATTTGTTTAACATCTCTGCCATTTCCTTATTCCCCATTATAATTTCTCCAGTCTCAGCCTCTAAAGGACCAACGTTTACTTTTGCTACTCTCCTCCTTTTTACATACTTGTAGAAGCTCTTACAATCTGTTTTTATATTTCTTGCTAGTTTACCCTCATTCTGTTTTCTCCTCCTTTATCAATTTTTTGGTCATACTTTACAGGTTTCTAAAACTCTTCCAATCCTCAGGCTTACTACTCTACTTGGCAACATTATAAGCCTGTTCTTTTAATCTAATACTATGCTTAACTTCTTTAGTTGGCCAAGGATGGATCACTTTTCCTGTGGAGTTTTTATTCCTCAATAGAATGTACATTCGTTGAGAATTAGGAAATATTTCTTTAAATATTCGCCATTGTTTATCTACCGTCATATCTTTTAATCTAATTTCTCAATTAACCTTGGCCAACTCGCCCCTCATACCTATGTAATTGGCTTTGTTTAAGTTTAAGACTCTAGTTTTGGACTTAAGTACATCACTCTCGAACTCAATGTTAAATTCTACCATATTATGATCACTCTTTCCCAGAGGATCCCTTGCTATGAGATTACTAATTGACCCTGTCTCATTACACAAGACAAGATCTAAAATAGCCTGTTCCCTGGTTGATTCCACGACGTATTGTTCTAGGAAACTGTCTCAAATGCATTCCATGAACTCATCCTCCAAACTACTTTTGCCAATTTGATTTGCCCAGACTATATGAAGATTAAAGTCCCCCACCATTATTGCATTACCTTTGTTACAAGATCCTCTTATTTCTTGATTAATACTCTGTCAGACAGTATAACTAATGTTAGGGGGCCTATAAACTACTCCCACCAGTGCTTTCTGCCCCTTGTTATTTCTTATCTCCACCCATACTGATTCTACTTACTGATCTTCCGAGCCAAGATCGTTTCTCAATCCTATCTTTTTCATCCTTCATTATCAGGGCTACCCCCACCCCCCCCCCCCAACCCCCACCACCACCCTTTTCCATTTTGTCTGTCTTTTCGAACAGTCAAGTACCCTGGAATATTTAGTACCCACTTATGGTCACCTTGCAACCACGTCTCAGTAATGGCTACCAGATCAAACCCATTTATCTCTATTTGTGCCATTAATTCATCTATCTTGTTACAAATGCTTCGTGCATTCAGATAAAGTGCCTTGAATTTTAACTTTTTAATATTTTTCCCCAATTTGACCTTATTCACTGATGCACTATTACTGTTAAACTCTGTCCCTTCCTGACACAGCCTGTTTATCTTTACCTAAATCGCTACACAGGTCTACGGCCATGACATTTTTCTTTAGATTTATAAATTTACCCAAACTTGAAGCCTTTCCCCCCTTATTAGTTTAAAGCCCTATACACCACCCCAGTTATTCGATTCAGTTTAAGTGGAGCCTGTCCCAATGGAACAGCTCCCTCTTTCCCCAGTACTAGTGCCAGTGCCCCATGAATTGACTGGTGTGGAAGTGTCTCTCACACCACTCTTTGAGCCACACATTTAATTCTCTGATCTGTTTGACCCTATGCCAATTTGCACGTGGCTCAGGTAGTAATCCAGAGATTATTACCTTTTGCAACACCTCACTGATCTGCACCAAGCTGCTCTTCAGCAGGGTAGTAGGAGTGATGTGGTGCTGGCTCAGGAGAGGGATGATTAGGAAAGGGGACATGGAAGTGGGAACTCCATGCAAAGCGCTCCCCCATCTCACCCATTGCTCCCCCCTTCAACCGGTATCCACAATGCTGCCTCCTCTCCCGATGGCCGAGCCTGCCCCTGCACAGGTGCAGGTGGAGCAGTCTTTGTCAGGGCCCCCACGGGCTCCAAAACCCAGAGGTCGTAAGCCAAAAGCATCTCAGCAGTCAGGTCGGGGATCTGAGCAGCCTGCCTCTACCTCTGCTGAAGCCACAGGGGTTGCACGTAGATGTGGTAGGATGTGTAAGAGAAAATTATTGTAAATCACCAAGGTATGCACAAGGGCGTTTGAAGAAATGTTATGTTGTGAAGTTTCCTTTTTTTATATTGGCACATAACATTTATTGATTAGCAACACTTTCACGTCTTGCCCATTCTTGCATCCCGAGTGCCAACTCGCCCTTTCACTTGCTTCATGCTGAATAGCAATACCCGAAGGTATCCATTAGATGGATGTGCAAAAGGTGTATGAGTGGTTGAAGGAATATTCTCTGCAGAGGGATGGTGGGGTTTGATGGTGGTGGTGGTGGTAGGAGCTGGACTGATTATTTCAACGTTTATTTTTTTCCACTCTAAGAGAACCCGTGAGAGATGAGGACATCCCGGGCAGCAATGTACGTGTCTGGTCTGGCGATGGATGCCCCATCGTCATATTGCTCATCGTCATCCTCCTCCTCCTGCTCCTCCTCCTCCTCTTTCTGTTCGTCAATGTTGTCATCATCAAACGGTGATTGATGAGCGTCGTTGTCCTCCTCCACCTCTAATCCTCTCTGCTGCGCTATGTTTTGCAGGACACAGCATGCCACGATGATTCTCAACACCCTTGTTGGCGAGTATTGAAGGGCTCCTCCAGACCTATCCAGGCACGTGAAGCACATCTTCAACATGCCAATGGTTTGCTCAATGACACACCTGGTGGTCATGTGGCTCTGGCTGTATCGCTCTTGTACCTCATTGTGGAGTTCCTCACAGATGTCATGAGCCATGTTTGAAGGGGGTATCCCTTGTCTCCATTGATCCAGCCTCCTGCTTGGAAGAGGTCTGGAATGTTGGACTGCCGCAGTATAACTGCATCGTAACAGCTGCCAGGGACTCTGGCACACACCTGCATAAATCTCTTCTTGTGGTTGCACACCAGCTGTGCATTGATGGAGTGAACATCCTTTCGGTTGATGAAAGCTTCTGGCTTATGTGGCGGTCCTCGGATTGCCCTGTGTGTACAATCGATTGCACCCTGCACCTGTGTGAAGCCAGCCAGAGAGGCGAAACCGACTGCCTGCTCATTCTGGCCATTGTCGTCATGGGGGAAGTTCATGTAAGCGATTGCCCTGGCAAACAACCCATCTGTCACCTGCCTTATACACTTATGTGCAGATGACTGACACTCCCTGGAGACGTCACTGGTGGTGCACTGGAAGGAGCCAGAGGCAAAGAAATTGAGGTCAGTGGTGACTATTACTGGGTCGGGCAATGCGAGGCCATCAGATTCAGCAGGGAGCAGCTCCTCTTCAAGGAGGCTGCAGATGTCTGCGACCACCTGCCGGCTCAATCTGAGCCTGTTTAGGCACTGCTCCTCAGAGAGGTCCAGGAAGCTCAGCCTCTGCCTTTAGACCCTCTCACGTGGGTAGTGCCTCCTGTGACCTCGGCCCCTCTGTTGCTCCCCTCTCTCCTGTTCTCCACTCAGTTCTCCTCTCTGCTGTTCTCCAGATATTTGTTGTACACCTCACTTTTGTGCACCTGCTGATCCCAACACAGCATCCGGATGCCAGGGATGGTCATTTTCTTCCTCCTCAGATGTCCTCTCGAATACATCCATTGCACCCCCCACCCCCATCCTGATCTTGTCAGTTTAAAAAGCTCCAAAGCTCTGAAAAAGCTGTCTCAACACAAGGGAACTGAGACACCAGCTGTAATAACTGAACTTTAATTCAGATGGGGCAATCACAACTTTAAATACCCCCATGAACTGCAGCTCAATCTCGCCTCTGTTTCACTGGTGAGATTCACCAGCCCTTTGAAACCCATGCTGAAAGCGATAAATTTAAAGTTAAGTCAAATTCAATTTAAAAAGACCTACTTAACATCTCACAAGGACGGTAATTGATTCTATAAATATCTGCCCGCATTAATTAATTAAGGTCCCTACTGAGGCGAGTAGGTTACTCGCACGCATCCAAACGTGCCTCTGTTAAACCCGGAAGTGGGCATGTTGGAGCCGGGTTGTGGCCGCGCTCCAAAAATCAAATATTTTAACTACCCACCTGCCCCAACCACCCGTTTTTGGGGGTTAAAATTCCATCAGGGATCATAGAATCATAGAAGTTTACAACATGGAAACAGGCCCTTCGGCCCAACATGTCCATGTCGCCCAGTTTATACCACTAAGCTAGTCCCAATTGCCTGCACTTGGCCCATATCCCTCTCTACCCATCTTACCCATGTAACTGTCCAAATGCTTTTTAAAAGACAAAATTGTACCCGCCTCTACTACTGCCTCTGGCAGCTCGTTCCAGACACTCACCACCCTTTGAGTGAAAAAATTGCCCCTCTGGACCCTTTTGTATCTCTCCCCTCTCACCTTAAATCTATGGCCCCTCGTTATAGACTCCCCTACCTTTGGGAAAATATTTTGACTATCTACCTTATCTATGCCCCTCATTATTTTATAGACTTCTATAAGATCACCCCTAAACCTCCTACTCTCCAGGGAAAAAAGTCTCAGTCTATCCAACCTCTCCCTATAAGTCAAACCATCAAGTCCCGGTAGCATCCTAGTAAATCTTTTCTGCACTCTTTCTAGTTTAATAATATCCTTTCTCTAATAGGGTGACCAGAACTGTACACAGTATTCCAAGTGTGGCCTTACTAATGTCTTGTACAACTTCAACAAGACATCCCAACTCCTGTATTCAATGTTCTGACCAATGAAACCAAGCATGCCGAATGCCTTCTTCACCACCCTATCCACCTGTGACTCCACTTTCAAGGAGCTATGAACCTGTACTCCCAGATCTCTTTGTTCTATAACTCTCCCTATTGCCCTACCATTAACGGAGTAGGTCCTGGCCCGATTCGATCTACCAAAATGCATCACCTCACATTTATCTAAATTAAACTACATCTGCCATTCATCGGCCCACTGGCCCAATTTATCAAGATCCCGTTGCAATCCTAGATAACCTTCTTCACTGTCCACAATGCCACCAATCTTGGTGTCATCTGCAAACTTACTAACCATGCCTCCTAAATTCTCATCCAAATCATTAATATAAATAACAAATAACAGCGGACCCAGCACCGATCCCTGAGGCACACCGTGGTCACAGGCCTCCAGTTTGAAAAACATCCCTCTACAACCACCCTCTGTCTTCTCTCGTCAATCCAATTTTGTATCCAATTGGCTACCTCACCTTGGATCCCGTGAGATTTAACCTTATGTAACAACCTACCATGCGGTACCTTGTCAAAGGCTTTGCTAAAGTCCATGTAGACCACGTCTACTGCACAGCCCTCATCTATCTTCTTGGTTACCCCTTCAAAAAACTCAATCAAATTCGTGAGACATGATTTTCCTCTCACAAAACCATGCTGACTGTTCCTAATCAGTCCCTGCCTCTCCAAATGCCCGTAGATCCTGTCTCTCAGAATACCCTCTAACAACTTACCCACTATAGATGTCAGGCTCACCGGTCTGTAGTTCCCAGACTTTTCCCTGCCGCCCTTCTTAAACAAAGGCACAACATTTGCTACCCTCCAATCTTCAGGCACCTCATCTGTAGCTGTCGATGATTCAAATATCTCTATATTTCAAGTTGTGTGGGACAAATACTAAATTCATTATCTAAATATCAAATATTACAACCAATAGCATAATACTGGTATAAAATAATTTTAAGGGTAAAGTTACTGTTTCTCTCTTTTCTCTGGTCTTCCTGATGAAATGCAACTTAAAGGAGAACTCAGCAACCTGCTGGCAGACTTCTAAACTAGTCACCAAATGGCACTCTAGAATGGCCTTGTGGTCAATTTCCCTGCTCTCGCCCCTACCTCCCCCATGCAGAACTTCTGGTATCCACTCTACAGCTCCTGATAATATTTACATGAGGGATTGAGCCTGTATCCCACCATTGTCCAGATGCACTGCACAAAAAAAATAATTTGGCAAACACTTTCTTATGGAGATAATACGCTTTTGATATTAGCTCTCAAACTGAACTCAACAATGAATAGTATAAAATATATACATTTAAGATCAAAATCTCAACAGTAATAATAGCAGGCTTTCTGTTTCAGACCCAAATTTATCATCCTCTCCATATCTACTGACTGGGAAGCTGGGTTTCTGTGGCTGGGTTGTTCAAATCAATTTATGAGGCTTTTAATATTTGCTGTGGAGCTCGAAAGTTTAATTAGCTCCAGGTCAAGTTATGATGTTGATATATATCTAATGTTTTTACAGCTGAATGCAGTAGCTGCAGAAACTGATGCCCAAGTAGGAAAATAATTCTGCAGATGAACAGACTGGGCAAATAAACATAGAAACATAGAAAATAGGAGCAGGAGTAGGCCATTCGGCCCTTCGAGCCTGCTGCGCCATTCAATATGATCATGGCTGATCCTCTGTCTCAATACCATATTCCTGCTCTCTCCCCATACCCTTTAATGCCTTTTGTGTCTAGAAATCTATCTAGTTCCTTCTTAAATATATTCAGTGACTTGGCCTCCACAGCCTTCTGTGGTAGAGAATTCCACAGGTTCACCACCCTCTGAGAAAATAAATTTCTCCTCATCTCAGTCCTAAATGTCCTACCCCCTATCCCGAGACTGTGACCCCTCGTTCTGGACCCCCCAGCCAGAGAAAACATCCTCCCTGCATCCAGTCTGTCCACCCCTGTCAGAATTTTATGGGCTTTATTTTAGCACCCGCTATCGGGTGCGTTCCTGGCGGGATTATGTGGGATTTTAGAACAAAATGGGACTGTTTCCCACACTGGGGGAAACACTCCCAGGTCAAATGGCCTCCACCACCCTCCTCCTGACAGTCAAAGTCACCAACCTGCACACTTACCCCGGGGTCCGGAGACATGTACCTACCTTGCGGACCCCCTCAGATGTACATCTTGCGGATGGGGGCCGCCGTAGCTGCAGTCATGACCTCCTCGGAGGGCGAACAGCATCACCAGCCTCACCAGCCTCGCCATCCACGCCGTCCACCTCTGACACGTGGAGCTCCACAACAGAGTGCTGTGACACATCCACCTGTACAGCAGGAGGGAGGGCTGCCGCAGAGAGAGATGCGTCGCAGAGGGCAATACCCTCGCCACAGGGTCCACAGAACGAGGCTCAGCCTCCTGGACCTCTCTGAGCAGCAGTGCACACGGAGGCTCAGAGTCACTCGACATGTAGTCGTGGACAGCTGCAGCCTCTTTCATGCCAAGCTGCTCCTGGCTGGCCCGAGCACCATCTTCTTACCTGTCGCTGTCAAAGTCACCACTGCCCTCAACAACTTCTCCTCCGCATCCTTCCAGGGTGCAACCGGGGACATCGCCGATGTCTCTCAGTCGTCTGCGCAGAAGAGCCCTGCAAATACACCTACACCCACTCTGCAGTGACACAATGGGTGGCATCAGTTGTGGGTCCTCATAGTGATCCTCAGGAGAGGGCATTATTGCACAAACCAGACAGGATTCGCGAAGACATGGCAGTAGTGGTGCCAATATAATATGTAATGTGAGTTGTTCTGAAATTCAATATAAGTAACACCCATGACAAACCCTCAAACACCCTTGTGCAAACCCTTCATGCTCACGACACCTTTGCCTTACGCTGCCTACTGCACATATGTGATGCATGCCCTGGTAGTGGCAGGTTGAGTGAGGCTGGCCGTGACAGAGATGCACGAGAGGGTGAGTATGGGATAGAGCCATGAGATTGTATGAGGATTGGGTTGAGTGGTAGTGGCGGGGTGAGTACTGGCGAGGTGAGCAGGTGCAGTTAAGATGAGGATGAGGTTTAAGTGGGTGTGAGGAGTGATGTGATAGAGTAGTGTTGGCAGTGCAGAAGGAGATGTGGGGTGGGGGCAGTGATGTGGCAGACGGAGTGTAGGGGAAAGACTACGTGTACTCACTTTGGCTGACCTACTGAGGTCATTAGAGCGCCTCCTGCACTGTATGCAGGTGGGCGATATGTTGGTTGCGCTGGTGACCTCCTCTGCCACCTCGAGCCATGCCTTCCTGGTGGCAGAGGCAGGCCGCTTACTCCCGCCCGCCGGGAGGAAGATCTCTGTCCTCCCCTTCCTCCTCACCCCATGTATTGATACCTGGAGTGAGGCATCATTAAACTGGGAGCAGCCTTCCCCCTGGGCTGCTCCATGCTGTAATTGTTGCCATTTGTTGCAGCATCTATCAGTGGAGGACTGCCCCTTTAAATAGAGCGCCTCCAGCTGACAGATCTTACTGCGCATGCGCAGCCCGCCCGACGCACAGATCAGCAGTGGGGAACCCGGAAGACAAGGTAAGTGGATCCAATTAGTGGGTTGTCTACTACGATCGCGCGGGAAGCAGACTAATTTCACTGGGCGCGTTACCCACGCGCCCGATAGCCCCCCCGCCGAGAACCCGCAGCGCTGCTAACATCGGGCCCTATATGTTTCAATGAGATCCCCTCTCATTCTTCTAAACTCAAGTGAATACAGGTCGAGTCGACCCAATCTCTCCTCATATGACAGTCCTGCCATCCCAGAGATCAGTCTGGTGAACCTTCGATGCACTCCCTCTATGGCAAGTATATCCTTTCTTAGGTAAGGAGAACAAAACTGTACACATTACTCCAGGTGTGGTCTCAACAAGGCCACACCATAAAGAGGTGTGGATCAACATCCCACACTTTGTCGGGCCACATTTGAATAAATAAATGTTTTTAGTGCAGTGTTTTGTTCTTTTCAAGTGCTGATACACAGTGGATTGAGCTCCAGCTACCATTTTTGGTACTGGAGGTATATTTAGTTCAACCTCACATCAACTGAGAATAAAGGTGATTTTTAAGTTAAACTTTTGTCAGTACATATTATATGGAATGACTTATAGAACAATGGATACCCTGGGGTGATCATAACACTGTAATTCAATCAAGGAGATTAAATAATGGCATAAACTCTGAGAGAGAGAAGCTTGAGTGTTTTAGAACCACCATATGGTCCAGAGATGAAATTACAGTCTTATGATCACTCCATGTTTTCAGTGTTTTTAGTATATATGTATAGATTAAAAACAATTGGAGCCAGGATGTCTGGAAGCTCTTACTTGACAACTGTCTGAGCTTAAGGTGACAGCAGCAAGTTCTTAACTAACTTTTGTTTGAGCCCAGTGTTTACTTAGCAGCAATCAGAGTTTGAAGTCTTAAAGGGACATGCACCTACACTTTACATGGTATAATGTTCCTGATCTTATAAAACACCATGTCTTCTAACTTGCCACTCTGGGTGGGGTGGATTCAACTTCCATTGGAAACAGGTGCAAAGTCAGTAGGGATGTTGCTTTGCCCAACCAAGGCCGGCATCATTTAAATGTCACCAGTGAGCTGTGGGCGCCAAATTGGTGCAACACTAGAGCTCATTCGTTGTGGGAGAACAGGAAATTGGCCAGCTCCCAGCAGGCCATGTTGGGGAAGGGGTGGGGATCCCGGGAGGGAGGGAAGGTGAGGGAAGGCGGGGCTCAAACGAGCCGGCAGCAGGCCAGAGTCTTTTTATATGCCCAGGAGAAGCACTCCTGCATCTTTTGAACCATAAAAATGAAACATTTTCTTTTTCAATTTCCAAGTTTGTTTACTTATAGAATCATAGAAAGGTTACAGCACAGAAGGAGGCCATTCGGCCCGTCAAGTCCTTGCCGGCTCTACTCAAGAGCAATCCATCTAGTCCCACTCCGCCGCCCTATCCCTGTAGCCCTGCAAATTTTTTATTTCAACTACCTATCTAGTTCCCTTCCGAAAGCCATGATTGAATCTGCCTCCACCACCCCCACAGGCAGTGCATTCCAGATCCTAACCACTCGCTGTGTAAAAAAGTTTTTCCTCATGTCACCTTTGGTTCTTTTGCCAATCACCTTAAATCTATGTCCTCTGGTTCTTAACCCTTCCGCCAATGGGAATAGTTTTTCTCTATCTATTCTGTCTAGACCCTGCATGATTTTAAATACCTCTATCAAATCTCCTCTCAATCTTCTCTGTTCCAAGGAAAACAATCCCAGCTTCTCCAGTCTATCCACGTAACTAAAGTCCCTCGTCCCTGGAATCATTCTAGTAAACCTTTTCTGCACCCACTCTAAGGCCTTCGCATCTTTCCTAAAGTGCGGTGCCCAGAACTGGACACAATACTCCAGTTGTGTTTGAACCAGTGTTTTATAGAGGTTCATCATGACTTCCTTGCTTTTGAACTCTATGCCTCTATTTATAAAGCCCAGGATCTTGTATGCTTTCTTAACAGCTTTCTCAACCTGCCCTGCCACCTTCAACAATTTGTGCATATATACTCTCAGATCTCTCTGTTCCTGTACCCCTTTTAGAATTGTGCCCTCTAGTTTATATTGCCTCTCCTCGTTCTTCCTACCGAAATGTATCACTTTACATTTTTCTGCGTTAAATTTCATCTGCCATTGTCCGCCCATTTCACCAGCCTGTCTATATCCTCTTAAAGTCTATCACTATCCTCCTCACTGTTCACTACATTTCCAAGTTTTGTGTCATCTGCAAATTTTGAAATTGTGCCCTATACACCCAAGTCATTAATATATATCAAAAAAAGCAGAGGTCCTAGTACCGACCCCTGGGGAACACCGCTGTATTCCTCCCTCCAGTCCGAAAAGCAACAGTTCACCACTATTCTCTACTTCCTGTTACTTAGCCAATTTTGCATCCATGCTGCTACTGCCCCCTTTATTCAATGGGCTTTCAAAGCTGAAAAGCTTTCAGAATTTAATTGTTTGATCCTTTGTTAAAAAAATCCTCAGAAATTGGCTTGTTGATACAATAGAGAAAAAAATTAAATATTTCACAATACTGATTATACCTGTCTCTATGTTTATGTCTATGTGTCTTTCTCACTCTTTCTCTTCCTCACTGTCTCTGCCTTATTCTTAGTTTCTGTCTCTGATATAAAAAAAACATTCATATGATATTGTTTAAATATGAAATATTATCTGACTATAATGTTTAAAAATTTGCCTTGTGCTTTTCAAGTCATTTTGAAACACATGGAAATCTATCAAACAATTATGGATACAGCTTGCAGATGTATCATTCGGGGATAAATCTACTGATGCATGCTAGGAAATTCTGGAGACTACACTTGCTCAGACTGCACAGGTATGGTTTTTAATTCCCTTCTACAGTTCTGGGTAAAAAATATCCAGTCAAAGTATTGACTTTTGAGATGGTGGTTGTAAAGTAAAACCTTTAATGAAGGTATTAAGGGACCGTAGAAACAATATAGTAAATTTAATAATGTTATTGTGCAAAATCTAATTTTTTTGATATTTTTAATTTGTTTAAAACCTTATTTTAAACATTATAAGTTTCAGTTCTTAAGCAAAAATGGTACAGGAAAGAACTTGGATTTTATTCAGTGATTTGGTTCGCTAGCCTTAACCATTGTATATAACTCAATCATCTGGAAGAAATTTGTTCAGAGAAGAGAAAGCAAGATCTTGCACTTATATAGCACCGTATCACATGTCCCAAAACACTTTATATCCAATGAATTACTTTTGAAGTGTAGTCACTGTTGTTATGTCAGTATATGCAGCAGCTAATTTACACAGTGGGGTCCCACAAACAGTAAATGAGATGAATGAACTGTTTATTGCTTGAGGGAAGAATTCCCTGTTCTTCTCCACATTGTGCCAGGGGAACATTTACAACCACCTGAACAGACAGGATCTTGGTTTAATATCTGATCTAACGCAGCACCTCCAGGAAAGAACGTTGCAGTTTTTTGAACTTGAATTTCAAGGAAGTTGCCGCCAAAAAGAAGGCAGTAACTTCGTGGGTGAATTTAAATCTAATGAATGGCGAGCACTGTTGGTTCACCGCTCAGAGCGATTAATGGGCCAATGTTAGTATCATATCAAGAAATTAAATCCATTAATTTACTTGTAATGTTTTAAAAAATATATATATTTATATATGTATATTCTTCTCTCCTTTACTTCCCCAAGCACACCAATCCTCCAGCAAACAATCTGTTCCCAGGGGCCCGATTTTAGCAGGCCTGCGGGTTCCCAGCGGGTGGTCCTTCGGGAGCGTGGAAAACGCGGACGGCTAAATGAGTGCGCCCCCCGCGCGATCGCGGGATAATTGATTCCATTAAGCCGTGGTTACGGGTTCTCCTCTCCCCAGCTGCGCGCCGGTGGGCTGCGCATGCACATTAACGTTATCGCGATGGAGGAGCTCCATTTAAAGGGGCAGTCCCCCAAAGCCCCTCCTGCTTCAAGCAAGAGGCATCACAGCATGGCGCACCCCAGGGGCAAGGCTGCGCCACGGTTCTCCGACTTCGCGCTGCAGCTGCTTCTGGAGGGTGTGAGGAGGAGGAGGGACACGCTGTTCCCGACGGATGGACACAAGTGCCCTGGCTCCGTCACCAGGAAGGCATGGGCAGAGGTGGCGGCGGAGGTCAGCAGCAAGGCCAACACCACCAGGACATGGGAGCAGTGCCGCAAGCGATTCAATGACCTCACTAGGTCTGGCAAAGTGAGTACACTAACGCACCCTCCCACAACCCGTCTCCAACATCACGCCAAACACCTCACAACCCCTCCTGCAGAGCCACCACAGCGCTCCCGCAGCAATCCTCACAGCCACTCACTCACCATCCTCGCCGTGCCCGCAAGTACCCACCGTCCCTGTCCCCACTCGAACACTACCCCACACCACAATCCCCATGCAATGGGCATGTGGCACACGCATCCTCCCAATCCATCTGCCCCACGCTCAACCCACCCACACCGATGCTTGAGGCGTCTCACTATGCAATCTGCACTCACTCACGCATCTGTGTTTTGCCTTGACAGGAGAAGAGATGCAAGAACGACCGAGAAAGGGCCCGCACCGGAGGGGGCCCGCCGCACGTGCTGGAACTTACGGATGCAGAGGTGGAGGCGCTCGACATCAGTGGAACGCAACATTGCCTCTCCGTGGCGGATGGCGAGTCTGGCGCTGCAGAAACGGCCGGTAAGGGAAAGATGACACTCAACACTCATGATCGCGAATGACCATATCATTACCTGGCATCTGGCGCACCGCAACATTTGTGCACATGCCTCATAGTGCCCTCTGTTCTCTTGCAGGGCCATCTGCGAGCGCTGTGGTTGAGGAGGGCGATTCCTCAGAGGACATGCCGGTCTCTGAGGGTGCATCGTCACATATGAGCCAAACATCCACCAGCGCAGAGACAGGCACCTCGGTGGGTCCCCCTCGCCAACTAGTTGGGGTTGCACACGGTGATTCACCGTGCACGTGTGAGCATGAGCAGACCCTGGTGGCAGGGGCAGCCGCGGAGGGTCCGCGTCGGTGGGAGCACTCATCTCCAGGCTCTGCTCAGCCGGACCCAGATGCTGAACCCAGGGGGCCACCAGTCAAAAGGAGAGTCGTCGAGGGGCACCAGAACATTGCCGAGGTACTGGGAGAGGTGCCACGCGCATTGTCCACGATCGCGCAGGTGATGGAGGAGTCCAACTCCTGCATGCGGGCATTGGTGGCGCAGGTACAGGAGGGTACCGGCGACATAGTGTCGCGGGTAGGTGCGGGAGTGTCTGCGGTGGAGGACAGGCTGGCCTCCCTCGAGCGTCACGCACAGCTCCACATCGAGTCCGTGCAGGCCCTGACAACGGCTGTACGGATTCAGGCTGAGCAACATTCCGCCGCCATAAACAGGCTGACGGATACACTAGGGGTGGCCTTGCAAGGCCTCACACATGCCATCCAAACTGTCGTCCAGCAGGGTGGAAGGGGTGATGTGGGCCGAGGCCACGAGAGGGATGATGGTGAACGGGGACATGGAAGCGGGGACGCTACTCAAGGTGCCCCCACGTCCCACCCGTTGCCCCCCTCTCAACCAGTACCCGCAATGGTGCCTCCTCTCCAGGTGGCCGAGTCTGCCCCTGCACAGGTTCATGTCACGCTACACGTAACCCCACCAGCAAAAAGGGGAAAAAAATTATGTTTTTTAATATTCTCTCTCTCTCTCTCTCTCTGCCATTTTGGGTTTCTTTCTGCCTGTCTGTGTAATTGACACAATGTATATCCAGTGTACTGGGACGTGCTGTTCTCCGTGACTGGCCTGTTTGAATAACAACGACACCTTTTGATTGGTGTGATGCTGTCCCAGCCTAGTATAAGATATGCGATTTGAGAACCTTTTCACTCATTCACCTGACGAAGGGGATAATCTCCGAAAGCTTGTGATTTTAAAATAAATTTGTTGGACTATAACCTGGTGTTGTAAGATTCCTTACATAGGTACAGGAGGAGCAGTCTGTGGAGGTGCCCTCACGGGCACCGAAACCCAGGGGCCGTCGGCCCAAAGCATCTACCCGGTCAGGGCACGAACAGGAGCAACCTGCCACTACCTCTGCTAGAGCCACAGGGTTAGCACCACGTAGGGGTACCCGCAAACGAAAGCCAAGGGCGTTATAAGCACAAAGGGAATGCACCAGGGTGTCTGTTCATTTATACACTTTTTGTTTATAGTCGTTCACCATGTACATATTAAACACAATCGTTCTCACCACTCCTGCCACCTCTCGTCCATTCTTCTGCGGCTTGTGCAATAGGTGCGTTCCGTGCGGCCCATCATGACGACGAACACCTGCTGCCGCCCATTGGGCACACTACTGTGGGTGCAGGAGTACTGGCAACAGTCTTCAGTGGAGGGGGCCCCTCGTATGTGCAGGTGATGAGATGTGAACGCCTCAGACTGTCTGACTCTAGGAGAACCGTTGACGTATGAGTGCCTCCCTGGCCCGGCGAGCATCCCGGTGAGCCGGTGTTCGGCGCATGGGTCGTACATCATCCTCTGGCGCGTCCCCCTCCTCCCCCTCCTCCTCCTCCTCCACCTCCTCCTCCTCATCGTCGTCCTCAATGTGGGTGGCGGGTGTGGATGGGGCCTTCTCCAGCGGCACCCCTCTCTGTTGAGCCATGTTGTGCAGGGCACAGCAGACAACTATGATTCGTCCCACTCTGCATGGCGTGTATTGGAGCGCTCCCCCAGAACGATCGAGGCACCTGAAGCGCATCTTGAGCAGGTCTGCTCAATTGTAGACCTGGTAGCAGTGTGGCTGTCATTGTACCGACGCTGCGGCTCGGTGATGGGGTTCCTCAGAGGTGTCATGAGCCACGTGTGTCGGGGATACCGCTTGTCGCCGAGGAGCCAGCCGTTGCCGGTGTTGGGTGTGTGGAAGAGGGGCGGGACGGTGGACTCCCTGAGGACGAAGGCATCGTGGCAGCTGCCAGGGTATCTGGCGCACACGTGTAGGAATCTCTGGCGGTGGTCACAGATGAGCTGGGCGTTCATGGAGTGATACCCCTTCCTGTTGATGAACAGTCCTGGCTCATGCGGAGGTGCCCGTATTGCGATGTGGGTGCAATCGATTACACCCTGTACCCGTGGGAAGCCAGCCATGGCATGGAATCCAACCGCCCTCTCCATCTGGCTGCGCTCGTCCATGGCGAAGTTGATGTAGTGCGAGGCCCTGTGGAACAAACCATCGGTGACCTGCCTTATGCACTTGTGTGCAGAGGACTGGCAGACCCCGGTGATGTCCCCGGTGGCACCCTGGAAGGATCCGGATGCGAAGAAGTTGAGGGCAGTGGTGACTTTGACGGCGACCGGTAAGGAGATGCTGCTTGGTCCATCAGGGAGCAGCTCATCATTAAGGAGGCTGCAGATGTCGGCGACTACCTGGCGAGTGACTCTGAGCCTCCGTATGCACTGCTCCTCGGAGAGGTCCATGAAGCTGAGCCTCGGTCTGTAGACCCTGTGCCGAGGGTAGTGCCTCCTGCGACGCAGCTCTTTCTGCGGTTGCCCTCCCTCCTGCTGTGCAGGTGGGTGTGCCACAGCACCGTGTTGGGGGGCTCCACGTCGATGAGGCGGACGGCGTGGACTGCGAGGCTGCTGGGGCTGGTGATGCTGTTCGTCCTCCGAGGATGTCGAAGCGGTCCCCATCTGGCAGGTGTTGGTTTGAGGGGTTGTACACGGGAGGTAGGTGTTTCCTCGCACTGGGGCTGCGGTTCCACGTCGGTGTTTCTTCTGGCTTGGAGGGGGGTGGTGGAGGGCAGGCGTTGCCCTATGTGACGGAGTGGCCTCCTGCGTTGGTGAGGGGTCTCCCCCCCACTGTGGAATGCACCTTGGCAGCTGCCACAGGCTGCTGGCTGCAACACGTCCGTTTGGAGTGAGACTGTTTCCCCCAGTATGTGAAACAGTCTGAGTTGAAGGTAAAATCCCACACTTCCTAATAAGACAGCTGAATCAGGTCATTTAATGACCTGAACAAGCAAAGTAAATACACTCAAGTGGTCTCCCGCTGGCTTTAATTGCCTGCGGGATTCCCACCAGCGGGGGCTGCGCAGGTGCGAAAATCGGGCCCCAGGTCTCTACTAATGCCCAGAGTGACTCACTCACCAGGTTAGAAATTCATTTAGGCCCATTTTTGGACCCTAAATGGTTGGTGCACTCACTGCGCACACCAGGAGTCAGAGGCCCACGCTCATCTAAAATTAGGCTTTGGGCCTCCTCAGCATAATTCAGGTGTCAGCTGTGGTTGAGTTTCAGCACTCTCGCCCCTGAGTCAGAAGGTTGTGGGTTCATGGCCCACTCTAGAGACTTGAGCACAAAATCTAGGCTGACACTCCAGTGCAGCACTGTCAGGGGTGCCATCTTTCGGAAGAGGCGTTAAACCAAGACCCTGTCTGCCCTCACTGGTGGATGTAAAAGGTCCCAAGGCACTATTTCGAAGAAGAGCAGGGGAGTTCTCCCCTGTGTCCTGACCAATATTTATCCATCAACAAACATCACTAAAACAGATTGTCTGTGGGATCTTGTTATGCGCAAATTGGCTACCGTGTTTCCTACATTACAACAGTAATCACACTTTAAAAAGTACTTAATTGGCTGTAAAGTTCTTTGGGGCATCCAGAGGTCGTGAAAGGCACTATATGAATGCAAGTCTTTCTTTCTTTAATGAGCTGCGGACACCAATTGTTTTCCAGCAGACCAACCTGAGCTAGCTACAACACCAGCAGAGGGTCTTGGGGTGGGGGAGGGGGAGAACGATTGAGGGCTGCTGACGACCTGCAGTAGTACTGTAGAGCCAGGAGGAACTTTCCTGCACCTCCACATTAAGGTAAGTTAAAATTGAAGAACTTACCACTTTGTTAGCAGCCTCTATTGTTCCTGTTAAGGACCGGGGGTTTGGCCGCATCAAGAACCTAAAAAATTGAGGGGAGCATGCCTTTCACAGGTGGGGGATATGCCTGCAACACTATAGCACTGATTCTCCAACCTATTGTCATACCTGACGCAAACGAAGATGGCTGTGCTTGTCGGAGGCCAGTCATTGCAGCCCCAGGACAACACTTCAGTGTCCCCGGCCCAACCATCATAAGCTCAGGAGTAAGGCTGTCCACTGATGATTCCACAGTGTTCAATTCCATTTACAACTCCTCCAATAATGAAACAGCCCATGCCGACCTACATCAGGAACTGGATAACATCCAGCTTTGGGCTGACAAATGGCCAGTAGCATTCACGCCAAATAAGTGCCAGGTAATAACCATCTCAAACAATAAAAGGCTCAGCCACCTGCCCTTAACTTTCAATGTCACCACCATCGCCGAGTCTCCCACCATCGACATCATAAAGGTTTCATGAAACTGAAGTGAGCCAGCCATATCAACACTGTAGTTAAAATATCTGAGCAGAGGCTGGATACTCTGCGAAGAGTGGCTCAATTCCTGACCCCTCAACGCCTCTCCACCACCTACAAGGTTCAAGTCAGGAGTGTGATGACAACTCACCAGGATGGATGCAGCCGTAACAAGACTCACAAAGTATGACACCATCTACGATCTACAGGATGCACTGCAGCAACTCACCAAGGTTGTTGCAACAGGACCTCCCTTCCCTGTGACCTCTATCACCAAAAAGGACAAGAACAGCAATGTTGTGGGCACACCATCAACTCCAGGTTCCCCTGCAAGTCATGCACCATCCTGACTTGCACATATATCACTGCTCCTTCATCGCCTCTGGGTCAAAATCCTGGAATTTACAATCTAACACCATTGTGGGAGCACCATTGCCATAAGGACAGCAGTAGTTCAAGGAGAATGACCAACACCTTATCAGGACAACTAGGAATAAATGCAGCTTTGTTAGCATCGCTCAGTACTGAAAACAGATTTTAAAAAACTACACTCCCTTCCAGCATGGCTTTCCAGTAGTCAGTGAACTTACCCCTCTAGATTCAGAAAGACCCATTTCACAATGTGAACCTTGTTTCTATACTAACTCCAAAACTACTGAGGGAGTGTTGCACTGTCGGAGGTGCCGTCTTTCAGATGAGACGTTAAACTGAGGCCTCATCTGCCTTCTCAGGTGGACGTAAAAAATCCCGTGGCACTATTTCGCAGGGGAGTTATCCCCAATGTCCTGGCCAATATTTATCCCTCGACCAACACCTAAAACAGATTATCTGGTCATTATCACATTGCTATTTGTGGGACCTTGCTGTGCACAAATTGGTTGCTGCATTTCCTACATTACAACAGTGACTACACTTCAAAAGTACTTAATTGGCTGCAAAGCACTTTGGGGCGTTCTGAGATCATGAAAGGCGCTATATAAATGCAAGTCTTTCTTTTCTTTTTACAATACAGTGCTCTTGCGGAATTGAAGTGCATGACCCTTTGTAGTAAAGAGAATGTTCTACTACTGTTACTGCAGCATATTGAAACCAAAATACCTATAAGAAATTCACACTTTGCCTACCTTTCTTAATGGAGTCTGACTTTTTGTCTGCCCTCTCCCTCCATGGAATGCTGATGGATGGGAAAAAAGATTTTCTATCTTTTGTTTCTTCTTCTTCATTCTTTAATCTGTATATTTGTACTGATGTATCATTCTTCTCATCTTCTTTTCTCATATTTGAATCAAGTGAAGTCTTTGTGTTTTTGTGATCTGCAATCTCAATAAAGTCTGTCTTGTTTAAGGTATTGTGAGGGGATGGAGGTGGAGTGAACTGTGTAGGCTTGGGTGCTAAAGCTGGTTTTTGAGATGGTTGTGGCCTTGATGAAATTTTCTCATTTGAAAGTGCAGCGAGTTTATTTTTAACATGTTTTGCCACATCGATACTACTTAGATGTGTAATCCCAGTCTGTGAAATGTCTGAAATGCTATTTGAGTTGTCTTTCAAAATGTTACTATTCTTATTATCTTTGCTATAAGAGCATTGCTTACCAGAAACAGTGTATGATTCACCTTCTTTCTCTTTTGAGGCTAGGAAGGTTGGAATTCCTTCCATACTATCGCCAGCACTGTAGCGCTTCTTCCTTTTTTGTTCTCCTTGCTGTTCATAGTGGAACCGAAGGGAATAGTGTGTCCGCCGTAATTTTATACCAAATGGTGATGTATCCATTGCCCCTTCAGTTTGTGCAATCAAATTCGTAGCAGCTTGGCTACTAAAAGGAGGTTGAGCTTGCGGCAGTGAGTGTTCTTTCCTTGGTATAACAGGAAGACTTGGAACTAGAAATGATGGAAGATCTTTGGCAAACTTGTAGCCTTCGGCAGCATCTGCTATCCTAATATTTTGATTATCTGAATGTGAGTCATCTTTTATGTCTTTGGCTGCATCCTGTACAATGTCTCCAGATGTCAAAGACCTACTAGATTCAGAAGAGTCCATTGTGCAAATACATGCAGACACAGTTTCCTCAGGTGTATTTTGTTTCTCTGTTTCATGAGAAACATTTATTTTCTCACAATCATTGACTTTATTGCCATCTGCCCATTTCTGCCATGCGGGTGTTATTGAGAATTTTGCACTAGCAGATAGAGTTTTTCTCAAGCTGCTATGCGAACTGGAAACTCTGAAAGTAGTCCAGTCATCACTATGTCTGCCATGGACCCTTCTATCTTTTTCTTGAAACCTTTCATCAGAACTTTTAAGAATTTTAGCCCTAATAGTAGCCCACTCAGTTAAAGTTGTCGATCTTGACTGGTCAACTGATTGTTCTGGATTGAATTTGGATTTACCAATTCTACTTCTCATATCATGATTGGATTTATTTGGTTTTTCAACAGGTGGCAAATCAACAGTTTTTCTCTCTTCTGAAAAACCAAGCAAAGACTTACAGGCAGTGTCTTTGATCTGTTTCATATCAACAGCTGTACCACAAAGTTGAGCTCCAGTAACCAAAATGGCTGTATGGGGAACATAAATTGAAGACGAGAGCCCTTTACTTGACTTTGGAGAGGACTGTAGGTCATTCACATCAAGAGAAGGAACAGTTTCTCTTGGGTGGGTCACAGGGGTCAGATTAACTTTCTGAAAAATAATTTGCTTTTCTCCTGAAGCAACTTGGAATGAAAATGGTCTTGACATTGTTTGTCTTTGATCTAACTCTTTCCATCTAAGTTCCCCTCTACGTTGCTCCTCTTCCTGTGCCTCAAGGAATCTTTCCTCTTCTTGATTTAACAATTCACCCTCCTTTTGCCTCTGTTCTTCTTCCCTTTGTTGTTTCTTCAAATCATGCTGCCGCTTTTTTTCTTTCTGTTGCTTTTGCACTTCCAAAACTTGTTCTCTTTGCTCTTCTTCATTCAGATGTTTGTTTTCAGCCACATGGAAATGCAGTTCCTCTTTCTCCTGCCTTTGTCTCAGCTCTTCTGCCTCGAAACATCTTTGCTCCTCTTTCTTAATTTTCGACTCCACCATCTCATTGTGTTGCTTTTCTGCTTCCCTATTTTGTTTCTCTATTTCATGACGTCTCTGTTCTTCCTCATGTAATTTTTGTTCCTCCATTTCATGATGTCTCTGTTCTTCCTCATGTAATTTTTGTTCCTCCATTTCATGACGTCTCTGTTCTTCCTCATGTAATTTCTGCTCCTCCATTTCATGACGTCTCTGTTCTTCCTCATGTAATTTCTGCTCCTCCATTTCATGACGTCTCTGTTCTTCCTCATGTAATTTCTGCTCCTCCATTTTGTGATATCTCTGTTCTTCCTCATGTAATTTCTGCTCCTCCATTTCGTGATATCTTTGTTCTTCCTCTTGTAATCTTTGTTCTTCAGCTTCCTGTTTTTGTTCGTCTTCCCATCTCTTTTGTTCCTCAAACTCATGATGTCTTTGTTCTGTTTCCTGCCATTTGTGCTTCTTTGCTTCATCTCTGCATCTTCGTTCCTCATCCTTATGGCGCCTTTTCTCATCCTTTCTTTTCTCCTCTGCTATTTTGTAATGTTTCTGTTCATCCTCAACATGAATCAGCTCCTTCTCTTCTAGCTCATATTCAAATTCATGGACAGTCATATTCTGCATATCCTACAAGTTGCAAAGATTTTAATTCATTTCAAAAACTTCTATACAATTTGCACCTATCCACAATACTTAGTTAAATATCAGAAACTCCGCCCCAGCCTCAAAAAACGACCCTCACTGCACAGTGTGACAGTTCCACTTCTCTGAGTGGGACTGATAATTTAGTGACATATTAGTCTACTGATAGAGGCTTGAGGGCAGATCACATATCAACCTGTTCACACTAATCGGAGTGTGTTCAGGATACAACATGCAGAATTGAGTAAAAAATTAGGTTCATACTCTCAAAAAAAGGAAGAAACCATAGATGTACAGTTGGCCTTATAACCACTGCAACTGGAATGTGAGTAAATAATTCCATCTCTTCATCCAGATTACATTACTCTACTTCTTTGGGATAATTATTTAACCTGATGGCAGTAGTTAACAAGGTGAAAAGCAACCAAATTTGAGGTTTCTGCTAATAGGACCATCCATCTGCATTAAGCTCAAATTTTGAGCCAGTTAGCAATGTCTGATGACAAATTTACTTGTAACTATATAGCATATATAAAGTAAAAGAACAGTTAAAGAGGGGGTAGGACCACTTAGAGATGCAGAAGGGAGTCCTTGTGGAGGATGAAGTTATGGTGGAGATATGAGCTAAATATTTTGCATCGATGTTTACAAATGAAGGTGGAAGTGAAAATAAAGGTGTACTAGAGGAGGCTATAAAGCAATTGTCAGATATAATTGTAGAAAAGGGATTGGTTCTGAAAGAATTAGCAGAACTCAAGGTGGGTAAATCACTAGGCTCTGATGGCATGCACCCTAGGCCATTGAAAGAAGTCAGAAAGGAGATAGTAGGGGCTCTGGCCACAATTTTTCAAACCTCGTTAAATATGCAACTCGTGCCATGGGACTGGAGAGTAGCTAATGTAACACCTGTGTTTAAGAAAAGAGTGAAGGATAAACCAGGTAACTACAGACTTTAATGTCAGTTGTGAGAAAACTCTTAAGGGGTACTTTCGTTTTCAATGGGGACAGAAAACTGGTGGTAGCAGATCGACTAGCTATTATACACCCCAGTCAATCTTCCTTCCCAATGGAGTCACTGGAAAGGAAATTCGGGCCGCGTGTATAACCAGTAGCCAATCCACTACCAAAATTGGCCCCTTAGAATCCATAATTTGAGATAAAATTAGTGAGCATTTAGAAATGCAGGGGTAAATCAAGGACAATCAGCTTGGGTTTGTTAAAGGCAAGATGTGTTTGAGAAATTTAATTGAGATTTTTCAAGAAGTGACTGATTGGATAGATAAAGGCAATTCAGTAAATGCAGTTTATATGGATTTTCAGAAGGCATTTGATAAGGTGTATCTCAAGAGCCTTGTTAGAGAAACTCAGGCATATGGTATAAGGAAATGTACCCACTGATAAAAAAAATTGGTTGACAGACAGGAAACAAAGAGCTAGGGTAACTGGATGTTACTCGAACTGGGGAAGAGTCAGTAGTGGTGTACCCCAGTAGTCAGTGCTGGGTCAACTTTTGTTCTTGGTGTATGTATATATAATTTGAACTTGGGTATAGGGATCACAACTTCAAAATTTGCTGACAACACAAAAGTAGAAAGTTTGGCGAACAATAAGGAGGATTGTAAAAGACTTCAGGTAGACTGAGGCAGGTTAGCAGAATGGGAAAACAGGCAGCAAATGCAATTTAATGTGGATAAGTTTGAGGTAATACATTTTTGTAGGAAAAACTAGGAGTGAGAGTATACACTCAAGGAGGATATGGATGAACAGATGTTCATATGCATAATTCCCTGAAATTGTAGCACAGGTAGATAAAGCCATAAAAAGGCCAACAGAATTTTGAGTTTTATAAATAGGTGCATTAAATACGAAAGTAAAGAAGTAATGTTAAATTTATAAAAAACATTGGTTACTCCATAGTTAGTGCAGTTTTGGGAGCGCCATTATAGAAAGTACATTAAAGCCAAAGAGCACATAAAGTGTAAGTTCACCAGGACTGAAAAACTATAGTTATGAGGAGAGACTTGAGAGCTACAAGGCTAAGAGGAAATTTAATAAAGGTTTTTAAAATTATGAAAGTATTGTTAAAGTAAATAGGGAAAAACTATTTCCTCTGGTTGGAGAGTCAGTGACAAGCGATCATTCATTTTAAATTATCACTAAGAGGGTGAGGAGAGAGGTTAGGAAAAATTTCTTTAAACACGGGGTTATTGGAAAATGGATTGCTTTGCCACAGGGAGTGGTTGAGGCATTGTTTTAAGGGAAGCAGAGGAAGATACAGGGCTATGGTGTGAAAGGGGGCAGTGGGATCAGTTTTGGATTATTCTGGCATAGAGTCAGCAGAGGCACAATGGGCCAAATGGCCACCTTCTGTGCTGTAAATATCTATTGTTTAATATATAAGAACTGTAAAAAATACATTTATTCATTCCATTACAATGAATAATTTCACTGTCCAGTGAATAATGGTTCAATCACATTTCAGATCATACTTAAATTGTATAATGATTCACCCATGGAATCAACACACTGTCACCCTACTGGCACCTTACTGATATTGTATCACATGCATTATGTGGTGACTGAAAACTGTCCAAACTTTAAAAACAAAAATTTGCAAAATTCTCACAACAAACTTAACAGTACATTTACCTGCGCCAGTCTCCCGTGTTTCTTTGAGACTCTCTGATTTCGTGGCTTGACAGAAAGTTTATGTTTAGCGGCAGTGTTGTCCAGACGGCTCATAGACTGTGGGACTGCATCAAGATTAATTGATTCAATGGTCCCAGCAGAACTCGCTGGAGACAGGGGGCTAGTGGACCATGAAGATCGAACAGGTGTAACCTATAAAACAACAGCTGTATTCATAAAAGACACCTTAGGTTTTAAAAATGTAAAGATTTACAAAATACATTAAGGACACACATTGCAAATGGATTGACTACGAGTGATTTTTTTTTAGTTGAAGTATGTCTGCTTAACTTAAAATAAAAAACAAACTACTACAAATGCTGCAAATATGAAACAAAAACAGAAAACATCGGAACACTTTTGATGAAGGTTTATGCCTGAGATGTTTACTTGTTACTTCTCTCTCCGCAGATGCTCTGCCTGACTTGCTGCGTGTTTCCAGCACTTTTAATGCTTAACTTAAATTTTGGTGCACAGTACTAGATTGTTATGAAACAATGAATAGCATTTCTAGCTGGAATATTGATAGCAGAGTTTATAGACATTATAGAATGATGGTCATTTTGTCACCATTGTTCATTTTCACATTTATTTTGCAGTTTGCAAAATGTAAATAAACTGGTCAACCATTTTCCAATGATGTCAAGCTTTGTTACCTGCTCTTCCACTTCACTTCCTCTTCCACCTAAACTCAAGGAGTTTAGCCGGTTGGATGGGTCATGGGACTGGAGAAGGGAAAATGAAATGGAAGGATGGATTAAAAAATGCTGATGGTTATAAAAGTAAAGATAATTATGAAAGATAAAATGGAAAATGGGGGGGAAGCTACTTATATCTGAATGGGAATTGTTGATATTAAACTATGTAACAAAAGGTGCTTCACACTTTTTGAAATAAATTCTAATTTCATTGCTACGGCTGGATTTTAACTTGTATAGCAATAATCAATTCATCTCGTCTCCCTCTCATCCCATGTAGTCAGAAATCATTGAATGAAAGACATGGATTTAGGATTCATTTCAAAAATGCAAACCAGGTACAATATCTAATGGGGGCTTTAACATTACTATAATATTTAATCTACAGTTAATGCTTACAGTTTTTGTGACACCAGTTGGAAAATCTAAGTCTATACCTTATTTGTCATTCAATCTTAGCATCCAGTGTGAATTGATCGCAAAAACACCAGATTGCCTGCTCCTCATGTGATTATAAAGAAAGAAAAGAAAGACTTGCATTTATATTGTGCCTTTCACGGCCTCAAGACATCCCAAAGCGCTTTACAGGCAGTGAAGTGCTTTTGAAGTGTAGTCACTGTTGTAATGTCTTCCCACTTACTGAATTCTTACTATGTCTTCAAGGAATTTCTGCTGTTTGTTGCAACTAATAGAAATATCTGACTTTTGCCCATGTTCTACACTAGTTTCAGGATCAAGGTAAACTGCAGCAGAATGAAACAAACCTATTATTGGTGGTAAAGCAGTTAATTTTCTAAAGTTTAGGCAAATATTTTTGTTTAATATGGTTAATCCCTCGAAAATGCTTGAATAAAATAGTGACTCAGTACGACTTTGCAATGCCATTGCCTCACTCATGAATTGTTAAAGGGGCTTTGTCTCAATGAAAATGCAGTGAAGCCATGTACAATCAACACAATAATGAATTTATATCATTGTGTCATTTGTTTATAAATAAATGGAGAAAAGTCGCAAGCTGTTTCTCATAAAGAAGGTGCCCCTTTAATCTTGAAGGGCCTAATTTTATAACCCGTCCAGAGCTGCAAATATCCTTTGCTGAGACTTCTCCTCCCACAAAAATCATCTTTTGGGTGCTGCTCAGTTCCTCCAGTCGCATTAAGGGGAGACCCTAATTTAAATATTTTTTGTGGTCTTTTATTGACGTGTCGGCCAACTCATTATCAGCTGCAAGGTGTTATAGAAATGAGCCTGTGGGCACTAAAATAGCCAATTTCAATGGGATAGATGACAAAGATGCAGCACATGCCTAATTGTACAGCCTTACTTTTGAAAACAAATTTATATTATACAAAATGTTAGATTGGTAGATGAAATCAAGTGACAAATGAACACTCACCTTCTGTGCTGAGCTTGGTAATTGGGTTTCCTGCAGAGCAGGTTGTTCCAATGGACTTCTGGGAGACCCATCAACCTCTGAATTGGCTCCAGAATCTTCCATCCTTTTCACAGTAAGAGTCAGTGGGGGCTGGCCAAATTTTATATTTTTTGCCAGCTGACGCTAAGAAATAGAACAAAATATAAAATTAATTCTGTTTTATCTAGCTTTTCAAATTGTTTAGTGTCAATTCATAAAAACAGTAACACTTCATCTCAATAAAATAACACAGTATATGCTAATTATTCAGCTTTTGTCCTGATGTCCAAATGAGACCCTTCATCTGTTTGCACTGAAGTCACTGTTCTCAATCACGGGTCCCGTAAAGTACAATGCTATACTGTGGGAAAAATACATTCAATCTAACCTTCTTCCTCCTCTCCTCCCACCCCACCATAAAAATATTCGTTTTTTGTTCATACCTAACATTGGATGGAAAATTTATTCTATGGATTGTATGCAACTATGAGAATGCAGCTCTATAGATCAGAAAGATGTGATAGTAATTTACTCTACAATGTAAATCAATCCATTGTTAAGAGAGGTTGCGGTTTCTCCTACTCGAGAGGAGAAATTCTAGATTTTCAGACTCCCTGCATGCTCAGCACATTGGAGCTCCCGACTGTGAAAGACCAGCCTCAGCAGAAGTGCTCAACTGAGAATTATTCAACAAACAGTAGGGGCGGTTAAAACAAAAATAGCAAGGTGGGATACATAAATATTTTACAGTGAAAATCTTAATCGTACAGTTCCCTTCCCTTTTAATAACCTTGTTCACTGCACAATAAATCAGTATCAAGCCATTTGTTTCATAGAATGAGTGTTGCAATAGGGGAAGGAGGTAATCCAGGTCACTTTCTAGAGAAATGTGGAAACTTTTATTCGCACCAGGGTAAATAATCTGAAAATGACTAACATGACAGCTTTTGCTGCCTGCACAAGGAACTTTGCTCAACTTATAAAACCTTATTGTACCCGTTCAATGTTTCCTTGTTTTAATGTCTTTCTGTATGTTAGCTAGTGTTAGTAGAACAAAATAAACATTGTCTCTAGTTATTTTATGAAATATAATAACAGAAACACTGATGGTGAATAACATTTTACTGTTACCCTGATCAGTTTTAGTGCAACAATAAGAATAGAGGTAAGTAGAGCAAATTGAATTTGGAGTTTGGTTTGGTCTTTCAACATGGTGGTGCATTCACCCCCAGCTGAGTGACACTGAATCATTTATGATACACTAGCAGATCTCCTGTGGCATTGTTGACAATGAGTTGGAGGATCCACTGTCTTATTATATTGGGTTTCCTCCTTCGTCAGGTGAACAATGTGAAAATGTCACCTGACGAAGGAGGAAGCCTCCGAAAGCTTGTGAATTTAAAATAAAATTGCTGGACTATAACTTGGTGTTGTAAAATTGTTTACAATTGTCAACCCCAGTCCATCACCGGCATCTCCACATCATTATTATATTGGGGCACTGTCAAAGTGTGCCAGTTACAGAACTGTGTGCTATAGGCAAGACTTTGAATATATTAGAAATAAAAGCTCGCAAACTTTCCTGTCTATAATTACACAAATTTCATACAATTTTTTTGGAAAGAACACTACAGCTCATTTATCTTTTAGTATTTTATGTAACAATACAATATATTTCAGACTCTCTGACCAATATTACACAGCTACTTGCTTTCGTGAGCAATGGCTAACTAAAACATTTAGTTGGTCTTCATTGATTTGGAAATGCAAACTAGCAGTGGACATTTCAGCAGTGATCCTCACTTCTACTGTATATCATCTTATCTCTGTGAAGGAACTGACTAATCTGAATTATAACCAACTATACAATCCTGTGAATAGATCCCCCTTTGCAGCTAATGGGTCACTGCATCATATGGCATTACCTGGAAAGTGTTAAAATTGAGATTTGCAACACAACATATGGGATACTGTGCTGTTATACAATACAATGAATGAGTAAAGTGTGCATATGTTATCATCAAGCACTAAGTCACTCTAGAAAAGAAACTTACACAAGCTTACTGAGCAGGTCCACAATTCAACAGAATGTGAAAGACTATTCCTTTGCAACATCAGCATTGCTTGGTCAACTCTTGTGGTTCAGTGAACTGCCAGCAAGTTTAACATATGGGCACAAAACATGAATCAAAGTTGCTGCACATGCAGCACCTCGTCCATGTTCAATGTAACGAACTTCGCATTAAAAACGGCTCGGTCATCTCAACTGTTCACGGCAACAAACTGCTGTATGCAGGTTTGCCCAGAATGGTTCAAGGTATGCTTAATTCCTGTCCTATATGAATGCACAAGTAGTTTGGCAGATCTAAACTGTTCCTTACAATCAGCATTGTATATATGCCCTGGGATCAGGGCATAGTGTTAGTGTGTGAAGAATCCAGTGAAGATTTTACATTCATTAGTCTGAGTTAAGTCACAATCTGAATGGTCCTTAGGTCAAAGCACAAGACATACCAAATTACAAAAGCAAACATAATTGCTATTGGCTTCAAACTGAGTCGTTCCCACTCTGTACTTGCAGAACACCAGGATCAGAGATTGGTACATTCTCGGGGTAGATTTTCAACCCGCCGCCTGAGCGTAAAACTGGCATTGAAATCAATGGAAATTAAAATTAGGCAGTGTCTATAATGGGCGACTGATCCACAATGCCAATTTTACGTCCAGGAAGCAAGTTGAAAATCTAACCCGAGTGTCTAAAAGGGGTGAATATAGCGATACTAGGATAATGGTCACAAAGCCAGGTTGAGGGCTATCTGTGAACAAGTTCCAAAAGACTGAAATGCAGGCAATAATTCAGTTGTTAATTACTCCAAACTAAAGGTTAGCAATACTAATAAGTAGCAGTGATTCACAACAGTAAATTCAAACAGCTTTTCTGACTCCAATTTGGCTGCTGAACAGCCAGGCAACTGGCCAACAGTCTCCCAAGTTTACAATATTTTAAAGGTGGCATAGGTCAGAAACATGGTGTTACATTTTTGGGTCTTGTACTCCGATTATTTCTCTCATGCTCAGTGCCAAAGACCACTCCTGTAATCGAACCCTTGCTGCCTAGTGAAATGGAGCGTGTTTTTATACATCCAATGCCTAGTAACGTAGGGTTGAACAAAAACCCTTGTACTGTATTTAGCTTACTGGATATATCCTGGACTCTGTGAGTTCTCCTAGACCTTAGAAAGCTGTAGAATAAAAACTCTATTAGACCATGGACAAATAATCTATGGAGCAGATTTATTAATAATTGCAGATAAGTAGTAGCAAAGACAAAACAGATTACAGTGGTTTACAGAACATATGTTTCTTCCCTGATACAGAAAATAATAAACAGATCCAATCTAGTGCTCTTATTGTTACTGGACCTGAGATAACAACTCTTAACAATAACTTTCTGTGAAGTTCTTTACTTGTTCCTCCACGAAGCGTCCCACATTTCTCCTAATGGCCACAGAAGAACTGGGAGCAGGCTACCTCAGATATACCCTGGTACACCCAAGTTCAACCAGGAACAAAGGAAATCCTTGGCATCATCCTGGTATGTTGTCTATGGCTTTAATGTTCCAAAGTGCACAGAGTGCTCCAACACTGACCTAACCAGTATTTTATCAACACTTATCATTATTTCTTTACTCTTGTACTCTACACTCCTATTGATAAAACCCAAAATACCATTGGCCTTTTTAATGGCTTTATCAACTTACACTCACACTTTAAAGGAATTACAGTGCCAAATTCTCTCAGCCGTCGTAACTCCAGCAGAACGGCTCAGAAAAAGGCCGGGACCCGAACTCAACCATAGGTGGGAATTTCCATTTGTTCTTGTAAGGGGCAGAGCCTGCACCTGCCTATTACAAGACCACTTATGCAGAGCGGGTGAGTCCAGAGACGAGGGGGGTAATTTTAAAGGTGAGTAGTAAAAATAGTTGAGCTCTTCAGCGGGACCACATCCTGGATCCAACTTCTGGGTTTAACCCTGGCGCAATAGGATGCGCGCGCGCAACAGAAGCCCGGATGTCTCATTCCCACTTAAAGCCAGCGGGACGATACTTAAAGGGGCAATGTAGGTAATTTAAACCTCGAGGTATTTAACTTTTTGTGGATTCTCCAACAGAAACTGATTTACCTTCTCCTGAACGTTTCTCCAATGGCTTCTGAAACACGCCATTGAAATGGAGGTGAGATGCAGCCGAAGCTCATTTAGATCTTTAAACCAGTGATTGACACATCTCAATAAAAGGTGAGGTATTGCAGCAGGGCACTCAGTTCTCTCAGGCAAACGTTTGGCTGGAAATTCTTTGTGTTTAGACTGAGAATTCTTTAATGAGACTGAGAATTCTTGTGTTCACACAAATTTACCAACATTTTGGAGTCCCTCAAACTGACAACATCAGGATGCACAATGGATCTATTCCATCTGAGGAGGAGGAACATCATCATCCATGGCAGGCACAGTTTGCAGTTCCTTGATCTGCAGGTGTACAAGACAGAGGTGCTCAACAAGGATCTGGAGAAGGGCAGACAGGGGACCAACAGAGGGGCCGATGTCGCAGGAGGCACAACCCACATGAAAGGGTGCACAGGCAGAAAGAAATTGAGGGCAGTAGTGACTTTAACCGCGAGGGGCAATGCGTGGCTACCAGGTCCAGCCGGCTCAGATTGAGTCAGCAGATATCTGCAGCCTCCTTCAGGAAGAGCTGCTCCTGGCTGGACCTGATAGCCACGCATTGCCCCTCGCAGTTAAAGTCACTACTGCCCTCAATTTCTTTGCCTCTGGATCATTGCAGGGTGCCACCAGTGACATCTTCAGGATGTGTCAGTCATCTGCACATAAGTGTATATGACAGGTGGACTTCGACTATATACGATGGCTGTTTTGACAGGTCATCTGACTACGTGAACTTCCCCCGCGATGATGTGGAGATGCCGGTGATGGACTGGGGTTGACAATTGTAAACAATTTTACAACACCAAGTTATAGTCCAGCAATTTTATTTTAAGTTCACAAGCTTTCGGAGGCTTCCTCCTTCCTCAGGTGAACGAAGGCTTCCTCCTTCCTCATTTCGTTCACCCGAGGAAGGAGGAAGCCTCCGAAAGCTTGTGAATTTAAAATAAAATTGCTGGACTATAACTTGGTGTTGTAAAATTGTTTACAATTCCCCCGCGATGACATCAGCCAGAATGAGAAGGCAGTGGGTTACAACTCTCTGGCTGGCTTCCCACCGGTGCAGAGTGCAATCCATTGCACACACATAGCAATCCGAGGGCCTCCGTATGAACCAGGACTGCTCATAAACTGAAAGGGCCATCATTCCATCAATGCAGAGCTGGTGTGTGACCACCGGAAGAGATTTCTGCAGGTATATGCCAGATTAAGAACATAAGTGATAACAGCAGGAGTAGGCCATATGGCCCCTTGAGCATGCTCTGCCATTCAATAAGATCATGGCTGATCTTCGACCTCAACTCCACTTTGCCGCCTGCTCCCCATATCCCTTGATTCCCTTAGAGTCCAAAAATCTATCGATCTCAGCCTTCAATGTACTCAACGACTGAGCAACCACAGCCCTCTGGGGTAGAGAATTCCAAAGATTCACAAACCTCTGAGTGAAGAAATTTCTCCTCATCTCAGTCCTAAATGGCCGAACCCTTATCCTGAGACTATGCCCCCTAGTTCTAGACTCTTCAGCCAGGGGAAACATCCACTCCGCATCTACCGTCAAGCCCTCTTAGAATCTTATGTTTCAATGAGATCACCTCTCATTCTTCTAAACTCCAGAGAATATAGGCCCATTCTACTCAATCTCCCCTCATAGGACAACCCTCTCATCCCAGGAATAAATCTAGTGAATCTTCGTTGCAATGCCTCTAAGGCAAGTATGTCCTTCCTTAGGTAAGGAGGTCAAAACTGTACTCCAGGTCTGGCCTCACCAAAGCCACCCTGGCAGCTGCAAGAGTTACCCCTGTAGACGTGGCTCATGACACCTGTGAGAAACCCCAACGACGAGGCACAGCAGTGGTACAACCAGAGCCACATCATCACCAGGTGTGTCCTTGAGCAAACCATAAGCATGTTGAAGAAGCGCATCAAGTGCCTGGATAGGTCTGGGGGAGCCCTTCAGTACTCGCCAGTGAGGATGTGCAGAATAATCGGCATGTGCTGGATCCTGCACAACACAGTGCAGCAGAGAGGGTTACAGATAGAGGAGGTCAAATGTGCTCATCAAGCATCCTCTGCTAGCACCAACATTGAAGAAGAGGAAGAGAATGATGAGGAGGAGGAGGAGGATGAGCAGCAGGGGGATGAGGATGAGGATCACGAGGAGGAGGAAAATGAAGATGGGGAACCCATCGCCAGAGTAGCCGCGCACACTGCTGCCTGTGATGCCAGGGATGCTCTCATATCTAACAGGTTCTCATAATGAGATGTGCAACATGAAGAATTTGACATACTCAGGCCACCTGGAGCAACGACCACCAGCACCATCAACCCAGTGAAATCGGGGTGCTCCGTACACAATCGCAGCCTAATTGAAGCCACTTACCTTGGCTTCCGGGTTTCGCGCTGGAAAGCTGCGCAGCGGGTGGACTGCACACCCGCATCATAGGCTGTCAGCTGGAGGAGCCCTATTTAAAGGGGCAGTCCTTCACTGACTGATGCTGCAGAAAGGAACCAAAATTACAGCATGGCGCAGCCCAGGGGGAAGGCTGCTCCCAGGTTTAATGATGCCTCACTCTCGGTCCTACTGGATGGGGTGAGGAGGAGGAGGAGGAGAGGGATCTTCTCTCCGGCGGACGGGAGGAAGTGGCCTGCCTCTGCCACCAAGAAGGCCTGGCTCAAGGTGGCAGAGGAGGTCACCAGCACCACCAACATATCATGCACCTGCATACAGTCCAGGAGGCACTTCAACGACCTAAGTAGGTCAGCCGAAGTGAGTACACTTATTCATTCCCCCACACTCCGTCTGCCACATCACTGCCCCCACCCCACATCTCCTTCTGCACTGCCAACACTACTCTATCACATCACTCCTCACACCCACTCAAAGCTCATCCTCATCTTACCTGCACTTACTCACCTCGCCAGTACTCATCCCACCACTACCACTCAACCCAATCCTCACACAATGTCATGGTTCTGTCTCATACTCACCCTCTGATGCATCTCTTTCACGGTCAGTCTCACCCAAACCATTGCATTCAGCAGTTGGCCACGTCACCATCCCTCACTCACGCCTCTCTACTTTCTCCCCTTATAGGAGAAGAGAGCCCTGAATGCAGGGGAGAGGGCAAAGACCGGAGGGGGGCCGCAACATCTGGTCGTCCTCACGGACGCGGAGCTTGAGGCTCTTGAACTAAGCCACACGCTTGAGTGCCTGTCCGTCGGGGACGCCGAGACTGTCACCCGACAAACAGCTGGTGACAGAACTTTAACATTCAGCACTCACAATTGCAAATGATGTTAACGTGCCTTGCCATCTCCAGCATCTCAACATCGGTCATCATGCTTAATATTGCCTTCTGTTCTCTTACAGGGCCTTCAGCGACTGCCGTGATGGCGGAGGGCGATTCCTCAGAGGACCTGCCGACCTCTGAGGGGGCACCGTCACATCTGAGTGAGCCATCCACCAGTGCAGATACACACACCTTGGTGGGTCCCCGTCCTCACTTAGTTGGGGTCGCACATGGTGAATCACCACACACACATGAGCACGAGCAGACACTGGAGGCAGGGGCAGCTGTGGAGAGTCCGCGTTGGTGGGAGCACTCTTCTCCAGGTTCCGCTCAGCTGGACACAGATGCTGAACCCTGGGGGCCATCCTTTAAAAGGAGAATGATCGAGGGGCAGCAGCACATTTACGAGGTGCTGGAACAGGTGCCACACGCACTCTCCACAATCTCTCCACGCGCAGAGGATGGAGGAGTCCAACTCCTGCAAGAGTGGAATGGTGGCACAGGTACAGGAGGGAATCTCTGAGATATTGTCACAGGGACATGAGGACATCTCTGAGATAGTGTCGCGGATAAGTGTGGGAATGTCTGCGATGGAGGGAAGGCTAGCCTCCATGGAGCTTCAAGCACGGCTCACCAATGAGTCCACTGAGGCCCTGACAACGGCCCTTCGGACTCAGGATGAGCAACTTTCTGCCACCTTCAACAGGCAGGCACATACTCTGGCACATGTCCTCCAACTATCGTCCAGCAGGGTGGTAGGAGTGATGTGGGTCTGGCCCAGGAGAGGGATGATGGCGAAAGGGGACATGGAAGTGGAGACGCCACTCAAAGCACCCCTGCGTCTCACCCGTTGTCCCCCTCTCAACCACTACCTGCAATGCTGCCTCCTCTGCAGGTGGTCGAGTCTGCCCCTGCACAGGGATAGATGGAGCAGTCTATGGAGGGGCCCTCACGGGCACCGAAACCCAGAGGGCGTAGGCCCAAAGCATCTAATGGGCAGGGCATGACCAAGAGCAACCTGCCACTACCTCTGCTGCAGCCACAGGGGAAGCACCACGTAGGAGTACTCGTAAGCGTAAGGCGAAGGTTTTGTGAGCACAAAGGGGATGCACAAGGGTGTTTGAAGGTTTGTCATATTTTTTATTTATATTTGATTTTTGTTAATGGCACATTAAATATTATTATTGTCACCACTACTGCCACGTCACGGCCATTCTTCACTAGCTTGTGTAATAAGTTTCTTTCATGAGGATCACCATGAACACCCACACTTGATGCCACCCACTGGGTCACCCTACAGTGGGTGTATGTGTAGTTGCACGACTATTTTGTGCAGGTGCCTGTGGCGCAGCACTGTGTTGTGGAGCTCCACGTGGCGGAGGTGGACGGCGTGCCTGGCGAGGCTGGTGATGTTGCTCGTCCTCGGATGAAGTGATGAATGCAGCTATGGCGCCCTCCATCCTGACGGTGTGAGTTTGAGGGGGTCCGCAAAGTAGGTAAATGTGTTTGCACAGCAGAGTTTAGGGTATAAATTAAGAATTTTGATTGGAAAGACAACGGTATTGCAGCCAAAACTTTGTCTGAAGTGACAGAGTGCCCTGCTGCAATAAATGAGGTTTTCCCCCCACCTGTCAAATAATCCTTTGCATCTCCCACTGGCTGCTGGCTGAAACACGCCTGCTCCAACATGAAGTGTTTCCCACAGCACGGGAAACACGCTGAGGATCCTTCAAAATTACACCCCTGCCAAAATCTCCACTCAATGAGGTCTGTCAAGTACCTCAAGTATGTAAATAACTATGTAATATAACATCCCGCCGGCTTTAGTTGCTGAATTGTGGGTGATGGTGGGGCTGTAGTGCGTGGAGCAGTGGATGCGGCTAGTGGTACAGTTGGTAGGAGATGCCACTTGACAGTTGACCTCACTCACCTTGACCATTCATGTCAAAGCATTGAACTACTTCCTGCACTGCGTCCAAGTTCATGGTGCTGTGTGCCTGGCATTGACTTCGTCCCCCGCTGCCTCCCACTGCCTTTTGGGCATATATCTGGAGGGCCTCTTGCTCCACCCACCCTCGAGGATATAGGATGTCCCTCCTTCTGTCCACCTCTTGCACATAGGGACATCCTATATCCGTGAGGGTGGGTGGAGCAAGAGGCCCTCCAGATATATGCCCAAAAGGCAGTGGGAGGCACCATGGCATGTAGTGCATCATCTGAGAACCTTGGTGCACACACTCTTGCAGGCCTGGTACCAACTCAGATCGACAGATTGGTGAGGTTTGTCATGCAGATTGGAGAGTGTAGGATTTAGTAGTGCTCAACCTTTCTTCAATGTTTCAACATAATTTATTAGTGTGTAAACATGGGGATGGGACCTGCATCTATGCAGCCACCAGACTATTATTTTCAGTAAATAGCAGATACCGGCTACCTTTTAGAGATTTTAAGAGACAGCTTGCCTTTAAAATATGGAGGCTCCCCCTGCTGGTAGAAAGTGCAAATTGCATTGAATCCTCATATCAACGCTGATTCGGAACACTGCTTGCAGGTAAGTCCTCAGGCCTCATGAAAGTCTCGTCCTGCCTGCGCAGGGGCCATTGGGTGCGGGTTAACAGCGGATCATGCTACCTATGCCCAATAATAGGCCTTATCGAATTTTACCCCCATAGAATCATAGAATGTTTACAGCACAGAAGGAGGCCATTTGGCCCATCGAGCCCTTGCCGGCTCTTTGTAAGAGCAATCCAGTTAGTCCCAATACCCCACTATTTCCCCGTAGCCCTGCAAATTATTTTGCTTCAAGTATTTATCCAATTCCTTTTTGAAAGCCACAGCTGAATTTGCTTCCACCACCCTTTCAGGCAGCGTGTTCCAAATCATAACTACTCGCTGCGTAAAAAAAATTTTCCTCATTTCGTCTTTGGTTCTTTTGCCAGTCACCTTAAATCTCTGTCCTCTGGTTCTGGACCCTTCCGCCAATGGGAACAGTTTCTCTTTATTTATTTTATCGAAACTCTTCATGATTTTGAACACCTCTATCAAATCTCCTCTCAACCTTCTCTGCTCTAAGGAGAACAACCCCAGCTTCTCCAGTCTATCCACGTAACTCAAGTCCCTCATCCCTGGAATCATTCTAGTAAATCTCTTCTGCACCCTTTCTAAGGCCTTCACATCTTTCCTAAAGTGTGGTGCCCAGAACTGGACACAATAGTCCAGTTGTGGCCGAACCAGTGTTTTATAAAGGTTCAACATAACTTCCTTGCTTTTGTACTCTATACCTCTATTTGTAAAGCCCAGGATCTCGTATGCTTTTTTAACTGCTTTCTCAACCTATCCTGCCACTTTCAAAGATTTGTGCACATATACCTGCAGGTCTCTCTTAAAGGGACAGTGACTGCGTGGATACAAAATTGGCTAGGGGACAAAAAGCTGCGAGCAGTGGTGAACGGTTGTTTATCAGACTGGGGGGAAGTATACAGTGATGTTCCCCAGGGGTCAGTATTAGGACCACTGCTTTTTTTTGATATATATTAATGACCTGGACTTGGGTACACAGGGTATAATTTCAAAGTTTGCAGATGACATGAAACTCGGAAATGCAGGAAATAATGTGGAGGATAGTAACAGACTTCAGGAGGACATAGACAGACTGGTGAAATGGGCAGACACATGACAGATTAAATTTAACGCAGAGAAGTGTGAAGTGATGCATTTTGGTAGGAAGAATGAGGAGAGGCAATATAAACTAAATGGTATAATATTAAAGGGGGTGCAGAAACAGAGCGACCTGGGGGGTGAACATACACAAATCTTTGAAGGTGGCAGGACAAGTTGAGAAGGCTGTTAAAAAAGCATATGGGATCCTGGGCTTTATTAAAGAAGCATAGAGTACAAAAGCAAGGAAATTATGCTCAACCTTTATAAAACAATGATTAGGCCTCAGCTGGAGTATTGTGTTCAATTCTGGGCACCACAGTTTAGGAAGGATGTCATGGCCTTAGAGAGGGTGCAGGAGAGATTTAACAGTAGGCCACATCGAATTACATTGAACCTACAGCACAGAAATGTGCCATTCGGCTCAACTGATCTATGCCAACGTTCATGCTCCACACCAGCCTCCTCCCTCCCTGCTTCATCTATCAGGATACCCTTCTATTCCTTTCTCCCTCATGTGCTTATCTAGCTTTCCCTTAAGTGCAACTATGCTATTTGCCTCAACTACTCCTTGTGGTAGCACGTTCCACATTCTTACCACTCTTTGGGTAAAGAAATTTCTCCTGAACTCCCTATTGGATTCATTAGCGACTATTTTATATTTATGGAGTCCCCCACAAGTGCTTGATTTGCCTTTTTTATGGCCTTATTAACCTGCGTCACCACTTTTAGTGATTTGTGTATCTGTACCCTTAGATCCCTTTGCTACTCTATTATGTTTAGACTCTTATTATCCAAGCAGTATTTGCCCTCCTCACTCTTCCTACCAAAATGCACCACCTCTTACTTACCTAAATTGAAATTCATTTTTCCAATTACACGCCCATCCTGCAAGTTTATTAATGTCCTCTCGCATTTAGTGTATGAGTACAATAAGTACTTTGCGTCTGTCTTTACCAAGGAAGAAGATGCTGCCAGAGTCTCAGTAAAGGAAGATGTAAGTGAGATACTGGATGGGCTAAAAATTGATAAAGAGGTATTAGAAAGGCTAGCTGTACTTATAATAGATAAGTCACCCGGTCCGGATGGGATGCATCCTAGGTTGCTGAGGGAAGTAAGGGTAGAAATTGCAGAAGTACTGGCCATAACCTTCCAAACATCCCTAAATATGAGGATGATGCCAGAGGACTGGAGAATTTCAGATGTTACCTCCTTGTTCAAAAAAGGTCATAAAGATATACCCAGCAACCACGGGCCAGTCAGTTTAACCTCAGTGGTGGGGAAACTTTTAGAAACAATAATCCGGAACAGAATTAGCAGTCACTCAGACAAATGTGGATTGATTAGAGAAAGCCAGCACGGATTTGTTGAAGGCAAATCGTGTTTAACTAATCTAATAGAGTTTTTTGATGAGGTAACAGAGAGGGTAGGTGAGGGCAAAGCAGTTGTTGTGGTGTATATGGATAAAGTGCCGCATAATAGGCATGTCATCAAGATTGAAGCCCATGGAATAAAAGGGGCAGTAGCAGCATGGATACAGAATTGGCTAAGTAACAAAAAACAGAGTAATGGTGAACGATTGTTTTTCAGACTGGAGGGAGGTGTACAGTGGTGTTCCCCAGGGGTCGGTACTAGGACCACTGCTTTTCTTGATATATATGAATGACTTGGATTTGGGTGTACAGGGCACACTTTCCAAATTTGGGGATGACACAAAACTTGGAAGTGTAGTGACCAGTGAGGAGGATAGTGATAGACTTCAAGAGGATACAGACAGGTTGGTGGCATGGGCGGACACGTGGCAGATGAAATTTAACGCAGAAAAATGCGAAGTGATACATTTCGGTAGGAAGAACGAGGAGAGGCAATATAAACTAAAGGGCACAACTCTAAAAGGGGTACACAACAGAGAGACCTGGGGGTATACGAACGCAAATCACTGAAGGTTGAGAAGGTGGTTAAAAAAGCATACGGAATCCTGGGCTTTATAAATAGAGGCATAGAGCACAAAAGCAAGGAAGTCATGAAGAACCATTATAAAACACAGGTTCAGCCACAACTGGAGTATTGTGTCCAGTTCTGGGCACCGCACTTTAGGAAGGATGTGAAGGCCTTAGAAAGAGTGCAGAAGAGATTTACTAGAATGATTCCAGGGATGAGGGACTTTTGTTCATGGATAGACTGGAGAAACTGGGGCTGTTCTCCTTGGAACAGAGATGGTTGCGAGGAGATTTGATAGAGGTATTCAAAATGAAGGGTCTAGACAGAGTAGATAGACAGAAACTGTTCCCATTGGAGGAAGGATCAAGCACCAGAGGACATAGATTTAAAGTGACTGGCAAAAGAACTAAAGGTGACAAGAGGAAAAACCTTTTTACACACTGAGTGGTTAGGATCTAGAATGTACTGCCCAAGGGGGTGGTTGGGGCAGATTCAATTATGGCCTTCAAAAGGGAACTGGATAAATACTTGAAAGGAAAAAATTTGCACGGCTACGGGGAAAGGGCGGGGGAGTGGAACTAGCTGGATTGCTCCTGCATACAGCTGGCACGGATTTGATGGGCCAAATGGCCTCCTTCCGTGCTGTAACCTTTCTATGATTCTATGATTTTGAGGCATTGTTCCTTTGTATTAACTACACCCTCTAATTTGGAGTCGTCCACAAATTTTGAAATTATACTTCCAATTCCAAATCCAAATCGTTAATATAAATTGTGAACAACAGCGGTCCCAGCACTGATCCTTGTGGAACACCACTTCCCACCTTTTGCTAGACTGATTAGCTACCCTTAACTCCTACTCTCTGTTTTCTGTTTTGTAGCCAGCTTGCTATCCATTCTGCTATCTGTCCCCTGACTCCATTCTCTAGATGTGACTCGTTCTCTAGATGTGTTTCTATTACATCTTCAAGTAAAGATTCTATTATCTTTCCTATGCTAATTGGTCTATAGTTCCCTGGACTTGTTCCATCTCCCTTTTTAAATATAGGAATAACATTAGCTGTCCGCCAGTCCTCTGGCACTATTCCCTTTTCTAGTGAATTTTTATATATATGTAATAGTGCCTCTGCTATCTCCTCCCTAACTTCTTTTAATTTTCGCAGATACAATCCATCTGGACTAGGGGTCTTATCCTCCCTATGTTTGATTAGTTTATCAATTATCTCCCCCCAACCTTTCTATCTTAAATGTTTTAATATCTTTTTCGATCTCTACTTCTAATGTCCTGCCCACCTTGTTAGTTTCCCTGGTAAATATGGAGGCAAATTATTCAATATTTCTTCCATTTCGCTGTCGTTACCTGTCGGTTTATTGTGTGCATCCCTTAGTGGCCCTGTCCCTGATTTTTCTTTTATTATTTATGTGTCTGTAGAATGATACCAGGGATGAGGGACTTCAGTTATGTGGAGAGACTGGAGAAGCTGAGGTTGCTCTCCTTAGAACAGAGAAGGTTAAGGAGAGATTTGATAGAGGTGTTGAAAATCACGAATGGTTTTGACAGAGTAAATAAAGAGAAACTATTTGCAGTGACAGTACAGTCGGTAACCAGAGGACACAGTTTTAAGGTGATCAGCAAAAGGGCCAGAGGCGACATGAGGAAATATTTTTTTCCACAGTGAGTTTGTAATGATCTGGAATGCACTGCCTGAAAGGGTGGTGGAAGCAGATTCCATAGTAACTTTCAAAAGGGAATTAGATAAATACTTGAAGGGAAAAAATTTACAAGGCTATGGGGAAAGAGCAGGGGAATGGGACTAATTGGATAGATCTTTCAAAGAGCCGGCACAGGCACGATGGGCCGAATGGCCTCCTCATGTGCTGTACCTCCAATGATGCGATGATATAATTGCTTTTCAGAGTTCAGAGGGGGGGAGGGGAGGGTGAGGGTTCCAGGGCGGCAGCGGCACAGACAATTATTTAATAATTCGATACTTACCTTCGGTTGACCTCTTCGATTCCATCGCTCATGGAACTGAAATGGCAATAACGTCATAAGATCCTGATTTCCATATTAAAAGGGGCCTATCGGCTGAAACAACACCCAATGGTAGGCCTCTTTCAAAATGGAGTCGGCCACATTGCCCGTGTTAACAGGGCGGTAAGGCTACTGACCCCATTTTGAAGCCGTTAACGCCCTGTTAATGCCAGGTGAAGACAGTGAAAATCAAACCCATTGTAACAAATTGCAATGTATAGGGCTCCAAAGACTAGTGACTGGGAGGAAGTAAGATGCATGGGCTGGCCGATCAGCAGAAATGTATGTAGCGTCCAAATAATAGAAAGTGCCTTGTGATTTTTAAATTATTTCATTGTGAAGCCTGGCAACCCAAATCAGAAAATTAGGTGTAAGGTGTTGCAGAGGACTGCTACGCAAAAAGTAGCTTAAAACTTTATCACCATTTCTTTGTGCTTCCTAACGTGAGCTGACTTCCCCCAGTGCATTACGTTCATTAAGCCGAAGTGAACAACTCTGTCCTATTATAAAATACATTTCTTTTCTTGAAATGTAATTTTGTGTTGACGTCTGTTTCAATTCTTCCCAACCAACATCTGAAATGTCACAGTAAAAGATGATTTGTCCACCGGTTTGCAAGAAACATTCCGCAATCGGTAGGCACAGGGCGGGTTTGACTGCTTCCTTCTACTCAATCTAATAATTGTTACTATTTATTTGATTAATATTTGCTCTTGATCCAACTTTTTTATGCTCGGACCTAGATGTTAGTTTGGATAGACCATGTATGTAGAAATACATAGAAGTTACAGCATGAAAGCAGGCCAACCAGCCTGTGTTTGTACCCTCCATGTGAACAAACAGTTCTAATCACAATTACCTCATCCCGTTCCCATATCCTTTTAACCACTTTTCCTTTATCCACCTATCCAATCTAATCTTGACATAGTTTCTGCCTCAACCACTATACCAGGAAATGAATTCCACAGCCTCACAATTATCTGTGTAAAGAAGTTTCTCCTGCACCCTCTTCTAAATCTCTTACATTTAACCTTGCATCCATGGCCCCTCATTCTAGACCCCTCACCTACTGGAAACAGTCTGCTTCTATATACCCAGTCTCATCCTTCCATAACTTCAAACACATCTTTATATCACACCGTAATCTGACAAGTTCTAATTTAAGAAGTCCCAATATTTCATGTCTCTCTTCAGATTTGTATTTCCCCATACCAGGCAGCATCCTAGTGAGTCTGTGTTGTACCCTCTCTTAAAGCCTCAATATCCTTATAGGTATTTGTGATGGCATTGAGCTTGCTGAATGCCACCTATTACCATTCTGTACAAAACAGATCACCACCTCCCAGGAGCAGGTTGGTGAAAATTTTTCAGTTAGTGTGAATGATGGAGCTAGGTCTGTAACTCTCACTACTCTGTAGATCTTTTTTGACTTTTTATGTAATCTCTTTTTTAAACAAAATGTTCCTATTGCAAATAACAGATATTTCTAGATATTTCCATTGAACGATCCAATTATCTTTGTTTCACCTTTGTGTATGGTTTCTTTCTCTGGGTCTCCCTCTCCTTAATGCTGAATCACAATACACTTCAAAATGCTGGAGAAAGCACCAAAATGTGGGTGGAGGGGGAGGGAACAGTAATTCTTAAGTATTAGTAGTAATAAAGGCTACAGCTCTTGCAAAGCTTCACATACTGTGGTATGGCAGGAACCGTGGAGAAACAGCAAAGATAGCTGTTTTTAATTATATAAAGATGTAAAAATATATGCATGTGAAAAAAGTTGTGACTCTTGCAGCTGCTATTTTAAAGATACTTACATTTTTACATTCTGTGTAGTCTGAGTGGCCACATTTGACATGATGCAAATTGTGTTAAAATGTCCCAGAACCACCTAGGAAATAAATTCACCCCCTTCAAAAATTTCTAAATCCACCAGTGCAAAAATTGCACTTCTGAGTACTTTAGTTTTTCTTCCTATAATAAAACTGATAGGAGTATTGGGAATAGCTGTAATTTATGTCACACTCACTTCCATCAGAGCAACATTTTGTATGTTGTACACGGGGCCATTGGGATTCAGTTTTCAAAATAAACTAATTGAATTGCAGGATGTGATTCCAAAACGCTGATAAAAATCTTGAAATCCAATGAAATAAAAAGGAATTTAACTTATTCAGTTGCCTTGAAGGGGTGACCTCGGTAATAGGCCTTTATTAAGGGCTGTTTTTCTGTTGCACATTGTTTTTTGAGTTGTCAGTTTTTCTGAAGCTTTTCCAAGTTCTAATTGTTGGCAAGTATGTAAAATGATTGTGCCAACTTAAAAATGAGCTTTGAAAGCTGTCTTGGTTGGGACATCATTCATTGGCCCAAGAGGCTTCATGAGCAGCAAGATAGACTAGGAGCACCTGGCTGAACATCGGCTTCCATGGAATGTAAAAGACAGCTCTGATCTGGAGGTCATAGTTAAGTTCATTTTTCTTATTATTATAGAATCATAGAATGATACAACACAGAAGGAGGCATTCAGCTCATCGTGCTTGAAAGAGCTATCCAATTAGTCCCATTCCCCTGCTCTTTCCACATAGCCCTGTAAATTGTCCCCTTCAAGTGTTTATCCAATTCCCTTTTGAAAGTTATTATTGAATCTGCTTCCACCACCCTTTCAGGCAGTGCATTCCAGATCATAATAACTCTCAGCGTAAATTCTTTTTTTCTCATGTTGCTTCTTGTTCTTTTGCCAATTTCCTTAAATCTGTGTCCTTTGGTTACCGAAACTTCTGCCACTGCAAATAGTTTCCCCTTATTTACTCTATCAAAACCCTTCATGATTTCAAACACCTCTATCAAATCTCCCCTTAACCTTCTGTGCTCTCAGGAGAATAACCCCAGTTTCTCTAGTTTCTCCACGTAGCAGAAGTCTTTCATCCCTGTTACCATTCTAGTAAATCTCCTCTGCACCCTCTCTACGGCCTTGGCATCCTTCCTAAACTGTGGTGTCCAGAATTAGCCACAATGCTCCAGCTGGAGCCTAACCGGTGTTTTAGAAAGGTTTAGCGTAGCTTCCCTTTTGTACTCTATGCCTCTATTCATAAAGCCAAGGATCCCTTATGCCTTTTTAACAGCCATCTCAACTTGTACTGCCACCTTCAAAGATTTGTGTATGTTCACCCCCAGGTCTTTCTATTCCTGCACCCCCTTTAAAATTGTACCATTCAGATTATATTGCCTCTCCTCATTTTTCCTACCAAAATGCATCACTTCACACTTCTCTGCGTTAAATTTTATTTGCCACTTGTCTGCCCATTTCACCAGTCTATGTTCTCCTGAAGTCTGTTACTATCCTCCTCACTGTTAACTTCTTTTCCGAGTTTCGTGTCATCTGCAAACTTTGAAATCATGCCCTGAATTCCCAAGTACAGGTCATTAATATTTATCAAAAAGAGCAGTGAACCTAACACTGACCCCTGGGGGACACCACTGCACACATCCCTCCAGTCTGAAAAACAACCGTTCACCACTACTCTCTGCTTTTCTGTCCCTTAGCTAATTTTGTATCCACGCTGTCACTGTCCCTTTAATCCCATGGGCTTGAATTTTGCTAACAAGTCTATTATGTGGTTCTTTATCAATTGCCTTTTGAAAGTCCGTATACACATCAACCGTACTACCCTCATCAACCCTCTTACTTCATCAAAGAACTCAATCAAGTTAATCAAACACAATTTTCCTTTAATAAATGCTTTCATTTATTAACCCATAATTTTCCAAGTGCCAATTAATTTTGACCCAGATTATTGTCTCTAAAAGTTTCCCCACCACCGACGTTAGGCTGACTGGCCTGTAATTGCCGGGTTTTATCCCTCTCCCCTTTTTTGAACAGGGATGTAAAATTTGCAAACTTCCAGTCCTCTGGCACCACTCCCATATCTAAGGAGGATTGGAAGGCTATGGTCAGAGCCTCTGCAATCTCCACCCTTACTTCCCTCAGCAACCTAGGATGCATCCCATCCGGACCGGGTGACTTTTCTACTTTGAGCGCTGCCAACCTTTTAAGTACCTCCTCTTTATCTATTTTTATCCTATCCAATATCTCTACTACCTCCTCTTTTACAGTAACTATAAAATGGATAGTTAGCCCTCAATCGCAGAGCCAAAACTCAAGGGTTAACAGTCTGGCCACACAGACTATACAGAATGTAAAAACTTAAGTATCTTTAACATGGCAGCTACAAGATAGACAACTTTTATCACATTCATGTATTTTTCATCTTTATGTTACGAAAAACAGCTATCTTGTTTCTCCAGGGTTCCTGCCATACCACAGTATGTGAAGCTTTGCAAGAGCTCTGGCCTTTATTACTACTAATACTTAAAACTGGAACTATTGTTGCATTTGCATTTGGAAAGGCTTTTTTTTTGCCCCACATTTATTTCTCAAAACTAGTTTTGTGAAGAAAGTTGTGGTAGGCCTTCTCTTTGAATCGCTGCAGTCTTTGTGGCAATATTGCTCTCACAGTGGTAGGGAATTCCAGGATATTTGCCCAGTGGCGATGAACAAAAAATGATATATGTCCAAGTCAGGATGGCGTGTGACTTGGAGGGGAACTTGGAGGTGATGGTTTTCCTATGACATTGCTACTCTTGTACTTCTCAGTGGTGGAGGTCGCGAGGAGAAGTAACTTTGGTGAGTAGCTGCAGTGCATCCTGTACATCGTACGCACTGCAGGCACAGTGCGCCAGTGATGGAGAGGGTGGTTATTGAGTCCAGTGGCAGAGGATCCCAAGAAGCAAATTGCTCTGCGCTGGATGGTGTAGAGCTTCTTGAGTGTTGTTGTGGCTGCACCCATCCAGGCAAGTGGTGAGTATTCTATTACACTTCTGATTTGAGCCTTGTAGATAGTGGAAGCTTTTAAGGCGAGCCACTCGTCACAGAGTATCCAGCCTCTTGTGGCCAATTTCACTCTCTATTCAATTGTTCGAGACTGACTCCATAAGGGTTAATAGCCATATGACTTTATTTAGCACAAGTAAGAATCAATACCTTACAGTACTGAAGCAGTAGTTTACAAAGCACAATTGAGAATTATATTACCCCGTTGTCCTTGAGTAGAAGCCATGACTCCATTCCACGTTCCCTCATACACGTACCCTCATTCTCATTTACCCACTTGGTGCCTTCTTTTCTGTCTTCTACAACCTGACTCTAGCAAGAGGTCTTTCTTTTATGCTTCTTTTGGGGGCAGGCACAGGGGCTGTTACTGACACAGGTCTTTACCCTATTGGGGTCTTTCTAAAGGGCGAAGTGGCTAATGAGGCATCGTGCATCTCTTTCGACAAAGGAAGAAGAGTCAGCCCACTTCTTATCTCTACATTTCGCGGGCAAGGGGTGATCGAATGGCCATCAAAATACCTTCTGGTTGACCAATCACAGGCCTCCAACACTAGAAGGGGCCTGCCTATCCAACTTATACTGTTATCTCTTTACTTCAAGGCCAAAGCTACAGCTTTGGACCTGTTATCTTACTCCCTGCCTGTTCCCAAGCCACTAATTCTGAGGCCTCCTTGTTACGGTGGCAGCTTGGACAGCTGTTTCATTCTGTGGCTGCAACTGTTAATGATGTGGAGATGCCGGTGATGGACTGGGGTTGACAATTGTAAACAATTTTACAACACCAAGTTATAGTCCAGCAATTTTATTTTAAATTCACAAGCTTTCGGAGGCTTCCTCCTTCGTCAGGTGAACGATGAAGGAGGAAGCCTGACGAAGGAGGAAGCCTCCGAAAGCTTGTGAATTTAAAATAAAATTGCTGGACTATAACTTGGTGTTGTAAAATTGTTTGCAACTGTTAATGTTAGCAATCTCCAAATTTGTAGTCAAAGGGCCTTATAAAACTTATAAAACTTACAAAACCCATAAGTGCGAGTTAGTTACCATATATTCCATATACTGTTTGATTAATACAGAAAGGTGATCATATAAAGACAGTAAAAGTTACTTATCAAAAATACATGTGGTATAATGAGTTAAGGTCTACTGATTCTGGAATGTGGTTGCCTAGCGACATAAAGGCCCATCCTTTATTTCACTGTTTTCGCCTCAGATGGTTGTGTGTTTTTAACCACTATTACTGAATTTGTGTGGAATCTATATTTCCTTACAGTCTGGCCTGCTGTTGTAGGCACAGTGTTCATATTGCTATTTCCAGTTCAGCTTCTGGTCAGTGGTGACTCCCAACGCTTGGGATTTGGTGCAGATGGTGCCGTTGAAGATCAAGGGGGCAGTCAAAACAAGCTTACAACAAAACCTAGCTTCATGATGCATGTTAATTTACTCACACACAAGCTGAGATACAGGTGATACTCAATCTATTTACTCTTCAAACTTCCAGCATCGCAACACTACTCTGTTTCGAGGACAAGGTGGTGCACAACAGACAAACCGTTGCATTTAAGGGGAAGCTAGATAAACATACGAGGGTGAATGGAATAGAAGGTTATGCTGATAGGGTTAGATGAAGAGGAGTGGGAAGAGGCTTGTGTGGAGCATAAACACCACCATGAGCCAGTTGGGCCGAATGGCCTGTTTCTGTGCTGTACGTTCTACGTAAAACCCCAAAGAGGGTATGGCACCATAATCTTAAAGATGCTAGAATAGGATGAACATCCTGGGGCTGAAAAAACAATGAACAATGGGCCAGGCTGAAGCTGCAAACCTCCAGGAAAACTGAGGGCTATTACCATCCTTTTAGTTAGTATTTCTCCACTGACTTAAAAACTCACAAGCATGCACTCCAGGACACCACCATAACACACTAATATAGCTATGTAAGTACTGTTTGAAGAGGTGTCTTGCAGCTAACATGCTAACATATGTTTTTCTTCTGTGTCTATCCAAGAACCAGCCCAACCTCCCTGAAATAGCGAACAAAGCAGCATCTCACTGCACCCTGCATGAAACACTCCATCCAATGCAAGCACCAGCAGAAGTACTTCCATCCTGTTGTCTAGAAAGAAAGGTAATGCTAAAACAAGTAAGTCAGCCCACGGAAGAAACAGAGCACTTGGTTATTGAATTTTTCCCTATCTTTTGAGGAAAGAAGGGATATTGAGTGGGAATTTGCTTCACTATTACTTTGTACCTTCACTCATTGTCTGTAAATAAAGCAGCTTAACAATTGCACCTGGTGTTTCTCAGTCTGCTCTTGTAAAGGTTGGAGAAGCACACATGAAGGTATATGTGGAAGACAAGATATCTAGTTCCCATCACATGCGGGCACTATAATACCTAAGGCAGACATAAAACAAGAGGAGCAGGAACCTGCTGCTGAGGACCAGCTCACGTCCTTCCTTGGCCCCAGGCTTTGGACCTCAAGGTAGGATGGCAACTGTGGAGGATTTCACAACCTGCATCATTGCAGTCTTGTAGAACCGCTTGTCTGACATGCAGTCCACATGGACCACATGGCAACTTCAGGGGCATTTGCATTTGTGCCCCCATGACAGGTGTGCTCATTATACTGCAATTACCATCCATTTGAATGAAGCGCTAATACATTCTGTAGGTTAGGTTAAGCTAACCTTTTAGGGATATGAAATCTTTTTGATTTTATAGATTTGATTGAGAGCTCCTGGGGGTAATTTTCAACTTGACGCTGGAGAATATAACTGACGTTGCGGGTTGGGCACCCGTTATATCAATTGTGCAGTGTCTATAATGGGCACCCAACCCACCGACCTCACATTTATATTGGAGTACATACATAAAGTATGGGCCATAGTGTCCAAAATGTTACAGAGTAGTTAAAATGGTCGAAGCACAAGAATTTCTGCAACCCACAGACTGAAAATTGTGGAGTATGCAGTATTTTGCATCATGGGTGATTGGGTGGAGCAATGGATCACCTCTGGGGCTTGGATTCAAAGTCAGTGTAGACACGTGGGATGAAAACCTGCTCTCCCTGTGCTGCGACCCTGTGCCCACAAATTAGGTTGCGACTACCCAAACATGTTTCGTGTAAGATCCTTATGGTCGCCACACAGAGACTTTCACCCCACCAGTCTGTGCTTGATTCATGCCAAATCTCAGAATTGTATTAACTCACTGCTCCACCCAATAGCTTATCTGCTAGCAAATTACCCTGCCAGCAGCAGTGAATCAATAAAAAGAAGAATGTGGCCTCCTGTGTATAATTTGTAAAAGTTATCAGCATGTGTTAGATTACTGATTAGAGGTGAGAATCTCAGTCTTGCAGTCTAGTTGTTTCACTCCATGCTATTATCTACAGGCACATCTTAACTCCTTAAAAGGGTGGGAATTTCTACAAATGGGGACTGATGCATCCCAAAATAGGGTCAGTTTGAGATAATCATTACATATGGAAAGCCGATATCAACTGCATGGGTTAGTTCAGGTCAGATCTACGCCACCCACACTGAATGCACCAGCCTCTTCCGGTCAATACAGTGTTGGTATCACCCTGTCATTGCAACACCTCTCACCTGAAGGGTTCTGACTTTTCCTGAGATGTTTTCTTGGGATGTCACTTGTGCCGTTTCTCCGTCGCCTGGTGAACCCTCTGGGATAAAAATACTGTCATGTGACAATGCCCTGGTTCCCATGCTAGTGCTAGCGGACCTGTCAACATTTTATAAATAGGTTACAAGGTACAAATTGCATTAATACCTTGCTTAATTTTTACTAGTATTAAAAAGGCGCAAGAAAAATTTGTCAAATTTGGCTCCGTCATTTCACTTTTTAATTTATTTTTAGGAAGAGATTCCATCTCTTTTTTTTTGAATTCTCAAAAGTATTTATTCAACCATATTTTACCAAAGTGTACAGTCACACATATATTTTGTGAAAGTATATATCCACAGATATTTTATAGAAGGTTACATCCACATCTAGATTTTTTAAGCCACTGAACAATCTGATTGCACGGTGATTGGAGAAAGAGTGCATTAAAAATCCATTAATACTGTGCTTCTGCTGGGAGCAATTTGTGTCAAGAGGTTGAGGCACTTGTTTGGGGATTAGTTAGGCCTGGGTTTGGGGGAGGGGTAAGGGGGTGAAGGCTATGCATACTGGGTGATCATCTGGGTTGGGGTTGTTGCCCTTAATGGATGGGTGAGCCTTGAAGAATGAAGCTGATTGGTATTTCTCCAGTTCCAGGCAGTGGCTTAATACCATTCGGTCTGATTGGCATATGTCCCACATGTGCTTCAGTCACAAGTTTGTTGTGCGGCGGGCTGTCCTTCACTGGGGGGAGGGGGAGATGCACCTTCTTGTAGCTAATAGTGAGAGTTGTGCTAGCCTGCTTATTACAGGAGCCCTTGCGCCCCAGTGGATCAAGTACTGGGCTGGATCCTCTAGGATTGCAAGACAGGTCACGGTCCTAAACGGTCTTTCAGCTGCTGAATGGCTGGATGTAGGCGGACATGACCAAAATATGTAGAGGTGGTTACCTCTTACCACGGCCCCTCCAGCAATGATCTGATATGGAGGGGTGGAATTTGTGAAGCTTTTGTGGGGTACTGTACATGTAATGTATAATCCTGAATTGGCCTTTGTGCGTTTTGTACTGTTGAGGATCTGTTTCCATAATTCTTGTCACTGCTCCTCCATTAATGGGTGGGTTAGGTCTTGTTCATCATCTTTCTTCAGGCTTTCTGTCCTGTCTTGGTCATGAAGGTGACCTCTATTGTGTATATGTGGACATTGGGTGAACACAGGATTGGGTTTAGCTATAATACACCTGTGGTTCAATAGCCCGTCTAAGCTTTTATGTGAAGAAAGGCAACTTGAACGAGGTACAGGAAGAGTGCCAGCACCTCTGGAATCATGTTGCCTTCAGGACAGGGTAACAGGGTTCGGGGTACTAAGTCGTGGGGGAGAGAGCATTTTGATTAAAACAGCTGCAATCATGAGGCACTTATTTTTCCAAAGGTGATGTAAATCATACATGTGAGACAGTTTCGTTCTGAAAAGTCACAACTGTGGTATTTTATTTTCAGCACACTGTGTTTGTGGTATGAAATTGCAATAGTGACTATCAATTCCAATATATATTGCATGATCACCCTGAGGTTGCCAGAGAAGACTGATTCTGTCTCATCCTGGACAAACTGCATGGCATTTATGGACATCTCCCTCCTCTCCTCAGAGTGTTCTCCCTAATGAAATGGTAGGGGAATTAAACCACATGATGAAAAAAAATCCCATACAGCAACATTCTTCAGAGTTATAACAGAGTTGAAAATATAATGGGCTAATCCGCTGTACTACAGTATCTTTTAAATTCATTTGAATTTAGATTACATATAAGGATTGCAAAAAATTATAAGTAGAGCTATGTTCTACATCCTCCTACTTAAATATTCACCCCTTAATACACACACAGATTACGAAAATAATGCAGGGAGAAAAGTTGATGAAAAGTCAAATTGTGATTCCTCATTGCGGTTCTTTTGACAGTTTCCTCTATGATTCTTATATTTTGGCACACACTTCAAGTCCAAGTTTTGGAAAACACCTTTTAGAAGCATGTCTTGCTTTTGCATTGGCCCTTTTTTGCACAGTTATGCAAGATCTCTATTTTCAGCACAGGTACCCTGATTTGGTATGTGCCGCAAGCAGGTGCCACACTCTTATTTAAATGAAGAACGTCAATTTTGTAATTGGCACAGCTAGCCTTAAAGGTGAAGGAAAGACTAAGGGGAGTACTACATGAAAAAAATATATATTTTGCTTTTAAAACAAAGGAATTATCAAATTTTCTGCCTGACCTGTCCCCCCTTGACCATTCTCCCAACTCCCCCCTTGACCTCTCTCACAAAACCCCATGACCTCTTCCCCCTTGACCATTCTCCCAACTCCCCCTTGACCATTCTCGCAACTCCCCCTTGACCTCTTCCCCCTTGACCATTCTCCCAACTCCCCCTTGACCTCTTCCCCCTTGAACATTCTCCCAACTCCCCCTTTGACTTGTCCCCCCTTGACCTATCTCCCAACACCCCCTTGATCTCGTCCCCATTGACCATTCTCCCAACTCCCCCTTGACCATTCTCCCAACTCCCCCATGACCTCTCCCCCCTTGACCATTCTGTTTCCAGTGGCAGAAGGGTCGGTAACCAGAGGACACAGATTTAAGGTGATCGGCGAAAGAGCCAGAGGCGACATGAGGAAACGTTTTTTTATGCAGCGATTTACATTTCATTCATTTCTAGGTATTCCACTTTACTATCTGAGGAGTTTTGGGAAGAATTCTTAAAAGAGATATTCTGCATAGTGTTATCCTCAAGATGGATTGGCAAATCAAAGTCTCAACATTCCATCAACATGGCCTTCAGTTGACTCTATGGAGGTCTGTGTAGTAACATTCTGGCTCAGTAATGAGGAAGGACTGAAAGGGGTCATTTTAATTTTCTGCAATGATGTAAATCGAGCGATATGGGATCAGCTGTCCATTATACACCTCGCCCAATTTTCCTTTCCAATGACCTTTTGCTGCCCACATGGATTTAGTCGAGTGTCTTCTCTTTCCATGTTTCCTTAAATACACTAGGATCTTTGTGGTATGCAGAAATCTCCTCCTTCTCCTCTCAATCACAATGCTATGCTGCTGTCCCAACACTGGGATGAAGAGAAGGCTAAATCATCGGTGTAAATATAAGCAGGACAGTTTTTTGTAGATTCAAAATTGTACATAAACTGAAAGACTACTTATCAATAACGTCTTTCCAAAATTTGCGACTTAGAGGAGAACTTGGAGGTGGTGTTGCTCCCATGCACCTGCTGCCCTTGTCCTTCTAGGTGGTGGAGGTCGCGGGTTTGGGAGGTGCTGTTGAAGAAGCCAGGCCGGCTACGTTCAGAAAAACAGGGTCTACATGTGGCCTAACCTGTGGTCCTTAAAGAGACCACTGGGGGCTGCCACCAAAAAGGCAAGGTTGTTAAAAAATACTTACCTGAATGTGGAGCCAAAGACTGTTGCCAGCTCCCGCTCATTCCCCTCCAGATGACCTCCACCCACCCCTCCTGATCGCCTCCCCCCTCACCTCCACTCCTCCTCCCGATTGCCTCCCCCCTCGCCTCCACTCCCCGCCCCCCAATCGCCTCCCCCCTTCGCTGCTAGTGATGCAAACTGTCAGGGAATGCCCAGTGTGTGTCCGCAGCTCAACGGTCTCATTTAAATAAGGCCTGAGGCTCAATATCGGATATGTCTTGGGGCTACCCGTTCCGGCACAGGGATCGACCCGGCAGGCACGAACTAATTTCTAAGCCGTAGCCTCATCTCCGCAATGAGGACACCATCCATCATGTAGTGTGGTACTACACCACGCTAAGTGGGACAGACAAAGGGGGTTATATTGGTTAACCCCCGAAAACGGGCACTGGGATCGCAGTGCGCAATTAACCCATGCCCGGCTGTAGTGATACAGGCAGCACGTAACATTCATGCTCCCTGATGATTTCAATGATTGCTGCGTGCAGCCAGCACTATCTTGCTGTTGATTGGCTGCATGCATCAGCAGGGGGCTCCGATATCGGGAGTGGCTCGTGCTTCTTAAAGGCAACCTGCTCCTCTTAAAGGGGGGGTGCACTGTGGCTGCAGGAAGTCCTGAAGTCCATGGGGAAATAAATCTGGGCTGGAATTTTGTGAAGAATGGCAGGGCCTGCCAGAGAGCGGCACCAAGGTTCTCGGTTGATGCACTAGAGGCCTTGGTGGAGGAGGTGGACAGAAGGAGGGACATCCTATATCCACGGGGGGGGTGGGTGGGGCAGAAGGCCCTCCAGACATATGCTCAAGAGGCAGTGGGAGGCAATAGGGGACGAAGTCAATGCCAGGCACACAGCACCATGCACATGGATGCAGTGCAGGAAGAAGTTCAATGATTTGACATGAGTGGTCAAGGTGAGTGAGTTCAACTGTCAACTGGCGTCTCCTACCAACTGCACCACGCAGTACACCCACCTACCCACAAATTCTTTCAATCAGTACTCAACTCTTCCAATCAGATGCTCCTCTCACCCTCACACATTACCACGGCGGCAAGCCGCATACCCACAGCTCACAAGTCACACACACTGGCAGCTATTCAACCATGACAGGCACATCACCCAAACATCTTGCAGGACACTCACTGACACACTTTCCTCTTTCTTGCAGGAGAAGGTGGCACATAACAGTAGGCAGCAGGAAAGAATTGGAGGAGGACAGGCACACCTACACGTCCTCACCCCCATGGAGGAGACAGTGCTGTCCGTCAGTGGGAGGGCCATCACTGAGGCCGTGGCCACTGGCGGTGCTGGAGGTATCGATGCTAAGGGTCTCTGCATACCTAATCCTCCTTCTCGCTTCCCACTTCTCCCTTATCCCACAATCTTTTCTGACTCATGTGCTGCAGATGGTGTCAGCACGCTGTCTTACTTTCTCCTCTCCCCGCTCCACAACTCAACCCGTGTCCCTTTGTCATTTCAGATACCCAAGAACTGGAACCTGCAGAGTCAGTGGAGGCAGTGATGATGCGGACACACCGTCACTCGATCTTACACTCGCAGCTACCAGCTCAGATACTGACACAACGCATAGTTTAGAGGCTCCTTCACCTGACGAAGGAGCAAAGCTCCGAAAGCTTGTGATTTCAAATAAAGCTGTTGGACTATAACCTGGTGTTGTGCGTCTCCTTACATTTGTCCACCCCAGTCCATCCCCGGCATCTCCACATTAGAGGCTAGGATAGAGGTGAGACACCGGGCACAAGTGCACAGGAGCCGGTGCAGGGGGAATGGATACCACAGGTGCCAGCTCGCCGGAGGGCGAGGTCGCTCACTAGTTCTGCTGCAGAGGAGTCAGATGAGGACTTTGATGGGCCAGGCTACGGAAGAAGGCTGATAGGCTGTTTGGTGCACTGAAACGCCTGCCAGAAAGCCTGCGCACAATGACAAGGGGCATGGAGGAGTCCACCTCGAATTTGGCACGGGGCTTTGTGCAGAGCTTGGAGCCCATCCTTTCCTACATCGAACGGGCAGTCACCTCCATCAGCACATCTGTGGAACCCACCATGATGCAGCGTCTGATGACCAATATCACAGCTTCCATTGTAGCACAAACAGCTGCCATGGAAGGTCTGACTGCTGCTTTGGAAGCTCAAACTACTGCTATCGTGGTTCTGGTTTCCGCTGTGGAACGGGGTTTCGAGGGCGTCACAGCACTCCAGAAATTTGGTCTCCAGCAGATCACCAGGAGTGCTGAGGCACCGCCCCTGGAGAGTGGCAGTGGCACCATGGAAGACGAACCTGCTGTCCTCTCTCAGGATGACAGCATTCCTGCTCCCTGCAACTCCTCCAGTGCCCTTGCTATTGCCTGTCAGCCAACCAGGCCAGATTGCTGTAGCCCAGGCCAAGATAGTGCAGTCTGAAGCCAGACCCTCCTGGCCCAGAGCTGCTCAAGGTCGTCCTCCAAGGCCATCTCCACGCTCCTCCATTGAAGGTCAACAGCCTCCCACTACCCATGCTCCAGCCACTGGGGAGTACCTCGTAGGAGCACCAGGAAAGGAAAAGGCACACGAACAACAGGCACTAACGGAATGCACAAGGGTGAATAGTATGAGTTTATTTGAATCATTTCATGTGTAAATCTATAAATGTGGTTTTGAATTTGTACTTGGTGGTGATTTACATTTCTGCGATGAGCTGAGGGAGGAAGCAATGTGTAATCATAAAGAGGATGATTTGATGGTCATGTGGGAGAGGAAAGCTAAGGAGTGTGGGACTGTTGGTGAATGGGGAGGTGTCGTTGAGGTTAATGGTATCGCTCATTAATCATCCGTTCACGCAGAGCCCTGGCAGACAGGGCCTGTCGATCTTGTTGCCTCCCTGCCTCTTCCTTCACTTCCTCCTCCTCCTCCTCCTCCATCTCTTCCTCCTCTTCCTCTGCTCAGATTCTTGCTGACAGGCGGTGGCAAGGGCTACTCCCTGATAATGGCGAGGTTGTGCAGCATGCAGCATACAACGACAAATCTTGATACCCACTCAGCTGAGTACTGCAGGGCTCCTCCAGAGCGATTCAGGCAGTGGAAGTGTTGCTTGAGGATGCCTATGGTGTGCTCTATGACGTTCTGTGTGGCAGCATAGCTCTCATTGAACGCCTGCTGTGCACGTGTGCGTGGGCTCCTGACCGGAGTCATGAGCCATTTCATGAGGGAATAACCCTTGTCGCCCAGTAGCCAGCCTTTGACTTGCCGTGCTGGTTGAAATATTGGTGGCACGTTGGACTGCCACAGAATGAAGAAATCAAGACTGCTGCCAGGGTAGTGGGCATTGACCTGCACGATGCGCTGCTTGTGATTACACACCAGCTGCACATTGAGGGAGTGGAACCCCTTTCTGTTCACGAATATGGCCGAGTTCTGATGTGGAGCATGCGTGACAATATGTGTGCAGTCAATGGCACCCTGCACCATGGGGAAGCCTGGAATGTGAGCAAACCCTCATGCTCGCTCCCTTGTCTCTGGCAAGAGGAATGAGACAAATCTATTTCGGAGTGCGTACAGAGCCTCAATGACCTCCCCTATACAGCAGTGCACTGCAAACTGTGAGATCTTGCTTATATCTCCAGCAGCAGCCAGAGCCGTAAAAATTAAACACCATGGTTACCTTGATAGCCACAAGCAATGCTGACCTTGCTTTGCTCTGAGGCTGCAGTAGCGGCTCCAGCAGTTGACAAATTTTAGTCACAATCTCTTTAGTGAACCGCAGCCGTTGGATGCACTGGTCATTGCTGAAGTTGAGGTAAGAGAATTGGTCCCTGCAGTTGGCCCCTCGTTGGATATGGCCTCCTGCAGATTGCCATGCACTTCCTCCTCCACCCTCTTCTAGCAGCTTGTCCTGCTCTACGTGGCCTCTCTGCATGCTCCCAGTCATGTTCAATTCCTAGAGGAAGCCGTAGCTGGAAGCAACTTTGTTCAGCACACTATTTTAAATGCCACTAACAGTACTGCAAGACCAGCCAGGCCACTCCCTATAGAATATTGCACATTTAACCAAGTATAGGGAACTTCCGCAAACTTTCACAATTGTACCAGCAGGCAGAATAATCCAGCAACTAACCTGTAACTCCTGCATGGTCCCTTTAAATAGCGCTGCTGAGGGGCATCCTTCATGCCATTTGAGTCCTGTTTAGCTGTGCGAGGTTAAGAAGTGCGTTGGCTGGAGCGTGGAGGTCCAAAATGTCGCCTGCTGCTTTAAATCAGTGTTGCACACTGATTCACATCATAATCTCCCTACTCTAAATGCTGCCGGCGATCGTTAGATGCGCATGCGCAAACGCCTTTACCAAGATGGCGTCCTGCGTACTCCAAGTCGGACGTGTGTGCGGGCACCTCGGATGCCTTTTTTGGGGCTTAGGTGTCCGCATAGCGCCACGGCTCAATTTTGCCCCCTCAGGATTTCAACAGCCCAAAACTGGGCTTGCATGAGATGCTGGGGGCCATCAGCAGCAGCAGAATTGTATACCACCAGAATCAGTAACCAAATGGCCCATAACATTTCTCATTCCTCCATCTGTGGAATCAACCCTGTTTCAATGGGGAGTGTAGAAGGGCGTGTTCAGAGCAGCATCAGGCACATGTTAAAATGTGTACCAACCTTCCTTATCCAGTCCATATGTAAGGTATCTTACAACACCAGGTTGTAGTCGAACAGTTTTATTTGAAAATCACAAGCTTTCGGAGCTTACCTCCTTCGTCAGGTGAGTGAGCGAAGGGTTCTAAGATCTCATAGCATATATTAGCCTGGGAGACGATCACAGCAATCAAAGGTGTCGTTGGTGTACAGACAGGTTATCCACGTTAAACATTACATCCCAGAATACTGAATACACAATGGGTCAGATTACAAAGCCAGAGAGAGAAAGAGACCCGAAAGGCAGAGAGAGAGAGAGAGAGAGAGAGAGAATGTCCAGTTGTATTAAAAACAGATAACTTTTTTTTCCGCTGGTGGGGTTACGTGTAGCGTGACATGAACCCAAGATCCCGGTTGAGGCCGTCCTCATGGGTGCGGAACTTGGCTATCAATTTCTGCTCAACGATTTTGCGTTGTCGTGTGTCTCGAAGGCCGCCTTGGAGAACGCTTACCCGAAGATCGGTGGCTGAATGTCCTTGACTGCTAAAGTGTTCCCCGGCTGGGAGGGAACCCTCCTGTTTGGCGGACACCGCGCAACAATCGCCAGACAGGAGGGTTCCCTCCCAGTCGGGGAACACTTTAGCAGTCAAGGACATTCAGCCACCGATCTTCGGGTAAGCGTTCTCCAAGGCGGCCTTCGAGGCACACGACAACGTAAAATCGTTGAGCAGAAATTGATAGCCAAGTTCCGCACCCATGAGGACGGCCTCAACCGGGATCTTGGGTTCATGTCACGCTACACGCAACCCCACCAGCGGAAAAAAAAGTTATCGGTTTTTAATACAACTGGACATTCTCTCTCTCTCTGCCTTTCGGGTCTCTTTCTCTCTCTGGCTTTGTAATCTGACCCATTGTGTATTCAGTATACTGTGATGTAATGTTTTCCGTGGCTAACCTGTCTGAACACCAACGGCACCTTTGATTGCTGTGATCGTCTCCCAGGCTAATATATGCTATGAGATCTTAGAATCCTTCATTCACTCACCTGACGAAGGAGGTAAGCTCCGAAAGATTGTGATTTTCAAATAAAACTGTTGGACTATAACCTGGTGTTGTAAGATTCCTTACATTTGTCCACCCCAGTCCATCACTGGCATCTCCACATCAGTCCATATGTAACAGAGAAGGGCCTTATGCATGCATGAGTGGCTCCATTAAACTGAAATGACCTGGCAAGCTGATCTGAATCGCTAAGTTTTGGTAAAACGGCATAGCAGCTAGGTACTGCTATATACTCAGCCAGTAAAGGACTCCCCAGGGTTTGGCAGCTCCAAATCAGCTTCTAGTGAGGAAGACTTGGATATGAATGTAAAAGGTATGATCAGTAAGTTCGCTGATGATACAAAAATTGGTAGGGTGGTAAATAGCAAGGAGGATAGCCTCAGTCTGCAGGACGATATAGATGGGTTGGTCAGATGGGCGGAACAGTGGCAAATGGAATTTAACCCGGAAAAGTGCGAGGTGATGCACTTTGGAGGGACTAACAAGGCAAGGGAATATACAATGAATGGGAGGACCCTAGGCAAGACAGAGGATCAGAGGGATCTTGGTGTGCAAGTTCACAGATCCCTGAAGGCGGCGGAACAGGTAGATAAGGTGGTAAAGAAGGCATATGGGATACTTGCCTTTATTAGCCGAGGCATAGAATATAAGAGCAAGGAGGTTATGATGGAGCTGTATAAAACACTGGTTAGGCCACAGCTGGAGTACTGTGTGCAGTTCTGGTCGCCACACTACAGGAAGGATGTGATCGCTTTGGAGAGGGTGCAGAGGAGATTCACCAGGATGTTACCAGGGCTGGAGCGCTTCAGCTATGAAGAGAGACTGGGAAGATTGGGTTTGTTTTCCTTGGAGCAGAGGAGGCTGAGGGGGGACATGATTGAGGTGTACAAAATTATGAGGGGCACAGATAGGATGGATACTAAGGAGCTTTTTCCCTTTGTTGAGGGTTCTATAACAAGGGGACATAGATTCAAGGTAAAAGGCGGGAGGTTTAGAGGGGATTTGAGAAAGAACTTTTTCACCCAGAGGGTGGTTGGAGTCTGGAACTCACTGCCTGAAAGGGTTGTGGAGGCAGGAACCCTCACAACATTCAAGAAGCATTTGGATGAGCACTTGAAATACCATAGCATACAAGGCTACGGACCAAATGCTGGAATATGGGATTAGAGTAGACAGGGCTTGATGGCCGGCGCGGACACGATGGGCCGAAGGGCCTCTATCCGTGCTGTATAACTCTATGACTCTATGACTCTATGACTAGGGGTTTCAGAAGATCAAAATGAATAGCAAGGTTTGATGGGAGCTGAGACTAGACAACAATGCATTATGTTGCCATGTCTAATCTTGAAATCCATAAAGCTGGTAGCTTAGCTGCACGGTTTACCTCATTGAGTGATTCAGAATTGTAATACCAATATCTGAAAGTGGAATGTTTTGATATGAATAACACTGAGTATGTGAGAACATATTACACATGGTAGGTTCAGAATGCACTATACTCTTACAGCTTTCATTAGAGCTCCTTTGTTTTATTCCTGCTTTTAGCAATTCCAGACACTCAACTCCAATTGATGAAATTAGCTTTATTAAATTAGATTCAGACAAGATTTAGGTACCCTAAATTATGTCTTAAAACGAATGGCCCAAACAACCTTAATTCATGATTGAAGTTTAAATGTCAATAATCATAATCTAAGGAATAGCTTAATTCAATGTTAAAGTTTTGATTGCCTACCTACTCTGCTGTTTCACTCTCAGGATTTTCTTTGGATTACAGTTTGAGAAAGGTTTATCAGATCATTGATTCAAAATATCTTCTACAGGAGAAAGTTGAGTAGAACATATCCAATTGGTTAAAAAATAACGTAACTGTCTTGAGTGGGATTGCTATTTACAGTTTTCCTTTTCTCAAACCAACAATCAATATGAATGATCAAAACCACTGTTGAATGTAACATAAATCATGTTTATCTGAATATGACTTTACTGTACTGCAAGGCTTTATACTTTGTACATTTAATGCGCAATGAAAAAAATGTATTTCAAGGAGGCTTTACCTTAATTCATCTTTAGATTCCTCATCAGCTGATCCGACACCATTTTGAACATCCCCAGTGGAATGACTGGATTTTAGATTTACTTTCACAGGAATTATGGGAGGCACCTTCCTTCTCTTTTTACCGAACAGCTTCCTGAATGGTTGGAATTTGCCCTGCTTTTTCTTCTCTGTTAATTACAAGGTCACATACACTTTATGTATATTGACTGCAGTTATGCCAAGGGTTCAATTCTAAGTACACAGTATAAACGGTATAGTACAGCATATGCACAACACAATCAAAGTGCATTTACTAGACCAACTTGACATTTTATCTAGAATCATACTGTAGTTTCTTTTAGTCAAAAGAACAGGTACACTTATTGGCTAACATATGTTGGATGAATTTGTCCTCAGCACAACTTCAAGACCTTATAAGGTCACATCATTATAAGGCCTTTCAAACGAGGTGTCAGAATTTTTAATCATCCTGCTAAGACATGGAAATGCTCCCTACACACACAGAACAGTTTTTCTCATTGCTGTATCTCTATGGCAATGTGTATGAGACAGACAGGAGCACTCTGCACTATGCTACTTGTGTATCCCTAGGGACATTGATAGAAAAAGGTTTTGAGCATCTGGACTCTGTGGCTTGAAATGTGACTTGGGCAGTAGCACAAAACAGGCGATAGTGAATCGACCGCTCATTTATACCCCGCCTGAAAAAGAGAATCAGGCGAGATGTACAACGGACTGCTGATTCGTTATCACCCGTTTTGCACTACTACTGAAGACTAATTTCACCCCCATGCATGTGCACACACACAGGCACATACACACAGGCACATACACACACACAATTTGACTGGTCATTCCTGTCACTTAACCAGGATTGTCTGCAACTAAAAAAGGACTCAGTTACCTAAAAAGGAGTGCAATGAATAAAACTGGTAAATAATGAAGATCACAAAAAGGAGATAAGAATACTAACAATAGCAGAAAGGGTCTCATTTCTAATATCTTGCAAATTTACATGTAAGATAATCTAATGCACTGTATACCAAACAGATATAATACAAGCTAATCTGATAAGGTCTCAAAAAGCACTTAGCCATAACACATATATTTGTTGCCCTCTTATACTGGCATTCCAGAAAGTTCAAGTTTTGAAAAATTTCTTAAAGATTCATTAAAGAATTGTAGGATGCAATCATGTAGAACAATGTTAGCATGCAAACACATACAGCAGAATTGCATATTTCAAACTGTGCATTCCCACTATTTTGTTAGCAAGTTGTAAATAAGGATGAAAAATAGGCAAATAACTTATTTTTTGAGGAAGGAGGAAAATATAGCCCTAAATAGTCTCTTTAAGTGCACTATATTTCAATCACAATTGTCAATTTTAAACTACCACAGGTTGTTTACACTACAATGTATCAGTAATTATATCAAAGAGAAGGATAATGTTATATGACACACTGTACTTTCACATTTGGAAAAATGGGATACTTTGCAAAATATCAATATAACATAGTGGAAACTATTAGCGGCTATTTCAAATGTATTTTACAATGCAAATATTTAGGCCACTAAAAACAGAAATGCTTTTTGTCTTATGCTAATCAGAGCAGCCCCTAATAATTGCTTTAATTGGTGTTTTGTTAATGTGAACAAATCAATTATAAATGTCTGTGGAAAATAAAAACTTAAGGTGGGTGGTGATTTCCTCCAGTCACTATTTCCAGCAATCTTGTAAAAGCATTCTAAAAGAACAAGTCTGAGATTTTGCTAGAAACGTTAAACACTTGTGTTTATAGCGTCATTAACTTATGGCAACCAGAGGAAATCTTTCCCTATGGTTCCTATCCGAAGTGTTGCGTATGTAGTAACATACCTCATGTGTAAATGAGCACTAATATCCAGGATGATTCTGTTACCAAAGTTGAACTTTGTCCTTTGTCTTTTAAGTATAGGCAATGAATATATGATACAGGCACTGCTATAAACTTTGATGAGTTAATAGTCCATCATTCCAGATTACTTCATTTAACAGGCTCACCCTTTCCAATAATCTTTTCAGCATACCAGCAACATTTAAATACCAAATGAATAAATGGCAAAGAGGGATTTCATACATACATTTCATTCGTATTACATTTTAGGCTTGAGTTAAGAGGACCATCAGAGTATAATACTGCTGGTGTGCTGGTAATGTGTTAAATTCAATAATATTAAATTGGAATATTTTTTCTCATTAGAATCATAGAATCATAGAAGTTTCAACATGGAAACAGGCCCTTCGGCCCAACATGTCCATGTCGCCCAGTTTATACCACTAAGCTAGTCCCAATTGCCTGCACTTGGCCCATATCCCTCTATACCCATCTTACCCATGTAACTGTCCAAATGCTTTTTAAAAGACAAAATTGTACCCGCCTCTACTACTGCCTCTGGCAGCTCGTTCCAGACACTCACCACCCTTTGAGTGAAAAAACTGCCCCTCTGGACCCTTTTGTATCTCTCCCCTCTCACCTTAAATCTATGCCCCCTCGTTATAGACTCCCCTACCTTTGGGAAAAGATTTTGACTATCGACCTTATCTATGCCCCTCATTATTTTATAGACTTCTATAAGATCACCCCTTAACCGCCTACTCTCCAGGGAAAAAAGTCCCAGTCTGTCTAACCTCTCCCTGTAAGTCAAACCATCAAGTCCCAGTAGCATCCTAGTAAATCTTTTCTGCACTCTTTCTAGTTTAATAATATCCTTTCTATAATAGGGTGACCAGAACTGTACACAGTACTCCAAGTGTGGCCTCACCAATGCCCTGTACAACTTCAACAAGACATCCCAACTCCTGCATTCAATGTTCTGACCAATGAAACCAAGCATGCCGAATGCCTTCTTCACCACCCTATCCACCTGTGACTCCACTTTCAAGGAGCTATGAATCTGTACTCCTAGATCTCTTTGTTCTATAACTGGAGAGAAAAGCAATCATTACTCATCACAGACCCATTAATGGTATGCAGCACACACACACACACGTAGAATACAATATGCAAGGTTTGCAGCATTTGCAGTGAAGTGCTGAGTTTTTTTTAACAGATCTTCTAAAAATATAATTACTCATGAAAATCGAACATTATGGGGTAGAAATTAGTCTGGGCTCATTTTTGAAGTTGGGCCTTGAGCTTCATCTAAATATTCCAGGCAAACTGCTGACATCTGCCACACCTCCACAGGCAGCTTGCCCTTCAGGAGGATTGAATTTTGGGCCACTTGCTTCGCCAGCAGCAGCCTTAGGTTAAGTCCCAGTGGGCTGGGCGAGGAGAGCAGCTGGAGGGGGCCTGATCACGGCTGGCAGTCAGGAGTACTGTTGGGCTTGAAGGAGCATTCCCGCTCCTCCTGGCTCCAAATTAAAATTATTTTTTTTAAATGTACATTCACTTTTGGTGGTTGCCACTTGTTAGATCGCATCCATGCCTGGCGCCTGCTCCACTCAGGGCAGCCCTATTTCCCTGAGAGGTCTTAAAACAATGTTGGGCCCATTATTAGCATAGTCAAGGGACATAAAGCCTGTTTTAGGTGGCTACCAAGTGCACCTGAAAGTTGTCTGAGGTCAATATGGCGTTGGATATTTTTCAGGCGTCCTTGGGCCCTGCAACAGTGGTCATTGTTGCCCCCTTTCTCCACCCAGAAAATAGGGGCAACGGTGACCAATTTGTACCCCTCTGACGTAAATGGCCAATGTCTTCATGAAAAAAATGTTTGCAAATCTTGTTTTCTTTGGGGAGGGAGGATAGCCTGTAATACTTTTATCATTATGATTTACATCAACTTCTAAGGGGTAATTTTCCACTTTTGCATTGCCAGTGGGAAGCTTTGTCTGCAGGTAACAAAAGTCAGAAAATCATGCGCCGCGTGTGCCCGAATTTCTGATACGTACATGTTACTGGCAGGGGAGATTCCCCACTAGCAACGTAAAGTCGGAAAATGACGCATGTGTGCATTTGGAAAATCTGTTTATTTACAAACGCTTTTCATGAAAACATTGATTTAAATGGGATCAAAATGGGGCGAGTGATCCCTCCTCCACATTATTGCTCAGGCGGTGAAAGTGAAAATTACCCCCCAGTGCCTTTTCAAATAATAATATAACTACTGTCACTTTAACATTTTTTAATTCCTGTTTTTTTGCATCGTGCTCAGTATTTTATTTTTTAACACAAAAAGTACTCTGGTAATTGCAAAACATAATGATGGTGTATTTACTCAAAAGATTTATCTGCTTTTTGCTTAGCTAGTCAGTTTACAATTAAATTCTAATGGTGTAGTGTCTCTGGTGTGGTCTGTACTTCAGTCAGTAATCATAACTCCATTGCTACAAAACTAAATTGGCCCAATTTCATCCTTATATGTCACACAGCATTTAGATAAATATTACTCTTACTTAAAAAAGCTGTTTGCTAATAAAATGGGAAGGTCTTTTGTGAGAGAGGCATCACCTATAAGCTGTTTTCAAAATACTTCATACTTAAGTATCTTATTAGATTGTATACAATCACTGGTCTTTCAGCTGGACTGTTTCATTTATGCTATTGTTATGCTGCAAAACTTGGCACTAAATCCATGCAGCATTGGTGTAAATGTGGTACCAAATTCATAGCATGCCACCAAATTTAAAATAAGGGATCCCAGACTGCTTCCAGTGAGACACATGTAAGTAGGTCTGACACTGCAATAGTGCTGTGTCTGTTCAGTGAGACACATATAAATAGCTAGGTCTGATGCTGCAGTAGTGCTGTGTCTGTTCAGTGAGACACATATAAATAGCTAGATCTGATGCTGCAGTAGTGCTGTGTCTGTTCAGTGAGACACATATAAATAGCTAGATCTGATTCTGCAGTAGTGCTGTGTCTGTTCAGTGAGACACGTGTAAATACCTAGGTCTAGGTCTGATGCTGCAGTAGTGCTGTGTCTGTTCAGTGAGACACATGTAAATAGCTAGGTCTGATGCTGCAGTAGTGCTGTGTCTGTTCAGTGAGACACATGTAAATAGCTAGGTCTGATGCTGCAGTAGTGCTGTGTCTGTTCAGTGAGACACATGTAAATAGCTAGGTCTGATGCTGCAGTAGTGCTGTGTCTGTTCAGTGAGACACATGTAAATAGCTAGGTCTGATGCTGCAGTAGTGCTGTGTCTGTTCAGTGAGACACATGTAAATAGCTAGGTCTGATGCTGCAGTAGTGCTGTGTCTGTTCAGTGCAACAGCTGGAGACAGCACAGTACTCACAATGCAGGGCAAAACATCACACCGTGGAAGCCCAATGAAGTGAAAGATGCTGTGTGGTGTAGGCGAAAGGCTAGTAATGCTGATTACTATATTAGGTTTGACAATTTATATCATCACATGACAGGAATTTAGTATTAGGAGGTTTAAAAAATTATGTATTCAGTATTATCTTATTTGTAGAAGATGAAGCGGGCACAAATAAGGCAGAAAAAATGGAATTCCAATTGGAATCTCCACATTTCAACTTATAACTGCAGCAACTAAAAATGTCTGAGTCGCAACTCTTGACTCAAAACCCACAAAAAAATAACATGGCAATACAGAGCTGCCAAAATAACACGAAACAAGAATCTCTATTGAATTGCAGATTTAATTTACAGAAATTCAAAATCCCCAATCTCCCTTCAAATGCTGACATTCTTTCAGCACAGAATGGCCCTCCCTACAACACTCTCTTTATGCCAGTGACAGTAACACACAGCGCACACCTGATAAGAATCATGGAAAATTGTATATACCATTATGATTCATTTCACTATTGTAAGGAAGTTCTCAGCTGTTTTAGGCAACAGTTTTATCTGCCCACTTTATCCCTCCCTGAAAGTACCTATGTGGTGCATTATGGATGGGGACCCTACATTCGGGTTCTTCACCCAATTTCACAACCCCTCACCACACATTCTGTACCACCATCACCAGCGATGGTCAGCAGAAGATACACTCAAATGAGTAATAGGGATGAGTCTAAAATTAAATTCTAGCAACTATTACTTTTATTATGGCACTGTCGTGGATTAGTTTATGCTACAACTTCATCCCCTAATGCCTCCATTTCACCCTTTCACAGCCGCTTTGGATTATCTAGTATACACATCACAGGGCTACACCATTCTATTATCCAGCATCAACACATCACTGCACACAAGATATGAGGACAAGAGTCAATGATGGGGTCATGAGAAAACATGTCAGGAGAATGAGCACAGTATCTATTCCAAATATGCAAGTTCTGGAAACTGATCAATACATGATTTGGGCCATATGAAATCATTAAATGGAAACAGTACTTAAAACGATTTAGTTCCAGTACAGCATGTTGAATTCCTATCAAGAGTCTGAACTGCAGTGAAATTAAACATCTTTTAAGATAAGTTCATTTTTCCTTGGTTCTAAACCATCTAATGCTCTGGGACAAAACTAAACAGAATCTCCCGTTTTTGTGCGACCGTTCCTTTGCTTGCCTCTTAGCAACTGCTTCTCTAGAAGGCTCTTTTCTCTAGAAAAGAGAAGGCTGAAGGGGTGACCTAACAGAGGTCTTAAAAATCATGCAGGGGTTTGATGGGGTAGACGTAGAAGATGTTTCCACCTGTGAGGGAGTCCAGAACTAGGGGCCATAAATATAAGATCGTCACCAATAAATCCAATAGGGAATTCAGAAGAAACTTCTTTACCCTAAGAGTGGGAACACACTACCACAAAGAGTAGTTGAGGCGAATACCATGGATGCATTTAAGGGGAAGCTAGATAAGCACATGAGGGAGAAAGGAATAGAAGGAAATGCTGATGGGGTTAGATGAAGAGGGGAGGGAGGAGTCTCATGTGCAGCATAAACACTGGCATAGTCCAGTTGGGCCGAATGGCCAGTTTCTGAGCTATAGACTCTTATGTAAATCTTATATAATGCCATCATGAACATTAAACAGTAAATGATTAAGTAGTACTAAAGAAATGAAGCTCCCAAAGTCTTGTTCCTTTTATACCAATTCGCTTGGGAATTCTACATACCAAAAATCACATTATGACTGGTAGCAGTTTAAATGGAATTTTTTGAGTTGTTCCAATGAGTATGTGAGGAGAGGGCTTCAGGCTGCAGGGAGGATAGACAGACTACTAACCATGACATTGTGGAGCAGGAGGCAGTCCAAGAGTGGGGGAGAACAGAATAGAAAGGTTGTAGTCATAGGGGGGGTTTGATAATTAGGGGGATTCGATAATTAGGGGGATAGGTAGCGTCCTCTGCAGTTGCAAACGAGAGTCCAGGAGGTGTGTTGCCTACCTAATGCACGGGTAAAGGGTATCTCGGAGCAACTGGAGCGGAATTTGGAAAGGGAGGGGGTCCTGCTAAGGGAGTATCAGAAGCTGAGTTCGGATCGGTCAATGCCCTGTGGGTGGCGGAGAGGGCCCAGGGGCTATGTGGCCGGGTCCTGCTCCGACTTCTTGTGTTCTTTAGATTGGTGGTTGGGATCAGATCAGCCATGATCTTATTGAATGGCGGAGCAGGCTCGAGGGGCCGATTGGCCTACTCCTGCTCCAATTTCTTATGTTCTTATGTTCTTAAATTAAAAAGCAGGACCTCACAGGTGGTAATCTTGGGATTACTACCCGAACCACGTGCTAATTGGCATAGGGATAGGCAGATCAGGAAGGTGAATACGTGGCTGAAAGAGTGGGAAGGAAAGGTTCCATTTCATGGAACACTGGCACCAGTACTGGGTTACAGGAAGGAGCTGTACCCCTGAGATGGGCTATGCCTGAACCGGAATGGGACCAGTGTCCTAGTGGAAAGGTTAAATAGGGCTGTCAATAGGACTTTAAACTAGTAAGACAGTGGGGGGGGGGGGGGGGGATCTGGGGAAGAGAACGTAAGTCTGAAGAAAAAAGAAATGGGAAATGAGAGTAAAGGCCAGACCAAGTTAAGGAATAAGGGTAACATGAACGGTCAGGGAACAAATATAGTTATAGAACATAAATACAAAATGACTGTTAAAAACAAAGGGAGGGGAACAATTACTAACAACAAATTAAATTACCTGTACAGCAATGTGCACAGCATCCAAAACAAAACGGGGGAACTGGAGGCAATAATTCATAGCGAGGAGCCAGATGTGATAGGGATAATGGAGACATGGCAAGATAAGGTACAGGACTGGCAGTTAAATATTGCAGGATATAATGTATTTAGAAAGAATAGGGAAGGAAGAAAGTGGGGGGCGGTAGCTGTACTAATTAGAGACAACATAATGGCAATAGAAAAAAGGGACATAAGTAATATTAAGATAGAAACAGAATCCACATGGATTGAGATAAAGGATAAGAAGGGATCGATCATATTAATAGGTATATTCTACAGACCACCGACCAATAGTGGAAGGAAGTGGAGGATGAAATATATAGACAAATCTGTGAAATGAGTAAAGGACATTGAATAATAATCATTGGAGATTTCAACTACCCCCAAATAAACTGGCAAGAAGAAGTCGGGAAAGGAGAAAAGGGAATGGAGTTTTTACAGGGTGTACATGACTCCTTTTTTACCCAGTATGTGAGAAGTCCAACAAGAAAGGAATCACTGCTGGATCTAGTAATGGGAAATGAACCAGAACAGATAAGAGAAGTAAGCGCAGGGGAAAATTTAGGTAACAGCGAACATAACTATTCGTTATTTAAGAAAAGAGGGATAGAGAAAGCAGGGAACTACAGGCCAGTTAGCCTGATATCAGTCGTCGGGGAAATGATGGAATCCATTATTAAGGACGTGGTAACGGGGCACTTAGAAAATCATAATATGATTAGGCAGAGTCAACATGGTTTATGAAAAGGAAATCGTGTTTGACAAATCTATTAGAGTTTTTTGAGGGTGTAACTAGCAGGGTAGATAAAGGGGAACCAATGGATGTAGTATATTTGGATTTTCGATAAGGTGCCAGATGAAAGGTTGTTACACAAGATAAGGGCTCATGGGGTTGGGGTAATATATTGGCATGGATAGAGGATTGGTTAATGGACAGAAAACAGAGAGTAGGAATAAACAGGTCATTTTCAGGTTGACAGGCTGTTATTAGTGGGGTACCGCAAGGATCAGTGCTGGGGCTTCAGCTATTTACAATCTATATTAATGACTTAGATGAAGGGACCAAGTGTAATGTATCCAAGTTTGCTGACGATACAAAGATAGTGGGAAAGTAATCTGTGAGGAGGACACAAAGAGTCTGCAAAGAGATATAGACTCATTAACTGAATGGGCAAGAAGGTGGCAAATGGAATATAATGTGGGGAAATGTGAGGTTATTCACTTTGGTAGGAAGAATAGAAAAACAGAATATTTTTTAAATGGTAAGAAACTATTAAATGTTGGTGTTCAGAGGGATTTGGGCTGAGTTGAGTTGAGTTGAGGTTGAAGATCAGCCATAATCTAATTGAATGATGGAGCAGGCTCAAGGGACCGTATGGCCTACTCCTGCTCCTATTTCTTATGTTTTTATGTCCTTGTACACAAAACACAGAAAGTTAACATGCAGGTACAACAAGCATTTAGGAAGGCAAATGGTACGTTGGCCTTTATTGCAACAGTAAGGAAGTCTTGCTGCAATTGTACAGGGCTTTGGTGAGACCACACCTGGAGTACAGTTTTGGTCTCCTTACCTAAGAAGGGATATACTTGCCTTAGAGGCAGTGCAATGAAGGTTCACTAGATTGATTCCTGGGATGAGAGGGTTGTCCTATGAGGAGAGGTTGAGTAGAATGGGCCTATACTCTCTGGAGTTCAGAAGAATGAGAGGTGATCTCATTAAAACATATAAGATTCTGAAAGTGCTTGACAGGGTAGATGCTGAGAGGCTGTTTTGCCTGGCTGGACAGTCTAGAACTAGGGGGCATAGTCTCAAGATAAGGGGGCGGCATATAGGACTGAGATGAGTAGAAATTTCTTTACTCAGTGGGTTGTGAATCTTTGGCATTCTCTACCCCAGAGGGCTGTGGATGCTCAGTTATTGAGTATATTCAAGGCTGAGATCGATAGATTTTTGGACTCTAGAGGAATCAAGGGATATGGGGATCGGGCGGGAAAGTGGAGTTGAGGTCGAAGATCAGCCATGATCTTATTGAATGGCGGAGCAGGCTCGAGGGGTTGTAAGGCCTAGTCTTGCTCCTATTTCTTATGTTCTTATAACATAATAAGGTTTAAAATAATGATTGAGAAAGATATAAGTAAGACAAAGGTCAAAGTAATAGATTGGAAAAAGGCTAATTTTGAAGGGATGAGAGTGAAACTAGTGCAGGTAAATTGGAAAAAAATTGACAGGCGAAGAAATAGAACAGCAGTAGATAATATTCTATAGAATTCAGGAGAAGTATATTCCTCTAAAAAGCAAGAACAAACTAGTGAATAATGAAACACCATGGATGGTTGTAAAGGAGCCTCTAGGTAGCAGTGATCACAATATGATTGAATTTCGCATTCAGTTTGAGGGAGAGAAGAGTAAGTCTAAGATTAGTGCTTTAAACTTAAATAAGGGCAATTTTGAGGGCATGAAGACAGAGCTGGCTAAAGTGAACTGGGAAATTAGGTAAAGGGATAGATCAGTAGAGATGCAGTGGCAGACATTTAATGAGATATTTCATAACAGTCAGCAAAGATACATTCCAGTGAGAAAGAAAGACTCTAGGGGAAGGACGTACCATCCGTGGCTAACTAAGGAAGTTAAAGATAGTATCAAATTGAAAGAAAAAGCATACAATTCAGCAAAGATTAGTGGCAGGTCAGAAGATTGGACAGAATATAAAAAACAGCAAAGAATGACTAAAAGAATAATAAGGAGGGAAAAATTAGAGTACGAGAGAAAGCTAACTAGAAATATAAAAATAGAAAGTAAGAGTTTCTACAGGTATTTAAAAAGGAAAAGAGAAGTAAAGTGAGCATTGGTCCTCTAGAGAGTGAGTCTGGGGAATTAATAATGGAGAATAAAGAAATGGTGGATGAATTGAACAGATATTTTTCATCCACCTTCACTGTACAGGATACAAACAACATGCCAGAAATAATTGTGAATCAAGAGGTGAAAGGGAGGGAGGAAGTTAAAACATTTACAATCACCCCAGGGAAAGGGTTCTGAAAAAAATACTAGAACTATAAACTGACAAGTCCCCAGGTCCTGATGGACTTCATCATAGGGTCTTAAAAGAAGTGGCTGCCGAGATGGTAGATGCATTGGTATTAATTTTCCAAAATTCCCTAGATTATGGAAGGGTCCCATCAGATTGGAAAATAGCAAATGTAACTCCTCTATTCAAGAAAGGAGGGAGACAGAAAGCAGAAAACTACAGGCCAGTTAGCTTAACATCTGTCATAGGGAAAATGCTAGAATCTATTATTAAGGCGGTTATAGCAGGGCACTTAGAAAATCTCAATGCAATCAGGCAGAGTCAACACGACTTTGTGAAAGGGAAATTGTGTTTGACTAACATATTAGAGTTCTCTGAGGAAGTAACAAGCAATGTAGATAAAGGGGATCCTGTGGATGTGGTGTACTTGGATTTCCAGAAGACTTTTGACAAGGTGCCACATCAAAGGCTACTACAAAAAATAAGAGCTCATGGTGTAGGGGTAACATATTAGCATGGATAAAGGATTGGTTAGCTAACAAGAAACAGAGAGTAGGCATAAATGGGTCATTATCAGGTTGGCAAGATGTAACGAGTGGAGTGCCACAGAGATCAGTGCTTGGGCCTCAACTATTTACAATCTATATCAATGACTTGGATGAAGGGACTGAATGTATGGTTGCTAAATTTGCTGATGACACAAAGGTAGGTAGGAAAGAAAGTTGTGAGGAGGACATAAGGAGTCTGCAAAGGGATATAGATAGTTTAAGTGAGTGGGCAAAAATTTGGCAGATGAAGTATAATGTGGGAAAATGTGAACTTGTCCACTTTGGCAGGAGGAATAGAAAAACAGTATATTATGTAAATGGAGAGAGATTGCAGAACTCTGAGTACAGGAAACTAGGGTGGAGGTCAAAATCAGATCAGCCATGATCTTATCAAATGGCAGAGCAGGCTCGAGGGCTGAATGGCATACTCCTGCTCTTAATTCGTATGTTCATATGTTCGATTAAAGAGATAAGAGTTAAATTGAAACTAAAGGAAAAGGCATACACTAAGTACATAGACAATAAAGGAGAGGATGACAAAAGGGAATATGAAAGATTTTTTTTAAATTAGGAAAGCAAAAAGGAACTATGAGATTAAATTATCAAGGAATATAAAAAGAAATAGTAAAGCATTCTACAGACACATAAATAACTAAAGAAAAATTAGAATAGGGA